>NC_057934.1:40965523-41271148 GCF_018555375.3 Anguilla rostrata | reverse complement strand
CATTCTTGGCCTTCTAAATATGCGCGTGTAAGAACACATAACATTAGCGACTCCAGTTAATTAAACTTTGGTTGTTGAGCCCGAAAACGCAAGAATGAATGGGGCCTTAGTGAGACTTCAACAGCTGGCTGGCAGGCTGACCCCTTATGTCAGAGGAACAGGTTTGGGGTCAGGCCTACCCGCAGATGTACTACAAAAACACGAGTCAACACGGCATGTCAAACGTACACACCTGACAGTAGCTGGTGACAACTGATAACTTGGGATGGAACAAAGAAGGTTGAAATTGCTAAATGTAGAGAGGGATTACACATGAGATGGCATTTCTTGGAGAACTGGTTGCTGCTGCTATACTGAGCAGTGAAGATGTGTTTAGTTGAGTTTTTTTTCCCCCCCAAGTCCAAATATAATCAAATGGTCACAGTAGGGATGGGCGATATGACTATTTTAAATCATCACCAGTACAACCTCAGCTATGTCTTTTCACGTAAATCATGTGGTGGTCGTCCTTCAAACTTTTCTAAAAACCCACTCTGGGAATGACTGCTAACCAGCGAACATGGTAACTGGTGTTGCTTGCTTTGAAAAAGTTTGATTAGCTGTAATGATACTTCAACCAATGGTTTTGGATTTCCATCACTTCACTGAAGTAGAACTGCAGTAAAACTGCTTTTTCATTGCCAATTGGTCTGTAGGCATGTAATGCCATGGTTTTGTGGTTTGTGACAGCATGATAAGTATCCTGAAAAATTCTACAACAACCAGGATATTATGGCATCAGAAAGTAAAAAAATGCTCTGCTATAGCCTAATTGTATAGAATTTCCATTTTATGCGCACATTTGAAATCCCAAGCCCACAAGGAGAAATATGTTAATGTTAGTTCTACACGCTGTTCACTGTTAATTCATCACATAATACTCATTATATTTTTATATAAAATTCTGTAATATGAATAATGCACCACCCACAAACTAAAAAATCCTGATAAGATCTTGTTTGCAGTCCTAGTTTGATTTTAATGTTACATACTGCTACTAATTTAACAACCTTTCATGATTATTTCAAACAGAGATAAGACGCACCGGCCAGAACAACAAGGGAAACAGCTCACCAACGAAACCACCAAGAAGAAAAACAAGATGGTGATGGTGTTGGCTACCCTGTGGAGAGACTACCCTTTTCTCAGGTCAGTTGCTAAAATCACTAACAATGTAATGGTGAATGCTGCTGGACACTACTAGCTACCTGCTACAAATAGCAGGTAGTTGAATGGAAGAGGAAGACTGACTGGAAGAGGGAGGACTGAAATTTCCTTTTCTAATCCTAATCGAGAGATTAAACCCTGTGGTTAAACATTCTGGATAACTCAAGGGCAGGTAAGCAAACAAAGGGTGGTCATGGTAACGAGGCCTATTAAAAAAAAACAAAAAAACGCCCATCTTGGAGCCTCAGCTTTTGCCTGAGCCACAAGGAAGCAACACCGCCCATTTGGCGAGGCTTCTCCGGGTTGGAACGCAGCCTCCTGGATAACAGTCTGGGTACGGGCTGCGCTGTTGGTTGCATGCATCCAGACCACAGGCACACGCTCAATACAGCTGACCTGCGTCAGGATCCACTTCCACTGATGGTCTGCAAACAGATTGATGTCTCTGTGATATTTGGTTTTTCTAAAGGGGCTTGGAATGCATCTTTCTGAAGCTGACAAGAGACTCAACAACTACACAGGCAGGGACAGAGAAAGGAGACTGGTAATGTTGTGTAAAACGGGCATGAGCTCACAACCCAGCTCTGAAACTAATCTTTAGGCATGTAAACACACCACTACACTGCCATCAAAACTGCCTGACACTAAGAAAACTAGCCTGCGCTCAGTGTCAGTATACTGCACTGTAACATGATAGTACATAGCCTACTCCTTTACCAAGAGTCTCACAACATACACACACACACACACACACACACACAACCCTGCCTCCCACAGAGCTTACCCTGAGGGATTTACAACCACCCCACAACAGTGTCTAATCTCCCCAGACCAACAAACACATTCCCCTGAACAGTACCACTTCCTGCAGGCAACCCCAATTCCCATCTGCTTTCAATTACGCCCAGGGCAAAAAACCAGCACCCATAAAATAGGGGAAACATGGGTACCTTCTCATCTCTGACCAATCTTCTATGATTGGCTTCTGATGTGGATAGAGCTATGTTTAGGGGGAAAGTTCATGTCAACAATGTTCAATTTTATTTGAAGCTAAATTGTTCCACAATTTACCCCACACCAAGGCAAAGAAAATGTGATAGGTTTGATTTATTTTTTTTCCTCCAAACACGTTTCTGTAACCCAATCATGTCGATCACACACAGCAGTACACCACTAAGACACATGAGAGTACATGCCATAATGACTCAACATCAGTGCACAATACTGAGATGGGGCAGTAACTAAAAGTGTGTACATTAGATAAGTCCCATTTTTCTCTCTGGGGTTGACTTCCCTGCCTTTTTACGTCCGGGTAAAGGCTTCCAAATCACCACGGCCATCGAGCTTGCACATCCTGATACTGTCCTTCATAATGTGGGCAATGCCTCCAGTCACAGTGGAGACGAGCATAATGCTGTGAAAGAATGGGTTCGTGCCAATCACTTATTTTCACTCCTTGCATCTCTTCTTTGCTTCCTTTCAGCACTCCTTAGCTCTATCCAACGAAGGAGGCGAGAAAGAGCTGCAGGGTTAAGACACGCGGACGGAGGAATCGTGGCCACATGTATTAGACAAATAGAACGTGTCAGTTTGAAGCAATGTCAATTACAGGCGTCATTTCATTTATTTAAAAAAAAAAGACTTTTACAAAGCCTGCACTTGTGTATCCTTGCTGGTGCATCCTCTGGGAGCCTCCATGCTACTCCAAGGAACATTTAATGAATCGGAATGTCTTTAAAGATAGCAGACCTCGATCAATTTTTAGGTCAGGCGAGGACTGAGGAGATGCGGACGGATAAAATAAGCTTTTGGAAAGAACCCAAAATCTCTCTGTGGCACATCAAGCACTGGGTGTGTAATGACATCCCCCAAAGGGTGTGGATATAGCATCATCCCATAACTCTTGGGCCCACATTCAGAAACAGAGCATGACTGTGCCATGTGTCTTCAGCCCGCAGCAGTGGGACCATAGACACTGTTCCATAACAGGCTGATGCAGGAGAGAGCTATTAAACCCTCACGGCTCTCAGACGTATTCTCAACAGCCTTTGCTGATGGAGGGGAGAGTGTAGTGTACACACTGGGCTTACGGGAGTATATATTCACGCATACACCCTTGCACAGTGCAAGATCCTCATCGCTGATGTTCCCGCTGAATTCAAAACCACCCCAAAAGGATTGCCGCAATTGCCGTTTTAACCTCTTCATGCAATTCCCCTGAAACTTCAATGCTCTCTCTCTCCCTTTCCCACTCCTCAGCCCTGGTCTGTAATTACACAGATGGGGGACTTGGTCTAGTATGTAGATTTGTAGCGCTCAGAACAGGCCTTGCGGACCGCAGCGATCGCTCCCTCCTCTCTAATCAGGCACACTGCCCCGAGCGCCGCTGGCTCCAGCTCCCCACCACTTCAGGAGATGCGCAGAGATAATGACAGAATAGCAGCCAAGGACCCCGAAGCTCCAGACTCCGCCCAGGGTCCACACCATCCCCGCACCGGGCCCACCTGAGAGGGCGGGAAATGGCACCGCCCATCCGCGCTGCCGCACACTCTTCTGCAACCACAGGGGTCGGACCGCACGCAAACTGACGGGGCACCGACAGTCCACCGGACGAACGCGGCCTCATCGAGCGGACTGCTGAAAGTGGGCCATGGGTGGGCAGCCCCAAAGGGCTAGAGAGCATTTCACCTCCCAATTAACTCAACTGATCCAATTAAATTCGCTCGACTGGAATCACTAAAATTAGTCATGATTTTTACTTCCGTAATGATGGCCCAGTAATGGGCCAAAACTGTCCCATCTTATTTAATAGTGTGACTGTTGGAAAGACAGACTGTGAAAATGTGCTCCAATTAGCAAAATGATTCCTCTAATTGGTCCTAAAAGAAGGAAGTTCAAAAGGACGGTAGCCAAACGGGTCATAGGCCTTTGGAAGCGAGTTGGCCATCCCTCTGTACCCCATTGTCTCAGATGAGAAAAACAGTGACTGCACTTGAGACGACCACACAGAGTACATGCACCCCGACTCTCCCCCTCTCCTCTGAACAGGCATATCCACATTTCTGGACTGGCCACCTGAGTCGCCCGCCATCACCAACAGCCGCAACTCTCTGGTGAATGATGCCCAGCAAGACGAAGGCTGCAAAAGCAACCTTAGAAGGCGTGTGTGCGTCTGTCAGTATCTCTGTCATTATCAAGAATAGAGGAGCAGCTCTTACCAGGTGTTTTAGCACATTACTAAACTCCTGTTCTCAAAGGTCCTCAGGTTTTCTGCAATTTACTAGTGTGGCAACTTTCTTACCATCCAGTCATTTCATTTTACATAATCCATAAAGTTGCTGAAAAGAAAAGAATCTGCACATTCTTTCCACAAAGTGCTGCATGAATAAGGAGTGCATGTGGGAGTATGGCTTACATAACTGCTTTTGACTGAATCATGGCACTGAAAGCTGACAGGTACAATGAGGAGATGCACTGATTCACCTGACTGTGATTTCATCTGGCCTCTCTCCTTTTATTAAAAGCGTAAAGCTATGCATTTACTTAGCCCATCAATGGCCTGACAGGACTGAGCGGATTAAAAAACAGCAATGCATTATTCCTGACTCCCGGCCCTTTAAAAGTACAGGCCTGATATTCTCAGCTAGGCTTGTAAACAGGTCAATGAACTGGCTGACAGCACAGGAGAATCTGGAACCATCATTTCAGCTCTTGGTTTCAAAGAGCAACTTTTTTATATATAAAATTAGTAAAGTACATTACTGGAAGTACATTTTCATGTGATGGTTAAAGCAGCACTTGGATGTCTCCCTCTTAACACAGTCTGTCCATTCCTGACACCCAACAGCTCGCAGTACAGGACAGCCAACAGCTGGGCCTGACTGCAGCTTGGATTGATGCTTCGGTGCGGAGGGTATTTAGACTCTCAGAAGGCAGTCACTCTTGGTGTTCAGCAAAAACAGTCCACTGGGCAGGCTTCCAGTACTGTACCACAGATAACCGTGTAGGAGTTTTCCCAATTAACAAGCTGTACTGCAGTGTGGATATGTAGGAGTGGAGAGGAAGCAGTACTCACAAAAAACACAAAGTTGCTGTGTGTACCATTTTCATGATAAATTGTGGTTATACTTATACCCTGGGCCAACGGAACACCGCTGAGCCTGTAGTAATGCTTTTTTGCATTAATTCACCATTAAACTGTGTGTGCCAACGATACGGGATAACAGAGCCCTGGGGTGGGCTGGTGGATCAGTGGGGGTGGGGCTCTGATAGAGAGATCCGTGGCAACAGCACTGGCTCTCTCCTTGGTGGTCAAATGGGCTGGCATAACAGGAAGTCAGTGTCTCTGCTTAACTGCCCCTCTGTTATTGGAGATCAATGACTCTCACACAGTGATTCATGTGTGGGTTCACAAAGGACAGCGGCTATCACTGACCTCAAGGCTAGGGGAACAAACCAGTATGACTGCCCACTGAGTCAAAGAAACTGTGACTCAATTTAATGATACAATTCAAGGCTATGTTATGAAAGCAGGCTCGCCAAGCATTTCAGAGAATTTATCGTCACTCTAATCTAAGAGAATCGAAAAGTCCTTTTTCCCCCCGATTTGAACTCAGTGACAGCAACTTGAGGGGCTGGCTAATAATTCACTCTTTCACGCCAAAGAATGACACCCGCTAGAGCTGTGTCACACTGGCACCCGTCTCTGGGTGACTCAGCGGGATGATTAATCGGCCTCCTCCTGCTCTGACCAAAGGGAGCTGCTTCTCACCGTGCCGCATGCCTCCAGACCAGGCTCTGCTCACTCTCAGCTTCAACCGTGTCCCTTTACCGAGACGCCAGGCCCAGTGCAGCTGAAGGAGGAAGGACTTTCTCTCCTCTCTCCCACCACTTTTTTCCTTCCCTCGGTCACGACACGCTTACTCAGCAGAACTATGAGGTCATGCGTACAGTCGAGAGACTTCGGAGGGGTTTAGACACTGTGGGACTCCGCTTTAGACGCTTGGATGAGAGGGAGACATTTCATTGTTGCGCAAAGGGAAAAAAACTCATTGAAATTCACCTGCTGCTGCAACAGAAAGAACTTAAATGTGTTCAAAAACCACTCAAGAATTTCTCCTTTGACAGCAAACCACAGGTGTGCTCTAGCATAATCTAAAAGGTTGGCAGATATTAGGAGTATGGGTCTGCCCTATTGTGAGCTCACTCAAAGACTGTGTGACTAATAATGATGATGTTAACTGCCAACCTGAATCACTCGGAGAGAAACATGTCAGATTCTCTCTAAGGTTCCTGGAAGACTGAGACTCAGAATATTACTGACCAGCTGCTCAACAGTACTATGTACACAGCAAATCCAGCAGGAGCTGCAGGACAGCTTCTTTTTTTACCCTGATACCATGCCTTCCCCTCCCCACACTGTAAGACTGCTAACAAAACTTACAATGAACTAGTGTATTTGATTATTAAAAACTAACTGTGGTCCTGTAGCTTTGCACACACAAGCTGCCACTCAGTAAGAGTTTAAGGATCTCTGTGTTGCATTATACACAAAATACCAAATTAGGAATCGTTTAATCCAGCATTAGAGTAACCTGGTGTTATGTTCATCACTGCTGAAGCCACAGTTTTGGTAACAGTTAAAGCTAAAAGAAAACAGGAATGGCAAGGGATTGGACCTAAACATACACATTGGGTTTACTAAGTGACTCCTACACAGCACTAATAAATGAGACTCCCTTTCCTCTTCATGCATTTTCAGGAAAAGAGCATTCCCATCCAGGTAGGTGGTGATAATGAGGAGAGCACAGAATGGGTTCTCGTCTTCCCACACACACACAGTTCTCAGACCATCCATCAGAACGTCAGTGACCTCTCCCTCCCATCCCCACGCCCTAACAGGCTCATCCCCCTCCCGATCAGGGGCAGTTAGCGCGCTGACAGGATTAGCACTCTCCTTGGGAGCCCGCTGGCTGTGTGTTCAATCGGCTGTGGGACCGGGTGAATGTTCGCGCTCCTTCCTGCAGGCTGGGGGGAAATGGGTGCCATTTTTTCCCCTTTTCAAATGACAACAAAAGGGTGGCATTTGTGAACATGTAGTCACCACGGGGTCTGGTTTTACCATAACCACCTCCAGCAGCGTTGTGTGTTTACTAAACACTGTGACGCAAGAGTTTACAGAAGACCAGCCTCTGTTAAGAGGATTACACAAGGTTACACAGAGAGAGGGAAAAGGCAAGAGTGGAGCCAAGCGGCAATGTGGAAAATGAAATAAAATCTAACAACAACATCCAATAAATTACAAGCAGGCAGGGAATAATTCGCACCTACACAACAGGGAGAATTCAGAACTTTTCCCACAGAAATAACTACAATGACCAGACTTTTGAATAAATTCCTATGTTCCTATAAGTTCCTATAAGTGTAGCTATAGCCTCCCCATCAAAGGAGGTTAGCTAGCTAGCAACTTGCACCAATGGACAGCTTCCCGCTCCAAAAGGTAGTAAAGAATAACTCAATCTCTGAATAGTTCAGGTGGTTCATAAGTTAATGCCGGCAGCACACAACATAAGTTCTGTGTACTTGCTCCAGATTAGAGACTGCACGTTTATTTTTATATTACTGATTTCATAACAGAAAAGAGTAAACATGTAAATTTTCCTTATCCCAATGTTCACCTTGATATTCTGTGGAGACTAATGCTTTAGGTCATAGGTTACCATGTGAAGTAACAAATAAACATCACAGGAAGGACTTGCCAGTGCTTTATGGAGCCTGACATTTTCAAACAAACTCAAACTTAGGAACCTGTGTATTTGAGGTGACAACATTATAAGTAACCGAGTGAAGTGAAAGATGAGAGGGGGAGATTAACGCAGGGACAAGTTACTTCAAGGAATGTAGGAGAACATGGGTAGCACTGCTTTGGAATCTGGCTGGTTTAGTTTCTCTGAAGCATTGGTGAAAGTTTAGCTATACCATCCTTTTGATATCAATTATCTGGTGCACAGACAGATTTTTGTTGTTTTAAAAATACATCGTGTATGGTTTATGAAAGCGATCAACTTGGCTTTTTATGTTAAGAAACAATGCATGCAGTACTTCAGCAGCCTAAAGTAAATTAAAAAATAGAAGAAAAAAAAGAAATAAAAATGGCTCTTCTTGTGAGTCCTGTTCGACTAAGAATAGGTGCACGCTCCCTAAAGTAAACACTGCATGATGAAGGACTTCCAGAGGAATCTGCAAGGCTGCACACCTGCTCTGGACGGGCCTCAGCGGCAGTGTGAAAAGGGAGCGGGAGGTGGGCACGGCCCAATGTGTCAAAGGACAACAACTGCAGGAGGTCTGCCAGCACGGCCAGGGAGGGCCGAACTGGGCCTCGAGGGGGGACCGGACTCAAGAGCAATATCGACGCAGAAACATCTGCCAGCTTAGGGGCATTCTGACAACTGACGAGCCAAGGATTCGTTTGTGAACATGTCTTAAAGGAAAATAAATGGCATAAATGAACATTTCAAAAAGGTACTCTTATATCCTCAGTATGTCTGAGTTAGACAGCTTCAGACGGCAAAGCAGTGTTTCAAAATCTCAGCAGCTTCATGAAATTGCCTCCTGTCAGCTAGATAGACCAGAATCATAATTAGACTGGAGGAGATGCCTACTTTCCTGCTTTGTTTACTAGCAAAGACAAATAAAATATGACAAAACCAAAGCTAGATTTCTGCTCCACCAGTCTACATCAGGAAATGTATCATTTAATACAAAAAAAATTATGCCATGCAGATAGTAATCTCAGGAGGGCTGAATTTACCATGTCCCTAGAGAGGGACAGCAGAAAAGACATTGAAAAGGCTACTGGACAGGAGCAGCCCTCTGTACAGGGACAAACTGCGTGCAGTACGTTTCACACACACAGACCACAAACCTGCAAAGGAATTCACACTTAGATTTGGAACCTGCGCTGTCTAGCAGGAACCCACACTCAGACCCGAAGGCTGTGCTGCGCTGTGTTCCCTCCCACACGCGCTCGCCTACGCCATCACCCCGCCTCCACGCCGTGCCCTCCCTTCCCACCGCCGCTTATGTAACGGCACTCGACGTCGCTCTCGGCCAACAGGCACCGCAGAGAATGTACGGTGAGTGGTCAAGAGCACTGAATCATCTTCGCCTCTTATTCAACACTGCGATTAATCCAAAAAAATGGGATTGTTTCACAGTCTAACTTCACCTTCCAAGTCATTACATAATAAGCGCGTGGGCTGGTAATCAATGCAGAATTGCCCACGCTCGCTTTTAAAAATGTGCTAAATGCTGGCGGTCAACAAAGAGAGACAGTGGAAAAGATGAGGTGCCAAAAACTACGGGCCTGAACTCCATGAGGAAATGACTGCGCAGACGCAAGCCAACTGCACCAGCAGCAGCACGGCAAACAAGCACGCCGAAGGAAGCAGCCCTCCGGAACATTCTGTCTGAACCGCTGAGAGGTTTTTCCAGTTTCTTCCCCAGGCCTGCGGTTTCCGGGTACCTTGTTGTCAGACTGCGTCTGTGTGCCCTTTTCCCGGAGCCTGGTGGGTAAACACAAACCCGACCCGCCCTGCGACTGAACCACGAGACCGCATCTCGCTCCTTTCACCACTTAAGGTTTCGAAAAACAAGATGCTTATCGGCACAGGGCAAACGCTCCAGGGCTGCTCTCAGTCAACAGCTCAGTGACAACGGGGAGGACCCCGGCTCGCTGCATACGGGCCGCACGTACCGGCCCTGTTGAATGAGGAAGCCACAGCAGTGTGTGCGAAAAACATACGCAGGAGCGCTAAAACCGGAAGGTAAGAATTAAAAGCACGCACGACACAGTCAAGCACATCCCTGCTGATTTCCCCTATTGTGTGTCCAACATGAGCAGAGGCAAAGCTGCTTGCCAGCATTTGAAATTAAACACCAAGAACGAGAGTTGCACAAACAAATGACTGAGATACCCATGCATGTAGTAATGTAGAAAGCTATCAGAACAAATAAGCCATTTCTAGTGCAAAAAAGAAAGTAAGAAAGAAGAATTCATATGCCAAGATGAAGAATTCATAAGGGAATTTGTCCCGGAAAAATACTCTGCATTCCATCAATGCCTAGGCTGCCAGTGACACCAAAACCCCGGTTAAGAAGGGGCACCTTTTGCGGCATTCATACAATGTGACACCAATGTTACAAATGTGCTCTGGCTCTCCACAGCGGCCATGCCGGACGGCACATTCACTCACCATCTCGTCCAGGGCGTAGCGTAACAATCCATGCTCGTAGAGAATGAAGAACCTCCTCTGCCACTTCTGTGAGGGAGAGAACAGTGTTCAGTCAGTGTTCAGGCATGTGTAACCTGGCAGGAGCACGCATGTTGGGCATTCAAACCCTGCTGGGTCTGGTTCCTGTTCCTATCACACCCCGGGTCTCTCCTGACAGAGTGATTAAACTGTCTGTCACCTGGTTTTCCAGGTTGGCTCTAAACAGCCTATAATGCTCCCCATGTGACCCCCCCCCCCCCCCCCCAACACACTATGGGACATTGAGGCTGCCTGATGCATCAAACTGATCAGTGGGGGCCTGACCTTTGAGAGAGAACACAGAGGCTCATAAATACCAAGCGCTGTAAAAGTCCCTTCCATCAGAACACACGCAGATTAACATAACCAATGCCTCCAACTGTTTAATCCAGGATTCCTCCTTAATCTCATTAAAGGGATATGGATTTGCTAGTGGCAGACTCACCCTCTCCTGGCACACACCTATTTTGTGTGTCCTGCACCTTACATTATATAGTCTCTATTTAACAACAAACAGCAGAAATCATGTCTTCAGTGTGGCAGATATAGAATGCGGGACCGATCCAGGAACAGGTCTACAACCATACAAGGTAAAACCATGCTCTGATGAAAAGGCAAATCTGTTGCCAAGAGACTGCAATGAAAATTACCATGAGGGTAGTTTGTAATGCAGACCCAGCTAACACAAAATGTTCTCACAATGTTACTGGAATATTTGGTTATAAATGAATATTTAGTTATAACATTGACACCACACTGCAGCAACATTGTGAGAAGATTTTGTGTTAAGCTGGGGAGCTGGGCTGGCTAAATAATGAAGCAAACTAGTTTTGATACGTGATGTGAACTCATTTGGTCTGGGGGGGACCCTGAAGTTCGGATTTTGTCAGACTCACATTACAAATAAAGACTTAGGCCTCAGGCCAGAACACCAGTATAAAAATAATAAACTAGCCTATAATATATAACTTCCTGGTTCAAAATGTAATACTTTTTGTTATTGAGATTTAAAGAGCTGAGGCCTTTGTTTACAAAAACAACGGAGAAATTAACTTTGGGACTGCCATATCTCAGGCCATAAGGTCTCCCTTTCTGAATGGGGCTTTGACTGTTTTCTGGACCTAGGGGTGTAGTTTTAGTAAGGGATGTGTCTGGTCGTGTCCCCCACTGAGTAAATCTTAACTGAATGGCATGTAGAATCAAATACCCTGTTTTGCTATTGCGGGACTTCTTCTCATAGCTGTGTCGTTGAAAGACTGACTAAACTACTGCAGGTAGCCAAGTTTTTTCTTCATTTCTTGGTCCATATCAGCATGGCATGCATTATAATTCTCAGTTTGAAAAGAAGCCTATCATTGTATCATTTCACAGACAAAGTATAAGTATACAATGGTGGTCAAAAACTTCAAAATCTATTTAGAAAATCAGTTTTTTGTCCAGCTAATTTTGGCCAACATGACACTGTTACAATAAATTAACGTTAGCAAGTTAGCTGAGCTATCAAGACAATAATTACAGGCAAAAAAAATACACAGACATGAAATTGAAGAGTCATGGCTCAGAGTATAGCATTTGCTCTGAAGAACATGTTGATACAGAATGTTTTGGCACAATATTGAACCCATCTCTGATTATGCAAAGTAAGTTCAATCACCAACATTTGAAATGTCAAAATGTTCTTATTGGAACTGCCAGTGCTCAAAATTGTAAATGTCAAAGGTAGTTCTTTATCCTCAAAGATTGTCTACATCACCGAGAAAAAAAAATCTAGGTTTGGGACAGGTTTAGACTTGAAACCCCAGACTCAGGTTGAGGTCAGGATTACACTTCAGGCCTGATAAAAAAGCTCCACTTCAAACCTTTTTGTGTCTTTTCAGTGCAGCAGAAAGTACAAATAAAAACATTTTGTGCACTTTTTCCAACCAGTACCGACATGAAAAGCAAGATGTTCAGGATCCCACTTCCTGATGAGACTCAAACCCCCCAAAGCAACTTCACTTCCACATGCAGCTTCTTTCAACCTTTTAATCAAACTCAAGAGACATCCGTTCCCCCCATTGGAACAAGGGATTAAAAAAATAACTCCAGAGATGCACTGTACATAAAGAGTGCAGCTTGTACTATAAACACACATCCTGCCAAATCCCAATTTCCTCAGCTCTTGGTTTGACGGAGGGAAAAGTTCCCTGCTTCGCAGTCCTGTCCTGCGTTGTCTGGCCGCAGGGCTCTGTTCAGCTGATTCCCTGGGACTCAGCGGGCACAAAGCACAGAGCGCAGAGTGCTGAGCCCAGAGCGCAGAGCCCAGAGCCCAGAACCCAGAGCCCAGAGCCCAGAGCCCAGAGCCCAGAGCCCAGAACCCAGAGCGCACAGCGCAGAGCCCAGAGCGCAGAGCCCAGAGCCCAGAGCCCAGAGCCCAGAGCGCAGAGCGCAGAGCACAAAGCACAAAGCACAGAGCCCAGAACCCAGAGCCAAAATCGCAGAGCCCAGAGCGCAGAGCCCAGAGCCCAGAGCCCAGAACACAGAGCCCAGAGCGCAGGCTGCTTTTCAGCTCTCTCCTGGCTCTCAGGCTCCCAGCCTGCACTGTGTTTGTGGGAACCAGAGCAGTGAATCCCTCCGCACCGCCACAGAGGGGAACAATGCTGTACGGGTACACGTGACTCAGTGACCCCCCCCTCCCCCCTCCAAACTCACACAGAAGCCACACAACGTAAACAGAGCCTTGGCTGAGGCTGAGGGGAATGAGCCGCCTCAGTGACCAGGCACAGAGCCCCACGGGTCTCCTCCCACTTAAGCTCCTTTTGAACATGCAGGAAACAGCACCTTGCTTTGGTATCTCTAACAATGCTTTATAAGCAAATGATCCCAAAGGCAAACTAAAAAGAACCATATGCAACATAAGCTCAAGGACGGGTGAAAACCCCACAGTGAGACTGTACACAGAGGCAGCAATGCAACGCGGGCTAGTAAGCAAACAGACACTGAGTGAGACGCAGCGCACTGTAAACTCATGAACCACAATGGCTTGTGTGACTATGCAAACAGCCCTGCTTCAGTAATACATGGGTGGATGTTGGTTCACCTCACAGAGGACGCCATATGAGGTCATGGGTGGCAGGGCAGGGCGAGACACCACAACAATAATTACTGAATACAATAATGATCACAAACACCATGTGGTGCATTGCCTTTCTTTTCTTTTTTTTTTATTATACCTGATGCACAGTAAACATCCAAACTTCACAGGCCACGTGAAGTGCTTCAAGGGGGGTGACACGGGGGTGTTCATAAGACAGCAGCAAGGCCATACAGCTTCCATGTGATCACGTGACTTGTTTTTGGCAGCAAAGGTTTGCTGCTGATTGGCTGTCTTCACACCCAATAGATAACAGCAGTGACATTTTTTCCACCAGAAGCATTTTTTTAATTAAAAAAAAAAAAAAAAAAAAGATTTACAACAGAATCAGGTATAATTAAAAAAAAACTAATACAAGGTGAAGGACAATAAACCACATGGTGGCAATGATCATCACTGCGTTTGATAATTACTGTTGCGGTATATCCCCCAGCCCTAATGGGAGGTGACACTCCTGACGACAGCCAAGGCCTGTGACTAGTGAAACCAAAGTGTGAGCCCGATCGAACGTACGAAAAATAAATAACCAGCGAGCGAAGGGCCAGTTTTACTGCAATTCCAAGTGACTCACAGCTATGGCATAAAATCTGGCAGCACAAGACCCCAGAGTACGTAAGACTGGCAGCTGCCACATTTGTGTGCCATTACCAGGCATTACCAGAGCAGGGAATCTGGCAGCAGCTGGAAGAAAGTACGTGTCCATAAACATCGCTCAGCTGGGACCGTTATTGCCAGTGCAGCAAGGCTGTTTATGTCCCTCAAGGGCTGGAAATAAACAAAGACAGTCGACTTGAAACTCCAGCGTTCTGAAGTCACAGTGATTCCGGGCAGATCAGAGCCATGCAATAAAACTGCCACCGCATCCCTCCCTCAGTACAGTAAAATTCCACTCCTGGGAAGAAGAGTTTTTTTTGTTTTTTTCTTCTTCTTTGGTTGGTTTACAATGGGCTTTCCCACGGTGCTCTGATGTTGCTTGTCTTTGCGCTAAGTGCCCTAACATAAACAGCAGATAAGCTGCGCAGAATGTGCACCGCTGCCCTGCGGACGCGCCAGTTCCCTGTCGCGCGTCTGCGCAGCGCTGAAGGTCCGCTGGAACGGCGGAGCGTGGCCTTACCTCAGCCTAATCGGCCCTTCAGGCTGAGAAGGCCACTCCTGGGGGCGAGAGTCGTGATGACGAGGCATGCGAGGACACAGAGAACGCTGGGATACTCGATGGCACTGTGGGGTGTCATCTTTTTTGCTACAATGCTTAAATTCACCAGAAATAGAATAGTTACCTCTTCATTTGACTTCATTGTTCTGATATCTCCCCTGAATAACACCTGTGTTATCTTCTATTAACTACTACAATATATATAAAACTAGACAGAAAGCAGGCTGCGAAACTCTGCATCCTAGCAGATGAAGAGAAGATGGCTAGAGATGACAGCAGAAGTAGATCACACTGACCTACCCAACTGGTTGAAAAGCAGGGTGCTTGAGGTGAAATATGCTAGTACTTTGCCAAAAAAAGCCAATCATAAAGCCAAACCTAACAACATTATACATGGTGTCCGACAACCACCATGATCTTCTCAGGGACCTATGGGCTGGTGATGAGTTTCTGGCCACAGTTTGACTAGGAGACACCATCAATAAAAGACGAGGAAGTCCTTAGTGCTCAAAAGGCCTTGAGGGACTCTAAAGTGAGTATCCAATAGGAGTTCCCTGTAATGCTGTGGCCCATTATTTTATATACTTTATAATATTGAGGGAGGCCATTAAACTTTCAGTTGAATCTTTTTTAGTAGGGGGAAGTTGCTTCAGTAAAGCAATTATGCCAGGTTAGAGCCCAAAATGTTATGAAGTGACAGCCGTCTACCTAACCGTACGCTGCACTCGTGGGATGCAGCGCACTGACGCAAGCCGATGGGTAGCTCTCCCTGCCACATCCCTTCCATATGGAAGGCATTAAAGCAGTGCATAGCACGTCCGATCGCGGGGAGACTGCTATTTGTAATCCACTTCCAGGATACACCAACAATGTGCTTTGTGTGTAGGAGGCAAACGTACAAAATGTACAGTAGGAGGCCGGCAATGTCCCTCTGGGATGAAGTGCAGAGAGATGGGCTTAATATTATGCCCATTATGCCTGGAGAGGAATTGTGAACAGGCCCAAAGTGCTTTCAGAACACACTTTCCCTTCTGGAACCTTCTGCAAACTACCCAAGAGGCAACTTCAGGGTAAAAGAAATGCACTTTCGCAACATCTTAACCTGCCAGTTCAGTGGTAAAAAATAAATTACCACGATTAACGAGCTCTGAGCATGGATGAACTGTGGCAGAGACCATTGCAACCCCATCTGTATTCAGAACAAAATGTTTTGCAGCAAACCTAAGGCACTAATGGAATTCCGTGGCAGCACAGCGCCCAAACAGAATGATTAAAACCGCTGCTGCACTGTTGTTCAAGAACCAAATCAACCTAAGTTTAATTGCCGAACGAATGCTTTAAGTGGGATAAACAAGCCAAGAAGTTCTCTGAAACAGTTACACGTTAATCTGCAGTTTCCTTCCAGAACTGCAGCCCAAAAGGATGGATTACAGCACCATTTCAAAACAGACCAATACATTTTAAATGCCATAAAGCAGATTAAGAAACAAGGGAAAAGTTAAAAGTGACCTCTCCTTCATAGCCTAAATGACAAGTCAATCTCCAGCTGCTATGGAGGATCTGCAGTTAATTTGGTGGTATTCACAGAGTGAAAGCAGCAGCATCTGCAGATGTGAGGAATGCCATCCTTTTTTATTTTGGGTAGAGGACAGAGCTCATTCCCCATCGACTGCCATAGCCTACTAGCCAGATCCTTATCAAAAGGGCTGAGTGGCAGGCCCCTAAATGCATCTAAGAAACATCTTCCTGGTATTCCGCTTGAGCTGTTCTGCAGCTGAATCTAAAGTTGCTCAGTGCAAAAGCTGCCACAGTATTCTGCACTTCTGCATTAGATCACTATAACTACATTGACCTGGTTAAAAGGCAACAGGAGCAGTTCCATGATAAAATAAATCCCAGGCAAAGTATCTGGCTGGAAACGTTTCTAGCACTGACTTTATTGACTTTCCCAGAAACAAAAATGGATTGGGATTTATTAATCTGTTTGAACATCCATACTGCATAGCAACTGAAAATGACCTAGTAACTTTAAGGACAACAGCCCAACAGTGCGAGTGTGAATGGAGGAAAACGCTCCCTTACCCGAGATCTGTGTAGAGGATTGTCAAAGTTTGTCCCCTCCGGCGCCAGCAGCAACCAACCTCCATATATAGGTTTTGCCTGAAAGGGAACAGAGAGAGACGTCAATGGCCAAGCACCAATATCAGCAGGTGAATGAAATGGGACTGTAAAGGATTTATCTACCCACTTCCTTAAACAAACCTAGGAAATGTACTTGGCAGTCAACCTGCGCTATATTCCAAAATACTTTCTCACCCCCTCGCCTCTCAGCAGGTGATCCTGTGTCTCAAAGAGTTTCCATGTCAAATACATACAAACCATTTACACCAGGAGGTTTTCTGAGGCCATACTGATTACCTACTGAAGTCCCACTTCGGTCGATCGGAACTCTCAATTTGCATAAAATACATTTTCTAAAGACAATTAACAAGCCACAGGAGTAACCAGCCAAAAATGTTCCCATTTTTCTTCACTTTCCAACTGATGTAATTTCTGTGTTTAGGATTTACATATGTGTATGGGGAAAAAACCTACCACTTCAGACAGTGCACCCTCTTTGTAAGAGTAGTGTCGGTTCTGGAAGATTTTATTCATACAAGCAGTACATCGATAGAAAGAGTAAATTCTAATGAATTCACTGAGCAAATAAAAGCTTGTATAAAAGCTTCATATATTACAGGTATGCTTCGATGAACATAATATCAATGAACAAAGCAAGTCATGCTCCTTTTCAGTTAATGAGATATATCATTTACAGAAGTAAAAAATAATCTTACATTGTTTTTAGGAATGACAGTTTTGAGCACATTAAACCACAATGGGATGCTGCATTTGGCAAAAATCTATCAGCCACATGATGATGCAGTCCACGCAACTGAAATACCTCTTTGTATTTCTACATCTATTTTTACTATTAAGAATGTAAGTTATGTTGCTTGATTGCCAAAATCTAAAAATAAGGCCAAAATGCAGCTGTGGCCAAGTGAACTTTTAAAATAAAACCAACTTTCATTTTGCTATTTGACAAGTAGTGATAACAGATAAACCTGACCTGTTTCAAGGAAAATCTTTCACTTTTTATGCCCTCAAACACTGCAACTGGTTTCTCCCTCATTTGGTATGATTATGTTCCATACTTGGAGAGGTTTTTAGTGTGGACTGGGGGTGTTCAGAGGCTTTCCTTTCATTATTTTTAAGACTGTTGTAAAAGGTAACATTTTTCATTGGCAGAAAGACTAGGCCTATTTCTTTTAGGTGCCAAGTTGAAAAACAGACACTTATTTGCAGTAATATGAGACCTGCATAAACTCTGTATGTGAGGTAACAGCACACTGGTTAGGCTATGCAAAAAGATACACTGATTTCAAATGAAAATGCCCTTTTTATTTGAGCCAAAAGTTTGTCCTATAAACATACAGTGCTTTCCTATTACATGCTGAGTATTTAAACACCATTTTAATAGGAGAAAATCGCTCAAATGGGTTTTAATCATAACCTTCGGGTTATTCCTACATATGCTCACAGGTTGGTTGCACTGTATTTCATAAAAGCACCTTAACAACACAGTTACCGGAGGCAACCCTGTAAAAAACTGGAACAGCCCTAACCAGAATGGTGTTGCCCAATTGCAAAAGTAGGAGGGGAGAGAGACTAAATTAAACAATGTCATGGTGCGTGGGAAACATGACCAAGGAAACACTTCCTTTTTGCTTAGTATCAAGTATGTATCCATTTTTCCCCTATTCAGTTAAATACTGTCCTATAAACTAAGATTACCAGAGATAAACTATTGAACACTTTTGCTGAGAAAGACCCTTGCTGCTCTGACGGTTCACTTCAATTATTCAAATAACAATTGTTAAAAACAATGATCTCTGTCTCAAACTACAAATTTCACTTATCTCCTTACAGAGAGAGGACACTTTTTGGTTTTCGCCACAATTCACCTTAGGTTGTCTGCCAGCTTTATGGATCAAGACAAATCGGGCCGTATAGGTAGTGTAGAGGTACTGGCCTACCACCGCAGAGACCCGGGTTCAATCCCCGGCAGCGGTACTTGGTCAGACGTTCCTATGAACACAGTTGGCAGTGTCCGTGGGTGGGAAGCCGGTGAGGGTGTGAGTCCTGATCGTTGCATTAGCGACTCCTACTGGTTGGTCGGGGCGCCTGTCCAGCGGGGAGGGAATTTGGGGGAGATGTGTATGGAGGTTCACGCTGTTACGCTCTCCCACTGAAACTCCTCGCTGTCAGGTGAAAAGAAGTGGCTGGCGACTCCACATGTATCAGAGGAGGCATGTGGTAGTCTACACCCTCGCCAGACCAACAGAAGAATAGCGCATCGACCAGGACCGTGATACACACAGGGAATTGGCATAAGGACTAAAATTGGGGAGAAAAATGGCAAAAGAAAAAAATAAATAAATGCTGAAGTCCTTTTAGAATGTGAGTTTGACAGCCAGAAATGACAACTGTCATACTCCTGATGCTCAGCTAGGAACAGCCAACACCAGGAATGGCAAAAATGTATTCTACTGCCTGCTCCTCAACACAAGTGAAACAGCTTTTGAAAAAGCCCACCTCTCTGCACATGTATTCATGGATAGGTCATCTTGCGTGCTGTGGGCTCAGAGGGGGCGAAGTGGGGTGGAGAAGACAGATCTAGGTCAGGCCTTTTCCTTCAATGGTTAAATGTGCTAATATGTGTGTGTTTATTTTAAACCCCCTACTCTACTTAAGAATCCATTTGTAAATGTCCACAGGGAAAATGGACATCTGGGGGAAGCGGATGGGCAGAATTAAAAATGACAAATGCTCAACAAAAAAATTCTATGAAATTTTACATAACAAGTAAAGCAGTCCACATTGTTATTACAGACAGACTCTACCCATGTTGACATGCTAGTCTGTCAGTAGATGTTGGAGATCAAAGCCTTTAAGGGGCCCATTAATTAAAGATCTTCAACATATGGCTCACTGAACCCACAGGCATTCGCACTGATTAAACCAAGCCTATAGCCAGCTTCACCATTCTGACCACACTAAACCTTAACTCTACCTGACATCAGCACAGACTGAACAATCAAGAGTATTGTTCTCAATTATGCACAGGAAATAGGTCATCCAATTGGATCCTTTTTTTTTTTTTTTAAGTATGAAGTACATTACCTTCATGATACATAAGGGCACCTTTCAAAAATATATCAAAACAAAAATAAATAATAAAAACTTGTGTTGTGAAGGACAGACAGGAAACTGGTGTGTTCTTTTTCAACCTACAGTCAGGAATTCAATGCAGCATATCTAAGGTCATGCCATTTCCACCCCAGCTTTGGAATAAGCACTCCTCTCAAATAGTCACCGCTGCTCTAGAGAGATGAAGTCAGAATTTCTGCTTTCTGACACTGGATATGTTTGCTGGGGCAGAAATCAGACATGCAGTGCAGTGCTCTCAGGCTGCCCTCCTACCCCCGAGGGGAATCACCTGCCACAGAGAAACATGCTGATGCAACACACAAGCTGCAGCTCTGCCTGTGGAGAAGTCTTCTTTCTCATGACTTACAGGAGACACCTAACCCCCCCCACACACACACACACACACACACACCTCCACTCACCTTCAAAAAAAAAAAAAGGACTTTATAACTTCTATAGTTTCCAAATAAGTCTTGAGATTAGTTTAAAGCAGGCCAGCAAGGAATGGGGGAAATGTCTCTAATACAAACTGATTTCATATTAAAAAGCAAACCGAATTGGTGGGGGTTCAAGTTTATGACGTGGCTGCACCTACTAAGGGACAGTGGTGATGAAGAGCTAAATCTGTAAATGGCTTTTTGTAGCTCCTGGCTCTCGCTGTGACCCTGCACAGACTTCCCTCACACCTGCCACTACAATTCAAATACAGAGGTGAGGCAATCCCAATGACCACCACAAGACATGACGATGCAGGACAAACATAAACAATCAGTGCGGGTTGGATATTACTGTGACTTTCACCATTCTGTTGCGGGTAAATCAAGCAATAGCTTTACTCGTTTGCAAATCACAGGTTAAGAATGCTACTCGGTAATCCCTTAATCCATCTGAGAAAACAGGGTACAAGTACACATAGCATCAACATAACCCGAAAAGTAATTGGTATTCCTGTTCTGTGGATTCACAAACCCAAATAATTTTTTTAAATAAACAGTCTTTTTACAGTTCATCGCAATGGCATCGTTGCAACCGAATTAATGGTGCATGCCGATTGAGGAACAAGGGTGAAATGAGGACTGCTCGTAAGTGTTTAACGCCAAAACTGAGGTCACGCCGTATTTATCTAGCCAAAGAAATGTGTCAGACAAGCGTGCCATTGCGCAGCTTTCAAACAGAAGATATTGGCAAATTATATCACATTAATAATGAAAACCGGGGACTCCACTGACGGATACAATGTAACATTTGTGGTTGCGGGAAGCAGCGATACCAGTGATACCGCCACTGTCCCTCTAAAGAGATTAAACTAAGCACTGCTTCTTTGTACTGTGATGTAGGTTAATCTACAGTAAACATCAACAATCACAATCGCCAACAAAAAATTGCCATAATAAATAATGAACAAGTAAATAAATGATAAAAGCCAATAAAAATATTTTTTAATGTGTTTTAATTCGTGAAAGCTGGCAAAGTTAAAAATAGGCTACCCTTCTGTTCACTTGAACTTTTGGGTTCAGTTCAACTTCATGCGAACCGTTTTCCCCCCAAAAATTGACTGGGAGTTTAGCAGAATCTCTAGGGATCCGTTTTTTGTCTACTTCAATGCATAACACTCACACAATACTCAACCAGTGTGATTCTTACAGTCAGCTAAATGAAATACTCCAGCGACTATAAATATTTTATTTTACAAGATTAGGCCTATGTGTGAGTAGCATTTCAACATAATTGTCAGAGTAAAACTGATAAGCAACAGGGTAAAAGGTTCCTAATATGGACTACCTATACAACATGTGAAAATCCCATTTAAAAACATAAATAGCTCCATGCTGGTTGAAATACGCATTGTCATTCTTTTGCACGTTCACGCCTGTTTGTAGTAAATAATCTACATAGCGTAGTTCAAAATGCCAGTTCTAGTATAAAAAATAAATTGAGTTAGCTATCCATTTATGTTGCATTGTGCTATTAATCATAAAATGACGCTGCTGTGTTATGCTAATCATTCCTACGATGCAAGTTACGGGAGATAAAGCATGTCGTTTTCTTTAAGGCCACCCAGAGTTTACTCATATAGGGATAAATACTGCGACTCTTAACGTAGCCAGACAGCAAATCTAAATACCTCCATGACTGGCAATTATAGCTCACTGGATATGGTTAAATGTTTGCAATGTATCAGTTTGTTCATGGAGCAATTGTGCCATCAAGACCGTCTTCGTTGGGTGAAAATGAAAATAAACTTGGCAACATTTGAGACATAGACAACACGGCTAAATATATCAAGTTTACCTTGTTTAAATCCTCGTCGTTCAACAAATGCGACTCCCTGGGTTTGAAACAATTCTGGCATTTGCTTTTGTTAAAAATGTTGGCTTGAAACTTCCGACAAGGATTATCTTTGGATGACATCGTTGTAAAATTCAGCAAAAATGCTTGCAAGCGAACCCGTTAATGGCTTGGATTGATTCCCTTAAAATCGCTGATGTAAAAAACTGCGCAGATTCTTCAACAGTACAGCCTCAGGGTTGCAGTGGCTAACGTTAGCGTTAAAATGCACTGTCCGTAGTTCCCAGGTGTGTTCTGAAGAGATTGAAAACCATTCCAAATGCCAGAACACAACTTGTCGAAAAGAGACACAAACCGCCCGATATCTCGATTATACTAACTAGATAAATGCATACCGTTATAGTGAATCACAAATAGAAAAGCGCCGTCTAGCCAATTAACCAGCTAAACCCACGCTCATTATTTCTTTCGTGGTAGCAACCATGGTTAGCTAGCAGGCTAGCAGGCTAAGTAATTGAAATCTTTATTATCATGCTGAGTTAGAGCCAGAGAGCTAGCAAGCTAGCTACATGCAGAGGCTAGATGTTACTCGGATAACTTGAGTTCACTCTCTTCTGACGTTTTTTTCCTGTATTAGCAAGCTAATGTAATGACGAAGCCAACAACGCAGTTGTCTGTATCGCAGAATGGCATTCCTATTTTCTGTTGCTAGCTTGCTAGCTCGCAAGCTGCAGTCTGCAGCGGCGTACTAGAACACGGTACGCAGGTGACACTTTCGTCTAGCTCCGAAGAGGACCAGTCCCAAAAGCTTCGTTCGGTCCACGACTGCACAAGTACGCATCTGGCGTTCCGGTCAGCAACATCCAATTCTTCGACTCCGACAATTAAACTCTTCCAAGATTTTGGGTGCACGCTGTCTCAGATGGGGTCTTGTATGAGTCAACTTCCAAAATACAACTCAGAGAAAGCGAAAACAAGGGAGCGAAGTCCTATACATTCATTATGATATAGTTTAAGTCTGTCACCAACAAGTCCATCAAGTCACTGGTCTACTATGCTGCATCTTTGCTTGGCTAGCTAGCTAGCTACCATTTCATGTAAGTTAGCCAGCTAGCTAGCTACTTCTCGCAAATGTAGGGCTCATTCACAACGCATGCTAGTTTGCACCGCACTGAACTCTGGCGAGCCAGTACTGTTGGTAGTTTGAAACTCCAAAATGAATCAGTAAAGGAGGAGGGAGTTTGGGAACGAATGATGAGATGATTGTCAATTACATACACCAATAAGAACAAATCATACGCACAGTAACTAAGCAACATTCCCAATTTTATCCAATAGAAAAACAAATGTGCAGTATGGGTGGAACATTATAATTCATTTTTGACGGACAGCCTCAATGTCTCGAGTATGATTTTTGAGCACTTGAGTGATAGGGTCGGCGTGATTTAAGATGCGACCACCCCAATGGATGTTTCTTTCCGTCTCGTCATCTAGTGTAGTCAAGCTGAAAGTTGGCCAATGATAGTATATTTCAATAGCAAGTGCTCGTATCATAGTTATAGCTGTTCTCAGTGTCCTGCGATTTTGATCCAGTAGACAAGTTTCCTTATAGCTGACAAGTTTACTTATAGATACACTGGCTGTATCTTTCTTTCTAAGAAGGAAAAATGGCACCTATTGGGGATTTATTTTAGTAATACATGATCACGCATCAAAAGTCTTCAAAGAGCAACCAATAATCAACAAGTTGCCCTTTAACCGCAGTGAAAACATGAAAATATTATGTTCACAATCGTAGGATGTCCTATTTATTTTCCCACGGTAACGTTCTACATTTCCGATTCCGTAATTGTTAAACAAGAAATTTGTACATCTAATAAAACCGTGCGTATATTAAATTAAAACCTAGTTATGGTCAGAATAGTTAATGTGCAAACTCATTTTGAAGAAAAAACTTGAGAATGCTGTTCAATCGTTATCTGATCATGCAAATTAATGCTAATATATAGGCTACGGGGCCTTTATGAGTTGTGTGGGATGAAACCAAATTCAGACAATTGTGGTAAGCTCATCATCCTATACAGCATTGTTACATGTTTCCGAATTCTTATAAAAAAATGTTTCTTTTAAGTGCTCTGCCTATAGGGTCCCACTGTATGCTAACTGACTCGCATTAATTATAAGCTACATGCTGTACAACTCGAGATCCATTAAATATTTTATAAACATTTGATTGATGGAACATTTTCCATTTTAAGTTATCAAACGAAATATAAATATAATTTGACCAACAGCCGCTACGCTCATCGAGGTGTGTGCGTGTGCGGGCGCGAAAGTGAGCGTGTGTGTTTAATGACCACACCACAAATACAACATAATACCTACAGAAGTAATGGTTGTACACATTAAATATGTTGTACTCACTGGAAATACTAGTCTTCGCGCGTCTCTGATAGCTAACTTTTAATGTCACATTTACAGCGCATCTGAAACAGCTGAGTAGGAATCCAAAACTGTAAAAAAAAAAAAAAATTAAAAAAAAAAACCTTACGGATCTGTTTGCAGTAAAGTTAGTCTAGTTCTACAATTTGAAGCTCTCTGGTTTGAAGTCATACGACGCCCTCTGCTGACGCAGGCGTTGTGGTGCAGATGTAATCGTGGCAGTTAGCTTGCTGGCTAGCTAGCTACAGTATATGAGAGAGTGATTAACATTGCTTTATAATTATTTGGTGGCAGGTAGGTAGTTCAGTTTTGGCACAAACAAATCATAATGGCCCCTTGTTCATCCTTGCAACAAATTTATACTGGCTACATTTCACAAGATTGGAGAGAAATGTACTGAACAGCACACTAGCAAAGTCTCCAGGTGATTTTGCCAGCCACCAACCAATCTAGGATCAGTTACAACAGCCGTGATCATACCTAACAAACAGCAATGCGGAAAACAACCTGAAGAAGTCGGTCCAGTATCAGTGCTTTAGAATTGCGAGTTTCTAGGCAACAGACACGCGGTTACCAAGGTGACGCGACCCATATGTCCGGATGTTTCCAGTAGCTCTAAGCAAATCTTGAAAAATATTACTTGGGTAACTTAACACACATAGTTCCACGTTGGAAAATTTAACTCGATACGGATACGTTTAAATTACATACAAGAGCACCAAGTTATATTCCAGTGCATGTGGCTAGCTAACGTTTAGAACAATATGTGACCAGTTTGCGAGACAAACCAGCCCGCCAGAAAACTGCGTTACCAAGCTAATATTATCTGATAACATGTATTTTTAAGCATAGATTAAGTTAGAATGCAAGTATGCTATATAAAATGAGGATAGCCCTATAGCTTCGAAGCTGGCTAATTATGCGAATTCTCAGCACTGAAAATTTCCACAGTTTCAATGGAAACGTCATTGTCATCGAGACCCCGAGAACTGCAGGTATTTAATGAAACTGTGACCGTTAGCTTAGAATTATTTTTTAATTGACTAACGGTATGTAGAATTGTAGCTGGGCGTTTTTTCTAGCTTTATTTTTGAAGAATGTACAAGTCGCTAACTATTACTATTAGCTAGCTAGTCTTTACATCTCAAAGTTCAGACTGCTTACTCCCACTTGTACTCACATTTGTTTGCTAACGTTACCAGAACAGGTTTGACATCGATGTCATAGCTGGATTTTCAGCTTGAATTTGAGTTGTGTAACGTCAACTTTGGGTAAATTGACTTGTCGTTAATTTGAATACATTTTAAAAACAGATTCGTATTTTACTGCAGATGGAAGATAGTTCAATACCCAAAAGTAGTCATGTCAGAAGATTGCCTAAATTTCCTGAGTCTGCGACGGAGGACCCGTCTCAGTTATACCAGGTGAGATGCGCAAATTAATGGCTAAATTAACTTAGTTAAGCTTAGACTAGTTACTTCTTAGCAGTTTAATTTATATAATAAATAATCATATAACTTAGTTCCAACGGAATGTGAATTTAAAGCTTGAGTTGCTCATTTGTTTACTATTTTACTATAATACTTAGCACTATTTAATGTTTGTTGTCAAGGAGAAGGATATTTTTGCATGTATTTGAGACTATTTTTAATTTAAAAAAAAAAAAAAATGAAATTAAACAGTTGCTCCTTCAATGGGTGCGAGTGGGTTCAACGTTGGATAAAAATCTGTTTCAGGTTGTTCTCCAACACAATCAACACCCACCCATTATCTACAATACATCCTGGACCCTGGCAGTGCCTTTCAAAGAGCAGCGTCACCACCGCACACCGAGTGAGTCCATAGGGAACAATTACAGCCTTCAAGCCAGGCACCTGAAGGTTCAGAGCCTGCAGAGGAGACAAGGAGCACCTCCACAAGGCATTCCTGGGGATGTGCCTGCAACATGTATCTTTCTCTGTCACTCATCCTTTTTGAGTAGGTGTGGAATTGTCATACAGTGATAGATAGATAAAGTAGTGTGTTGAACAATATCCTAATCAAAAGCCACAGCAGTTGACAGGCTGTGAAACTTAATGAAATGTCTTAGCAAAAGTGCCCCTGCCACCTTAGGCCAATAAAGCCACAAAGAACATTTAAGCAAGAAATTCCATCACTGATGACTGTAGACCAAATGAGGTTCAAACCTATACCCTTCACAAACACATGGCAGTACTCTGTCCAAAGGGGCCTGATTAGCACTTAGATGCAAAGACCCAGTCCTGTGTGTCTACACAGGACACTCTAGGTGGCGGTATCTTCTGTAGCTTAATCAGGTAGTTCTAGGACCTACAGACGGGTGACAAATTAAAGGAAAAACCTGAATAAATGCACAGAGAAACATAACAAATGGAGATGCTTCCATACAGGTGTACTGTGTGATGCAAGTAAGCAGCTAACACCCTATCATGCTGTGTGGCATTTATAAAAATTCTGAGCAGGCCCAGTTGACCTCAATTTTGGATCAAGATGTAAAGAGGAAAAGATCTGAGTGACTTTAAAAAAGGGTTCATTATTAGGGCACGGATGACAGGGGCTTCAGTCACAAAGACTGCTCAACTGGCTTGTGTTTCAATAGGAACAGTGAGTAAAGTGACATCTGCATTTAGATCTATGGGAGACATCAGTAAATAGGGTTGGAAATTGTGGTTGAGAGCGCACATTCGATGACCGTGATGCTCGTGCAATAGTGCGATATGCAAGTAAAAACTGAAGAGCAACTCTTCCTCCGGTGACTGTGAACATCAATGCAGGACGTGGTCAGACTTTGTCAGCAAGAACAGTCTGCGGGCAACTACGTAGAGAGATATTATAGTAGGGTTGCAGAGCATAAACCCCTCATTACAAAAACAAATGTACGTTTGAGAGTTCAGTGGTGCAAAAACCATAGGCACTGGTTTTCAGAGATGTGGAAAAAAAGTGATATGATCAGATGAGACATCCTTCACGATATTCTTCACAAGTGAGCTAGTGCATGTGTGCCGTACATCAAGAGAACAGTACAGGCCTGGAAGCTTGGCCCCTACAGTGAGGGGGTTCGGTGGCCCTGTTATGCTGTGGGGGGCATTTTCTTGTCATGGTTTGGGTCCACTTGTCCCCTTAGAGGGAAGAATCACTGCAAATCAATGCAAAGTTATTCTGAGTACTCACCTTTACCCTATGATGAAATATTTCTATCCTGATGGCAGTGGTCTCTTCCAGGATGACAATGCCCCCATCCACAGGGTCACTGAATGGTTTGATGAGCATGAAAATGATGTAAATCATATGCTATGGCCTTCACAGTCACCAGATCTCAACCTAATTGAACACATGTAGGAGATTTTGGACTGATGTGTTAGACAGTGCTCTCCACCACCATAATCAAAACACCAAATGACAGAATATCTCTTGGAAGAATGGTGTTCCATCCCTCAAGTAGAGTTCCAGAGACTTGTAGCATCTATCCCAAGGCACATTGAAGCTGTTCTGGCAGCTCGTGGTTGCCCAACACCTTACTACACCTCAAGCGACGACTGAAGACTCACCTCTTCAGGCTGCATCTCTCCCCACCCCTCCCTACCTCCATGTAGTCCCTAATTGATGTTAGCTTAGGGTTGTAGCTAGGTAAGCTGTTTATCTTAGTTGACTTAGTTATTGCACTCGTGCCTACTCAATTATTGCTTGTATTATTTGCATAGACTGCTTTGTTGCTGCTTTTGTTTGTGTTGACCAGATTAACCTGCAGGGTACAAGTTAAACTACCCAGTCATTCCCTGCACTTGGTACTGTACTTCCCTCTAGGGTTTTAAACACACTTGTTCCTGGTTATGGTTATACGCTTTGTTGTACGTCGCTCTGGATAAGAGCGTCTGTCAAATGCCTTTAATGTAATGTAATGTACTAAGACACTTTATCTTGGTTTTCCTTTGTCACCCCTCTGTATATGGTACAAAACAACACATGAAGCATTAAATCTGTCCATAAATAATGGCACTGTATATAAGATACAAAATAGTTAATGATTTAGCTTGTGCAATTAATATTTTATTCCTTAGCTTTTTGCTTTTAGCGATGACAGCATCTCTTCCAGCGGAGAAGAAGAGGAGGCTTACTCCAAGAGCCAGGTGCTGTAGAGAGGGAAACCACTGAAGCCAAATGTGGGATTGCAGCAGCCATTTTTGTGTTCCTTCTACATCAATCTACTGCTACAAGTGTAATGTGATATTTGGGTCGTCAAGAAGCGAATCCTCCTAAAGCACATCTTTTAGTGCAATGACATGCCTTGTGGTCTGTTATTGTATCCTGACTGTAGCCATGCTGATTGTCTGGCAACCCCCACAGGGTAATACATAATTATCATAGAGTTGCTTAGGGAAGGAGGTTTTACACGGCATGGTTTTCACAGTCTTGTCACAAGAGTAGCTCCTCTGGGCAATTGGGCGCTTGTACGTCTGGCTGTGCAAACTGCACGAGAAGTGCACTCTTTTAACACATTCATTGAGCAGCTCAGCTGGTGGGCTCCGAAATGAAAATAAGCACCCATCAGTGGTACTTGCTTTGAAGGAAAATGAGTGCTTGTCTGCATTTCCTGAATAGAGGGAGAATGTTTTAGTGCTTGCATACAAAGGAGAGCAGGCATTCCAAATGGATAAAAATCTGGGATAAAAAATTGGTTAAAAGCGGGGCGGCTGGTAGCTGGTAGACTCATCCTATAAAGCACTGTGCAAGCGCATGGGTCAAGTATTGAATCCAGATCATCCCAGTGCTGACTGTGACCAGCAGTCCTGTAGGGGGACGCACAATCGGCACTTGCTCCGCCAAGAGAATGCAGGGTTTTAGTTGGCCGGGAAGATGGCGACTCATTGTACATCACTGCCCTCTACTGGTAGATTACGCACCCGTAAGTGTCTGTGGTGCAGCGCATGAAGTCAGTGTCTTCCTATGACTCATGTCTGTGCAACCTCCACTTGCGAACTGCAGTGTGATAAGAAATAGCAGCTGACGTCACACTCTTCGGAGGTGAGCACATGATTGTCCGTGTTCTCCTGAATCAATAGCGGCAGTGAGCAGTGAGCGGCAGTGAGCATAATTGACCATTTCAAATTGGAGAACAGGGGGGAAGGGAAGCATTTAAAAAATATAATGATATGGTTCAGAAACATATGTATACTTTTCCTTCATTGTGTTTGTTGGCATCCCACAGGGATCCAGTCTCTCAGTCCTTTGACTCTGATGATGGCAAGCGCAGTCAGGGACCTGAGCCCCCTCACAGCCCGCCCCTGACTCCCAACCAGCAGCTGGAAATCATGATCAAACAGGAGCAGGAGGCAACGAGGAAAGAAGGAGAGCCCACAGAGAGGGACCTGGAGGTAAGGACACAGCCAAGGTCAGGACATGACCTTGGTCTTAGTAACTTAGGAATGCTTGTATTTTCAGGTGAAAAACTGCTTGTTGCATCGTTTCCAAGATGGCTGCTTTTTTCACAGAGGTACATGCATTACATCAACAATGGAGTGCAGAGTGACATGGTTGCTGCCCATTCCATGCAGCAGATGGCAAATATCCAGAAGCATGTGCCTGACTGGCTTCAAAGTGACAGCCAAGAAGTGCAGAATCTGCATTCCCAGCTTAAGGAGGAAGTTCTAGAAATCTACAATTGTAGCCTGAGGAAAAGCATCGGTGAGAAACTGGGTCCCTGTATTTAACTGGATGGGTCATTTCCCCTGAACATTTTCTAATGCTAAGCGCTAAGTGCCAGCTTTGATAAGAGCTTCTCCCTGTGGCTCTCAGTGGACTACATCCTGAAGGACCCCTCTGAGAGGCAGCGTCTGAGCATCTCCAATGTCCCACGACCCTTCCCCAGAAGAGTGATCCGCGGGCCCGTCCCGTGGGCCAGCAGCTACAAAGAGGCACAAAGTTGGCAAACTCAGCACCTCTTCACTATCAACCCCATGATGTTGCACCTGCAGGACCTCTGGCTCAAGCAGTAATCATTCTGTTATTGCTAGCCTTTCTCTTAGATGGTGTACAGTTTCCCTTCGCCATTTCCTAGTATGTCCTGCATTGTCTTATTCAGAAAGTTAAAAGAAGCGGTAACATTCTCATGGAGGAGTTAAGAGCTAACATCACACTCTTTTGTTCTGTAGTTGATTCTGTGCATATGGGTTTGGGTATAGGGTTACAGATGTAGTTACCTGCTGGTTAACTTCAAAGATTGAGAAATACAAGGTTCTCTCTTTACCTTTCATCTCTGAATGACTTTAGCTACTTTTTTTCCATTTATCTTACTCTTGAAACATTCATTTTCTAGCATACACTTTATTAGGGCTTTGTTTCAGGTGTCACTATCCATTGATATTTATTGACAGTGCACTTTGTAGTCTGTGTTTTTTGTTTTTTTTCACCGTTGTGTTTATGAAACAGTTTGGATTTTTAAAAATTTGCATTTACCACTATCACTTTTTTCTAACTCTAGAATCTTACTCAGTGATAAATTTTCAACACAGTCTGTCCAAAGAGGTTAAGTATCATAGTTCATGCATTTAAAATTTTTCATGGGTGTAATGAAAGTATATGTCATTGTCTCTGGTATGTTCCCAAAAAGCATGGTGAGCAATAGAGTGCATGATAGGAATACTCCTATCAGGTTTACCCACAGCATGTGGATCAGTTGTAGAATGAAAGGTCAGAAGCTTGTTCTATGATCTCTGATATGAGAGTTAACAAAAAGACAATAAATCACCTTGCAAAAATTAAGAGGAAAGTGCAAATTAAGTGCAAAAGGAAAGAGACAGTATATGCTGAGCAGTCTTTGTGCTGTGACACTTGCTGCTCTTTTGTCCCTGTAAACAGTGTAATACAACTGTGCAGTATAGAGTCTTTCTGTGGAGTTTCCTTCAGAACCAGTGTATAGACTCATTTCTGGGCCTTATCAGTAGCGGCTTCCCTGCTTTGTGTCCTGCAGCTTCTCCTCCCTGAGGTTTGTGAAGCTGGAGGAGTTGTTCTCCGCCAGCTTTCCCCTGCTCCCCACGGAGTTTGAAGACCTGCTCCAGAAGCAGTGCCAAGCAACCCGGGAGGATCTGCTCAACAAGTGAGTGTATCTGTCCATTTGCATTGCTAATCATGTAACAGAGGAAGATCTACTGTTCTCATGTTTCCCAGCCTCCTTTTTAATGTGTCAGACCTGTTGTGTTTTAAATTGCACTGTTTGCTAAATTCAATCTATCTCAGTTACTAGGTTTTTTGTCCTGCCTAATTGCCTTATTGTATATAAAACAACTGGCACACAATGCCTGCTGATTTTCATAGGTTTTCCCTCTTACAATGGAGACTTAATGTTGTAGTTACTAGGATACTGATGTTTTGTGGATGTTAGTTACAGGTTAGGTGTTTTTGGTCTGTCATCAGATAAGGTTCAGTTACTAATGTAACCTGAATAAAACCTTTAGAATGCAAAAGCTTCATCAAAGGAAAAGCTTCATCAAAGATTTTGTTAGCAATACTTTTATTAGCATTACCTGCCATGAAAACCTCAAATGCATTTTAAAGTTTTTGAAATAAATTAAGGTTTATTGTATGTTTTGTTGGCCCCGACAGGTTTATGTTTTGGGTAATGAAGAATATTTTTTATACTTACAGATGTTTCAGTAGTTTTCTGTAAACGTAAGCACAAAAGTGTTCTTTACAATGGCATGTATGGGTGTATTTTGGGATTGCAGTTTAAAGCAAGTTTAAAGCAAGAAAATACATTTCGGTTAACTCCAAACAGCAGCTTGTACAGTGATGCTGTGTTGCCACTTGTACTTAGGAACATGTCTCCATTATAAAATAAATAATATTTTTATATCATCAGTATCATCCTCTATTTTCATCAGCAAGCTCTATGCCAGGGACCCATGTACTAATGTTATATGGAGCTGCACCACAATTTGCTTGAGTGCAGCAGTCTCAGGTTGCATTGCAACTAGAACATCCTTCAGAGTTCACAGCAACTGTCTGGGCCAATCGAAAACATACAGTGAAACAAAATGTCTGCTGCTGTTTCTGTTTTCCAATCCACAGATGGCTACCTGAATGCGCATCACTCTTCATCAACTATACAGACCTGTGGTTCCCACTGGTACCTCAGAGTGAGAGAGTGGCCCCGGTCAGAGCCCAAGAGTTCTTCTACTGCGTGGCATCCCTCATGTCTCTGCAGCTGCGAAGCCTGGTGGTCTCTTCTCTGCAGGACCTGCTGCACTTCTTTATGCTGCACCAGGTGCACCTTCATTACCGCCCTGCCATTGTCTGTCTCGTAACTGTCACGAGCTGCAGAGCACTAGTCCGATGGTTGTCCAACCATGTTTCCCTCTGACTGTACATTTGTCCTTTTCACTTTTTATATAGTTATAGTTATATAGCTTTAATATAGTTTTTCTGCCCGGGACTGTAAGTCATCTGCTTTGCATCATAAACCACCCTCTGTCCTCCTCTAAGAGATGAAAAATGCTGGATGCATATCCCTCTGGGAGATGTGCTAGGCCAAGGGGCAGCAGACTCATTGGCCAGGCTGTGTTGTCATTGCTGTCCATCAGGATGGGAATGACTACAGTGGGGAGTACGACGAGCTGCGCTTCGTGCAGCAGCAGGTTCTTATCGTGAAGCTGAAGGTGGAGGAGCCGTACGTCGTCTTCCAGCCGAGCCTGCAGCAGTGCTGGGAGCTCATCCAACGAGGCTTCATGGAGATTATCAAGAGTGCAGAGAACCTGCCGCGGGTAGGGTCCTTCCCCCCATATCACCACACTGTTAGAGTACTTCCCTCTCCTGATTTACTTTTCATACAGACAGGAAGTTACTCACGTCATTTAGCAGTCGACACATAAGCTTTATGAACAGTGCAAGATTTATTACATTTTATTTCAGCCTAATGATTTACATGTGTTTGTGGAATCCTTTTGCGTTAAGTGAGTAAGTGCTGTAAATTGAGTGTGTTGCTTGCAGCTGGGCAGGACTGCAGGCCAGCGATGAGTAGTGTGTTCTGTGATGGCCTGCACACAGGTGGAATGTCACCTGTTCCCAGAGATCAAGGAGCACGATCTGAACCTGCGCACTGTTAGACCGGAAGAGGACCTCGTCACTGACCTGGTCAACAGGGCCATGGAAGTCTTCCAGAAGAACACAGTGGGACCACAGAAGTACATATTTTAACCGTACCTCTCACTGTTGTTGCCGAGTTTCAAACACTATTGCTGACATCTCAACACTACAGCCACTGACACCTATCCAACACTTCTGATGATGCCTATCCAGCATGTCTACAAACATGAAAGCAACATTGACAATGACAACTCCACACTGCCATTGACAAATCTACAGTACTGCCATTGGTACACCTCCAGTAATACTTGTTGTCACCCCATCATTATATTACTGTTGCAAAAGACACCTCACAAAATGAGATATTTTGCCAGTTTGAATGAGCAAAATGGTCTTGGTCTAGCAGTGTTGTTAGCCAGAGCTGGCATGATTGTTCATGTAACATTTAAAGGATAATTCTGTTTTCTTTTTCTTTTCAACATGGGTCTAAATTCCATATTGTTTTCCATCATTCCTATCAGTTCTGCAATGTTCTACACACCTTGCTTCATTTTTGAGGTTTGAAAGGAATGATGGAAAATACCATGAATATAAGACACAGTTTGAAAAAAAATGGAATTATCTTTTAAATGTTACATGAACAATCATGCCAGCTCTGGCTATGTAACTCCTTTACATATATTCACTTATATTGGAAGTTGCACTGGATAACCATGTGTGCTTAATTAAATTAACAAGTTTTCAGTTTAAAACAGGTATTTTTAAAAGTGGATTATACTCCACAAATTTGTTTAATATATTGTTTTTCAGGTATCTGAATGTATACAAAAAGTATAGTGATCTCCTAAACAACAATGCCAAGCAGGAGATAGCAACATTCCTCAAAGAAAAACACTCCTTGCAGGCTTTTACGACGGTAAAGTACCATGCATCCTAGAAATATTACTCTTTAGATGTCCTACATAAGTTACCATGTACGGTTACAGTTTTTCAAATGATTGAATGATGAGACAGGATACACCAGAATTGAATTTTGGGCTGTTCCTTTTGTTCTTTTTGGACCATAGAAAATTGAAGGCATTCAGCAGCTGTGGGTGGAGATCGCCACGCTGCACATCACCGTTCCCCTGTCCATGTTCTGCTTAGACGCTGCCAACCTGAACCATGACCTGTGCAACCGTGCCACTAGACTGAAGGAAATGCTGATCACCTTTGAGGTGGATGAGAACAGAGAGCTCAACAAGAGGTGTGGGCATTCCCAAATATCTCCCATTAGCCTCCTTGCATGGTCTTCTCACACATACAGAAGACTGCCTTGATTACGCTCAGATGGTGATGAAATTCTGAGACACTGAGTTGATTGTCCTTACACAGTTTCTCCTGCATGGGGTCGGGATGGTTTTGCAACACCATGTCTAACAGTGTGATGGTTCATGTTAATGACATTCTATGGAAAATGGCTGAGTGAGATACTGTCTCTGCTTTACTGTCTCAGAGCCTTCCAGCACACTTTCACCTGAACTGTATGTACTTAATCATGTTACTGTATTCCAGTGTCTGCCGGAACTATGATGAGATTGCAGAGACCATCAGTAGACTACCAGAAAACTCAGAAGAACTGGTGGCCCTGAATCAGTACCTGAAGAAGAGTAGCGAAGTGACAGTCTACAAACTGAAGGAGGAGATTGGAGAGGCGGCCAACCGCCTTAACTTCCTGTTGGACTTTGCCACTCTGTCTGGTGTGTGTAACACTGAAGAGCCCTTCATAAAGGGCTCCAATTTAGTATTTAGATAAGACGTCTCTTGTGTTCAGGTAGCTCTTTATGTTTCTGAACTTCCTAGATACGTCCGATGAGAATATTTTCCTTTTTTATTATTTCTAAATATAGACAGTCAGAATTTCACTGTAAGGTCAAAAACAGGTTTTTACTTTAGAGATAATACAGATGTCCAGTATTGACTTGCAGTGTGAACAAACTTTGCCCCTACTTTCTACTGAAATTGCTCACATCCCTAGTGGCTGAGCACCATGGGACATGATCATAAGGTGGTCTTTAATGCCTGTGTTTTCAGATGAGGACTTGAAGCTGAACAGCACTGTGTTCCACTGGCCAGACCAGATCTTGACTCTGTTTGAGCAAAGCAAGAACCGCTTGGCCTCATACAGGGAGGAGGCAGAGGATCACCTCCACAACAGGTAATGGTCCTAAATCCTTCTGCACACTAACACCTCTGACGCCTGCATTAAATGAGGACTACTTATTGAGATGCCCTGACTTCCATGCCACACTGAAACACTTTGAAATGGCCCCATCCATCCCCAGGATCTTACAGTTTGACGAGATGCTGCAGGGTGTCAATAAGGAGGTGGAGGGCTTCAAGAAGAAAGAGCTGATGACTCTGGACGAGATGAAGAACAATGTGGACAAGCTGAACGAGCTGTCGGCTACCCTGGATGCTGCCGTGACAGAGCTAGAGGTGAGCAGGACCACATCCCAGGCAAACGCAGATACTGTACACACCGAGGGGTCGGTCAGACTTCATTAGCAATGACCCTTCATTGTGTTACGATCATACCACTGCGTTAATTTTCTCTGACCTAAGTGTCATTCTCAGTGAGCCTGCTGTTTCTCTTGTTATTCAGCATAAACACACGTTATTGACATTTTCCCTCCCCCTCCCCAATGAAGGACATTAACAAGGAAGAGAGTCTCTTGGAGAAAGAGCTGAGTGACTTCCCCATGGTGCAGATCCTCATGACCTGCAAGCAGCCCTATGACCAGCTCTGGACTACAGCCCTCAGTTTCCAAAACAATTCAGAGGTCTGGCTGAATGGTGAGAATCCAGCCTTAACACAATTTCAGTGTAATATCCTGAGCAACCCAAATGTTGGAACCCAACCCATCAGTGTAGCCGCACAACAATACTCAACCCTGATTATAATGCTACTTTTTGAGAATGACATACACTTAATTAACAGCATAAGCGGCGCATTACATGCGTCATCTCTGTGACATTTGCATGTTGCATCATCACATGGACCTATCCTAATGAATGACCAAATCTTAGCTTTTCTCTTAGCCTGCCTCTGTTAGATATCTTAATTTAACATGACAAACCGAATTAAGAGTTACATTGTGAGCACAATAATACTGAGGCTGTATCAATATTGGCCAATAATATACTAAAACAAACTTATCTGTATTGGCTGATACCACCCTGATGTTATTGTACTTCCCTACATGACACTAACTCTTAACTCAGTTTGTGATGTTGAATTACGGAGACATTGGACTGTGATTACTGCAGCAACCCAAATAAGGTCATGATCTTTTGTGTTATAAAACAGAATTCAGTATATTAAATGGTAGCGTTTCATTTTATAATATTTACCAGCCAAACTCTGAAGCAAGGCTATAAAAAGAGTCGGTCAAGACTCATACTCAATGTGCAATAATAAAGTCAGCAAAAATATTTTGTGCTTCACACAGTATTGTACCTCAATGTACTTTGGTGTCTATTATTGACTAAAAGCTAAAAGATTATTTGAACCCTCTGGGCCTCAGGTCCATTCCAGAATCTAAACGCCGAACACATCACAGATGAGCTAGCAGCTATGTGGCGCACTGTGTACAAGCTGGCCAAGAGCTTCTCTGACCTGCCGGGGCCCAGGCGCGTAGCGGACAGCTTCAAGATAAAGATTGACAAGTTCAAGCAGCACCTGCCCATCCTCACCACCATCTGTAACCCCGGCATGAAGGAACGCCACTGGCAAGAGGTCAGTGTGCACACCCACCTAACTCTTGTGAATGAAGTTGCTCAGTTTCTTAACGTTGTCATTGTCAAAGAAACGTTTACTCTCAGAGATGTGTTGTAGAACTGTACCATTGTTAAAACAATTAGGCACCATAACCTTATCATATATGGTAGAATATTGTGTTCTCTTCACTGTGGTAATATCCTACTCCTTGACCTTGAATCTAGTCGATCCTCCATCTTCGGGAGCAATGGCTGCCATTTCATAATATGGTGCAAAGCATTTTCTGTGCTCCAGTGACCATCTAGCCTGGTCAGTCCCAGTGTTCAGGAGCTGTGACAAATTGTTGAATAATTGATGTTGGCCTCTCCTTTCAGATCAGCAACATTGTAGGTTTTGAAGTGAAACCTGAAGCTGACGCATCACTGTCGATGATGGTGGATCTGGGCCTGTCTAAGTTCTCTGACAAGTAAGTCAGCACAAGAAGGAGCCTAGCCTCAAATTACAGTAAAATACTGTGCAGTTTATTTTGCATGCATAACAGGGAGGAATATGGTTGTACTGTGTTAGTTTCTGTGGGGAATGGCTGTGTGATTGCTAACATATCCCTGCAGACTGGAGGAGCTTGGGGCAGCAGCCAGCAAAGAGTTCTCCTTGGAGAAGGCCTTGGATAAGATGAGGACAGAGTGGGCCGAGCTGCGCTTCGCATTCTCTCCATACAGAGACTCAGTGAGCCTATAGGGATCCCTCAATACAGCCTGTATTCTTTTCTAGTATGGTGTTTGTGACAATTCATTCATCATTGAGTGGGATAATATTCAAATAAAATCAGTCAAACCCAACAATAGAAGGAGACTGTTTTGTAGCTTAGTTGTCCCTTTAATTGGAAACATAAGATCTAATTTGAATTTTGTCATGCTGTCATATGATTCCAGACCATAAGACGTGTTACAGTGCTGAGATACCAGTGTTTTAGCTGAACTTGCCATCACCTGCCACAAAATAACTTTCATGAGTTTCTAATGAGGTTGTATTTTAGGGGACAAATGTTGTGTCTTCGGTGGATGACATCCAAGTGCTGCTGGACGATCATATCATTAAGACACAGACAATGCGTGGGTCGCCATTCATAAAGCCAATTGAAAATGAATGCAAGGTAGGACTTTTTTAGTTATTCTGTCTCATACACAAGGGCAAATTTCAGCTGAGCTGTCTGCTTACCTTTAGCCTCAGTAGACCCAATTGGAGCCAGTGTTGCTGTTTTATTCACACCTGACTGTTGTACTAATGTTAATAGGCTCAACCTATTAATATTCTATATTCTATTCTATTCTAACCTAAAATAACTTGTTCCTCTTTGCAGGAATGGGAGGAAACACTGGTGCTGATTCAGGATATTCTAGATGCTATGCTGAAGTGTCAGTCCACTTGGCTCTATCTGGAGCCCATCTTCAGCTCTGAGGATATCATTGCTCAAATGCCGGAGGAGGGGCGAAAGTTTGGAATTGTCGACAGCTACTGGAAGGACATCATTGCGGAAGCAGTAAGAGTGATTTATTTATAGCAGAGGCACCAATGTAATGGCTCACCCATTGTATGTATATGTGATCTTTCAAAAATCAATTCAGAAATTCAGAATCAAAGGATGGAATCAGTGTCCTATCTGATCACTCTGAGGTACCTGCCTCTGTTTCCAGGTGAAAGACACTCGAGTGTTGGTGGCCACAAGGCAGCCAAATATGCTGGGTAGGCTCCAAGAGTCCAATGTGTTTTTGGAGGACATTCAGAAAGGACTGAACACCTACCTGGAGAAAAAGAGACTCTACTTTCCCAGGTCAACAGCCACAGCTCAAAAACAATTATATACATTCTGCAATATCCAAATAGGCTAGCTCTTGTGATGTGATTCTTGTCGGGGTTTACAGGTTTTTCTTTCTGTCGAATGATGAGCTTCTGGAAATCCTGTCAGAGACCAAGGACCCACTTCGTGTCCAGCCCCACCTGAAGAAGTGTTTTGAAGGCATCTCCTCGCTGGAGTTCACTGAGGACATGGAGATCACTGGAATGATCAGCTCAGAAAAGGAAACCGTGCCCTTCATCCAAAAGATTTACCCAGCCATGGCTAAGGTGCCGAGGAATTACTGTTGTTCTGAAATGGCTTTCTGTCTACAAGGGTTTTATCACAATGTCGCCATAATGAACTCATAATCTGAGTGATCATGTTACTAAAATGTCTGACCTAATGGAACCTCCTCCCATACTAATGTACACAGGGAATGGTGGAGAAGTGGCTACTACAGGTGGAGAAAATGATGCTAGGCAGTGTGAGAGCCGTCATACACGAGGGTGTTAAAGAATATGTCCAGGTACCTGTCTCAGAATTCACACATAACCCAGAAAACCAGGAAGCTGCCGTATTCAACCCTTTGGAATGGATGTGTCAAAAAGCTGCTTTCGTGTTTGCGGGTAACATTTGTGGCAGCAAGCGTTTGTTTTTGAAGTTCTCATGGTAGGCCTTCACTGTTCTAAAATCAATGATTGTAAGGTCAAAGAGCAGGGTAATGTCAGCTGTTTGATTGGTTGACTGTCATCCCCTAGGTTCCCAGGAAGAAGTGGGTCCTTCAGTGGCCAGGCCAAGTGGTCATCTGTGCCTCCTCCATCTTCTGGACCAGTGAGGTTTCTGAGGCCATTGAGAAGAATGCCCTGCCTGTGAGGCTCTTCTATCTCTATGTGCACTCACACTGATCCCTCCTTTTTCAATAATGACACTAGGTTGAAAGCAATGCATATTGGTCCACCCTGGTATCTATTCTGCCTGATTAATACCATTAAAATCAGGTGCAGTGTACTGAGAAAACTTTCAGAATCCTGAAAAAAATTACTCACCTCTGTCTTAAAATCTTGCTCAATTGATTTTAAATACTTTTTGTTTTTCTCTAAAGGCCTACCTGGAGCAGAGTAATGCTCAAATAACTGACATAGTTGAGCTGGTGAGAGGGAAGCTGCCTGGAGGTGCGCGGGTAACCCTGGGGGCCCTGACTGTCATCGATGTACATGGTGAATTCCGAGCGCAGCATGGCCTCTAAGCTGAGGACTGACCATCGCCATCCTACTCACAAACCCCTACTCTTCTGCTCCTCAGCCCGAGATGTAGTGGCCAAACTAGCTGAGGATGGCATCTCCTCCCTCAATGACTTCCAGTGGACCTCTCAGCTGCGCTACTTCTGGGAGGATGACGATGTGCTAGTGCGCATGATTACCACCACCGTGAAGTACGGCTATGAGTACCTGGGGAACTCCCCCCGGCTGGTCATCACCCCACTCACTGACCGCTGTTACCGGTTAGTCGCAGCCTTATAGCCATAATATATTCAATGTCATTATGATCAGCAATTGCATCATTCTCAAACTCACTATGTGAAAACCAAATGATAGATATTGTTTCTAAAGAACAAGTTGTATTTTACAAACCCGCAAAATTGAAATTGAAGTAATTAGTATTTTACAGAAGATAATGCCATTCTGCACTGAAGCAGGTTCAATTTGTTGTAGCACAAGTAACCACTGCTCTTGTGACTGCTGGGCGCTAATGCATTCAGGACATTGATGGGGGCCCTGAAGCTGAACCTAGGTGGGGCTCCTGAGGGTCCAGCTGGGACTGGAAAGACAGAGACCACCAAGGATTTGGCCAAAGCCCTCGCAAAGCAGGTAGGTCACAGTACCATGGCAATCCCAGCCACAGTTAGACTAGCCATTCTGAAAATGAGAGCAATTGAAATGGCAGGTTAGGAAGGGTTTTTTTGTTTTAGAAGGGAAAACAATCTTTGTTATGTATTTCTGCAAAAGGCCACTGCTCATGAGTGCAGAGACAGTTGTCTATAAATCATGAATTGAATTGTTGTCATGCCGTTGGCTGTGTAAATTATCTCATATGTTTATATGTATATAATGTTTATGTATCTGTGTATCTCCAGTGTGTGGTCTTTAACTGCTCTGATGGTCTAGACTACAAGGCCATGAGTAAGTTCTTCAAAGGGCTAGCACAATCTGGAGCCTGGGCCTGCTTTGATGAGTTCAACCGTATTGAGGTGAGCCTGACACAGATCTGCTGTCAGTGAAGTCAATCATCAGTTGTATACGGTTATCACTATGCTGATACATATTTAAAGATTTCAGTATAATACATTATTGTAATAATGGCTTAAATACATGTCCAAATACAAATATGTCCAAGTACAGTGGACTGGAAGGTAAGCAGTGCTCTGTTGACCCTGGCCATGTGTCCGTGTGTCAGGTGGAGGTGCTGTCTGTGGTAGCCCAGCAAATCCTCAGCATCCAGCGGGCCATCATGTGCGACATGAAGACCTTCCTGTTCGAGGGCACAGAGCTGTCACTGAACCCCACCTGCTCTGTCTTCATCACCATGAACCCTGGCTACGCTGGCAGGGCTGAGCTGCCCGACAACTTGAAGGTGCTGAGCGCTTATACTGGAGTCACAGTGAAATCAAAAAGGGCTTTTTCATCAATTTAGTCAGTTCTCTATAACCACACAAACATGTTTAAAAGTACGTATTCCAAAAAAAAAAGAAAAAAATGAATACTTTATTTAATACTATCATTTTCACTCCAAAGCTTTTTTCCCCTTCACTTCTTGAAAAGCAATTTTAACTATGATTTTACGTCATCGATTACCAGTGGGCGTGTTTGTCAATTTTTCGTTCCCTTCCAATCGACATCCCTTCATGCAGCGGCTCGCATTCCTTTTCGTCCTCATTTGACATCAATCGAGTCAACTCCCCGCCCTTTGAAAATTCCCCCCAAAAGATTTGTTTGGCTCGTGTAGAACTCATATTGTGGAAGCTAGGGCTGCTCTAACTTTTGTTTCACCGTGACTTTAAAGTGCACTGAAAGGCTGTAATGGTCACCAGTTCCAAAGAATTCTTTGTATTTGTGTGTAAGATTTCTTTATTTCTGCTGACAGGCTCTCTTCCGCACAGTGGCCATGATGGTGCCAGATTATGGCCTTATTGGCGAGATCTCCTTATATTCTATGGGATTTATTGACTCTCGCAGGTAAATACATTACTGTCCATGTGGCTGCGATTAGTAGTTTAATTTCTGACCCTCCCTTACATTATCATTTGACACAACAATGGTCCAGACAAATGAAACAATTATTCTTGATTCTGTTGCTCTGTAGTCTTGCCCAGAAGATTGTGGCCACATACCGTCTTTGCTCAGAGCAGCTTTCATCCCAGCATCACTATGACTACGGGATGCGCGCTGTGAAATCAGTCCTGACTGCCGCAGGGAATTTGAAGCTGAAGTACCCAGAAGAGAATGAGAGTGTGCTACTGCTGCGCGCTTTGATGGACGTCAACATGGCCAAGTTTCTGGCACAGGATGTGCCGCTCTTCCAGGTCAGATATACCTGTGCCAAACACAACCCGTGCTGGCATGTTTCTCTTTAGAACCTTTTATACCATTTTCCAGTAACAACCATTTATGCCATGGATACTCAAATCTGGCCCTCGTATCCATATCCAGCCCTGATTTTCTCCTCTCCCAGGTAATTAAATGAACAATTAGTGCTGCTGATTGGCCGAACGGTCTTCATCTGACTAGATAAAGGGAGAGCGGAAAACCAGCAGTTCTTGGCCCTCAAGGACCATGATTTGAGTAACAGGGATGTATCCCATTGCTATGTATCAGCATATCTGTTTATATTACTTTCCTACCAGAAGGAAAAAAAACCCATAATTCTTTCTACATGCCTGTATGGCTGTGCTATATATGCTTCTTTTATTCTTGTGTCACCATACAGCATAAAAACATATTCCATATTTGAATATGAAGCAAGTTTTCCTTCCTGTTTTAGCACAGGATGTTCCTGATGTTTTTGCCATGTATGGGCAGTGTTTCAAACGTTTCGTTTGACCGCAGGGCATCATATCTGATCTCTTCCCTGGCGTGGTACTTCCTAAGCCTGACTATGAGCTCCTCCTGCAAGCTCTCGAGGAGAACATTGCCAAGCTGAAGCTGCAGCCTGTTCCCTGGTTCATAGGAAAAATCATTCAGGTAGACACCGCAGTCTGAACAGCCACCAGAAGGGATGCAAGGGTCCATTATGGAGTCTGCTGAATAGGAAGCACTCTGAGGATTCTTCTCTTTGTTCCCCTCAGGTGTATGAGATGATGCTGGTGCGGCACGGCTTCATGATTGTTGGAGACCCTCTGGGTGGGAAAACCTGTGCCTACAAGGTCTTAGCTGGAGCCCTTGGGGACCTTTACCATGGTGTGTCTCTCTAGCATGAAACATGTAGAGATTATAGGAACTCACATGTTACATATGCAATGTAGATCTCTAGGACAGGGTATTTTAGACGTAAGGTGGTCAGCCCTGCACCTGTCCACTAAAGATATCCCTGTTTCATCCCAAGCAAAAATGATGGAGGAGTATGCCGTCGAGTTCAAGATTATCAATCCCAAGGCCATCACCATGGGCCAGTTGTACGGCTGCTTTGACCCAGTCAGCCACGAGTGGTCAGATGGGGTACTGGCCACATCTTACAGGGACCAAGCCGTGTCCACATCTGAGGACCGGCAATGGATCATCTTCGACGGGCCCATTGACGCCGTTTGGATCGAAAACATGAACACTGTGCTGGACGACAACAAGAAGGTACAGCCCTCAGACAGAGACTGTGAATGTGTGGGGACTGTTGCGATGAGCCAGCAGTGCAGGTGAAATGCAGACAAAGAGAAATGATGGCTGCTATACCCAAACATGAGTTTGAACAAGAGCTCAGTCGCTAGTGCATATTTAGCTTGTCGGGATTGAACTAACCATAATGCTAAATCCTAAGCTTTGTTAACCACGGCTATCCTAAGAGTCATCCAAAGTGAAAAACGCACACCTTGTTTGGTGAGGTGTTTATCCTAAGAGCCATGCTTAGAAGTCATGTTGAAGTGGACTTCAAGTCACTCAGTGCCCTCTTGTTCCCCTAGCTGTGTCTGATGAGTGGTGAGATCATCCAAATGAGCAACAAGATGAGCATGATCTTTGAGCCTGCCGATCTGGAGCAAGCCTCCCCAGCCACTGTCAGTAGGTGAGGGGAGCAGCGCACACCATAGGACACAAGTGAGAGCGCCACAGGGGCCTCAGTGACACCGCTGTCTTTTTTATCTAAGGTGCGGTATGATATACATGGAGCCACATCAGCTGGGCTGGGCCCCTCTTAAGGATTCTTACATGGACACCCTGCCGGAGTCCCTGAGCGATGAGCACAGGGAGCTGGTGAGTAAGCACACACACACTACTGACTCAGCAAGTTCCATAATGAATTTGTGATTGTACTTGCACGGGGTGTTGAATGACTATTTATATGCTGTTATTGATGCGCCTATTACACCTACTTAAAAAGACGTTCGAGGCACTACTTGTAAGTGTGGAAGTCGAAGCAGTCGTACCTGCAAGAGAAAGGTCATGTAATCACAGACCACAAGCATAATAGTCTGAGCCTCAGCTGAGGTTAACATCTCAAGAATGAAAGAAGCACAAACAAGGTTTCTTACAGCATAGTAAAAGTACAGCAATGTGTAACAAAAACAATTGATAAATGATCACATTTTTTCTGCCATACAACTTCATGGAGCTTCTTTCTGTTAGGGTGTTTTCCATTTGGGATTTTGACCTTCAGCTAGCTGTTGCCTTACTCTGCAGTCCTCCAGCTGAAGCACAGTAATACCACACTGCTTCATCCGCAGGAGCAGAGAGCCTGCTCTGCTAGCAGGTCTTGACCCAGTGCTGATGTGAGCATGTTGCATGTGATGCTTCTTCCTGCAGATTGACGACATGTTCAACTGGCTGATCGACCCCTGCCTGGACTTCATTTACAGGGAGTGCCGCTTCTTGGTGCAGACCTCTCCCATCCATCTGGCTTATAGCATGATGCGACTCTACAGCTGTCTCCTGGGTGAGTCGCAGCTATCTGTGAGGAAGGACTGTTTCCCTGCAGGCGAATATGGGAGGTCACCTTATATACTTACACATACAAGTATACTTTGTACTAGTGGAACACAAACTAGGCAATTCCAGTGGTCCATAAAAACGGGGCATAATAAGAATGATATAGTGTCCACAGCTGTTCTGTTGAAGGCATACTATCCAGGATTTCTTAGCCTGTGTTTACAGTCAAAGAAATCTCCTCCTCTGTCTTAAACCCCAGCCGACTAAGTTTTCCCACCTAATGTAGCGTCGCTTTTAATCCCTTCGGCTAACTTCAGCTGCCACCACCGAGGAAAAACAATTCCAAGGTTAAATAGTTCTTGAAAGAGCCTTGTCTGCTTGTCTTTTTACTTTGCTATATCTGGACTTCTTTGATAGCTAGCTCTGCAGCCACACCCAGCTCTCCCCAACCAGAAAACAGCGCCATACCCTGAAACGTCCCAAACACATATTAGAATAACAAATACAGGTAAAGGTGCACAAATTTGGCGAAATTACCTTGAAGTGCATAAAGACAGAAATTTCCAGTGCATCTTAGATATGCCTTAAAATGCCTATTTTATAATATTTTCAAGGTAAAAATTCTGCATAGTATGCCCTTAATGAGGGGAATGTCTGAGTTAATGCAAGTCTCAAATAACACAATGCATCTGTTGATATATAGTCTGTAAGGGTCACCTCATTTTTTAAATACTTTTTTGACCAATGAAATAGTGACAGCTGATACAAGTTTTGTAACTGTGTTCTTTGGCAGATGAAATTGCACAGTCAGGAGCAAACGACACAGAACCCATGTCCAGCCAGCAGGTCACAATGTGGCTTCAGGGACTCTTCCTGTTCGCTGTCGTGTGGAGCCTGGGTGGCACCATCAACGGGGACAGCCGCAAGAAGTTTGACTTCTTTTACCGCAACCTTATCATGGGCATGGATGACAACCACCCCAGGCCCAAGAGCGTCCACCTGACCAAGAAAAACATCTTCCCTGAGAGAGGTCAGTGACCTTAGCCATTTAATAGTAGCAAAATTGAAATTCAAGAATTGTTTTAGTTTCCAGCCGTCAGCTACTAAAAAGGAAATATTTTTTATAATTAATAAAATAAATAATTGTTTTCAATCTTATTTCTGTGATCTACAGGCAGCGTCTATGACTATTACTTCCATAAGCACGGATCAGGGCAGTGGGACACATGGACAGATTCCATCACCAAACAAGAGGCCACCATTCCTGCTGGCGCCAAAGTTAGTCAACCCGGGGGTCTCACTATCACTTCACAAAATGGCATGGCTGCTCTGCTCACTAATACCTTTTTAATAGCCTATGTCTGTACTGTGCCACAGCTGCCTTATATGACGCTATCTCCCCATCAGGTTTCAGACCTCATCATCCCCACCATGGAGACAGCACGCCAGTCGTTCTTCCTGCGCACCTACCTGGCACACGAGGTGCCCATGCTGTTTGTGGGGCCTACCGGCACGGGCAAGACGATTATCAACAACAGCTTCCTGCTCCGGCTCCCCAAAGAGCAGTACACCCCCAACTGCATCAACTTTTCAGCCCGTACCTCTGCCAACCAAACGCAGGACATCATCATGTCTAAGCTGGATCGCAGGAGGAAAGGGGTTTTTGGCCCACCTATGGGCAAGAAATGTGTGATCTATGTAGGTGAGGACCTGGTGTACATTCCCATATTACTGAATTTTTACTTGTTTGAACTTCAACAGATGCTGTTGAATTTCTCATGTCAACACAAAAAATTGTGTGTTATTAATAATAATAATGCAGGAAACTGACCCTGTGTTTTTCTTAATAATGTTTGTCTGACATATCAGTGTTTTTTCAAGTGAATGATAGACAGCAATCCATTACTTTATTGACAAAATCTAAATTGTTATTGTTACAGATGACCTCAACATGCCTGCAAAAGAGATTTATGGTGCCCAACCGCCCATAGAGCTTCTGAGGCAGTGGATTGACCACAGACACTGGTATGACACGGACACCTCCAGGCTGGACATTGTGGATGTGCTCTTTGTGTCGGCAATGGGTCCCCCTGGTGGTGGCAGGAATGACATCACAGGTAAAAAATGCTAATAATAGAAGTGAATTACATTCGAAATTACATTACGATTACGATTATAATACAAAGTATTACATCAACCTTAATGTAATGTACCTCAGTAGTCTTAGATACAAAATCCTGTCGTCAATTTTATTACTTAAGAATGAGCGTTTCAGTTTTTAAATATTATTTGTGAAAAGTTTACTATTCTTTATTATAAAGAATTATGTATATGTATCAAAAAGGTCATTGTTATTAAAGTGTTTATATATTTAACTAAATATTAATTAAGTAGTTGCAATGCATTCTGCTATGATCTGAATTTTTGCATTCAGCAAGTTAATTTCATTTGTTTTTGCTGAATAATAATATAGTTTGAATATTAAAACAATATTTACTTTTGTAGTGTATTTATTTGAATATATCTACTGTTTGAAAGAGTTGAAATCCACAGGTCTGGTAAATGTACTGACAATGTTGTCTGAAAACAATATTTTGGTGCTCAAATGTAATATATTTATGACCTGTTTGCTTGTTCAAGGTCGTTTCACCCGACATTTGAACATAATTTCTATTGACTCCTTCGATGATGAGACTCTGAGCAAAATATTCACATCCATCACTGACTGGCATTTTGGGAATGGATTTGATGCTACCTTCTTTAGGTGAGAAGGTCACTGAGACCTATGTCTCCGACATAAACTCAACAGGCTCTGAAAAATAAAGGAAAAAAGTACATTTCCAGGCTTCAGGGGCCTGAAAGACAAAACTCAGTATGACTGTTATTTTAAACTTTCATCATATCATATTTTAATTGAGCAGTACTACAAATCACAATCTTCTTGGGAACAACTGGTGCCTTTAAGACCTGTGGGTCATCTTTCTGTCACTAAAGTATAGTGAGGATTATGAGTTTATGGCCTGTTTTAATTTTGGCACTGTACTTTTACAAAGATATTTCACAGTATTTTAGCATGTAGCTGCTGCTGTTTGTCCTCAGCTAGCATAAATTAAATGTTTCTTAACAGGGGCTTCACTGTGAATAACTTTATGGTCTTCCTGTTTTTAAGACTTGGTAAGATCATGGTGCAGGCCACCATGGCTGTGTACAAGGATGCCATGGAAAGTTTCCTTCCTACACCCTCCAAATCCCACTATATCTTCAACCTGAGGGACTTTGCAAGGATCATCCGTGGAGTTCTGCTATGCCCCTACACCCACCTTCAGGCAAGACTCTGAGTGACACTTGTGTTGTTTTTGTGTTGTTCACTTAAAATAGGTAAATGGATGTGATTATGTATCTGTTTATTTACAGGAGGGGGATAAACTGATTAGATTGTGGATCCATGAAGTTTACAGAGTTTTCTATGACCGTCTCATTGACAACAATGACAGAGAGACGTTCTTTGAAATTGTGAAGGCAAGGACCTCCGACTTCTTCAAGCAGAGCATTGACAAGGTATGGAATTTAATTTATTGACGAAATACTTTATATCCTTTGGTCTCTCCATGAACAGGATGAATGGGTTTGTAGTAGTTAAATAATAAAAACAAGCGCTGCTTCTTTCCACCTCTCCATAGCTGCTGATCCATCTCTCCCCATCGGGGAAGGTGACAGATGAGAACATTCGCAGCCTGTTTTTCGGGGACTACGGCAAACCTGACTCAGACGCCAAAGCCTACGACGAAATCACGGACCTGAAGCAACTCATGGAGGTGATGGAGTACTACCTGGACGAGTTCAACAATGTTAGCAAAACGCCCATGTCCCTGGTCATGTTCAAGTTTGCCATCGAGCACATCTCACGCATCTGCCGCGTTCTGAAGCAAGACAACGGGCACCTGCTGCTGGTGGGCATCGGTGGCTCGGGCCGACAGAGCGCATCCAAGCTGGCGACCTTCATCAACGAGTACGACCTCTTCCAGATAGAGCTGACCAAGAACTACGGCATTCCGGACTGGAGGGACGACCTGAAAAAGGTCATGCTCAAGGCGGGCATCGAGGGAAAGAGCACCGTTTTCCTGTTCAATGATAGCCAGATTAAGGATGAGGCTTTTGTGGAGGATACCAACATGCTGCTCAACACTGGCGATGTGCCGAACATCTTCCCTGCAGACGAGCGTGCGGAAATCATAGAGAAAATGCAGGGCATTGCCCGCATGGAGGGCAAGAAGATTGACGCAACGCCCCTCTCCATGTACAACTACTTCATCGACCGTGTCAAGGCCAACCTGCACATTGTACTAGGTATCACACACTCTAATCTGCCTCCTTCCAGAAACACTGATGTTACTTTCCATTCAATATAGGCATTTGTTTGTTTAAAATGTTGAGTCATTTTTTTGTCGTTTTAGCAATGAGTCCAATTGGGGATGCCTTTAGGAACCGTCTGCGCATGTTCCCCTCCCTCATCAACTGCTGCACCATTGACTGGTTCCAAGCCTGGCCCACAGACGCACTAGAGATGGTGGCTCATAAGTTTCTGGAAGATGTGGAGATGGAGGATAACATCAGGAAAGAGTTAGTCGAAAACTCCTGCTTTGTAGCTCACAGAGCCCCTTATAAGTAGCTGGTCCAGTACATGAAAGACTAAAATAACCACTGCACTGTCGCTAGACTTGAAGGTTTGACTGCTCTTTGTCTGCTGCAGGGTGGTGGAAATGTGCAAAATCTTCCAGGAGAGTGTGAGGCAGCTTTCAGAGGCATACTTCTCTAGGCTCAGAAGACATAACTACGTGACGCCAACCTCCTACCTGGAGCTCATTCTCACCTTCAAGACACTGCTCAACCTCAAACGGCAGGAGGTGGACACCGTGAGGAACCGCTACATAGTGGGCCTGCAGAAACTGGAATTTGCTGCCTCTCAGGTAGTCTTGCAGTGCTCTCACTTAATATCAGCAACCTGATGTTGTCAATAGATAATTTATTCATGGTTTTTACTGATAACACTATTAACGGTAACACGTTCTCTGAATGGTCCTACAGAAGACCTGTAATACTCCTTGATGAACATAAGCCCTACATCGTACCTTCATAAATTCTACATAGACATTCCTAAGTTCATGATTCATAAATTATTACCACAAACAGGCATGTGGTATGTATCATTTGGTATGCCATGGTAATATATTTTGCTTCAGTGGAGAGATAACATAATTGTGGGAAAATATGGGTGGTGTTGCTTTTGAGTATGGCTTTTTAAGGTTTCTGAAACATTGGGGTGTACTAAACACAGTGGGCCTCATTCACGAAACATGCATATGATCAAATTTGATTATTAGCTGTGCTTACAAACATAAGCTTGTACATGGAACATGCTTCCACAAACATTTGGCATTCTTTTTTTTCTTATATGAATTTGTTTTTTTGTTAACATCCAAATTTGTGTGTGTATGGAAGCATACGCAGAAGATGTTTCTTTTTATGATAATAATCTTGTTGAGAACACATGTAATTAATTTTGTTTATTGATAAAATTGATTTATGATAATTGATGATGATCTAATAAAGACCCACAAACACGTAGCCAAACCCAGCGTTTTAGTTGCTTTTGGATTACTTGGCTAACCGTGCCTTGGGGAGAGAGCGCATCTTTAGGGACCATACATATGAGGTGCAGCTACGTTTGCAATGAGCGACGAATGGCTGATGTTTGCCCATGACCAGCTGGCATGCCTTTTATGGGACTGCTATAGGTTGTTTCCTTATGCAAATCAACATGAACAGGCACAATTGCCATTCATCCTCTGATACGCCCAGGATATGCTCAGAAGTCTGCCCATATTTCGATGAATCTGACGTTGGTTTTTCATAGGAAGTTATTAAGAACAAAAGTAAGAAGATGCCATGCCGTAATCTTAAAGAGATCATGTAAATAATAACATATACCCGTGGTGTGCAGGTGTCTGTGATGCAGCAGGAGTTGACAGCACTGCAACCAGAGCTGATAAAGACATCAGCCGAGACAGACGAGATGATGGTGAAAATTGAGAAGGAAACAGTGGAGGTGGATGCTAAGAAGGAGCTGGTGTCTGCCGATGAGAAAGTGGCCAATGAAGCAGCAGCAGCAGCCAAAGCCATCAAGGTGCCAACCCAGAGCCTGAAAGAAACACTAACCTGTCATGCTTTGTAACCACGTGCTCTCTAAGTAATTAAAGTAACATTTTATATACACATTGCAGTTTCTACTTGGAAATCAGGTACTTCTGATTGGTGCTAGTCTTTTGGACAGTGAATAGAACAGCTCTACACCATATACCATACCATAAAACTATCTTTATACCTTACATGGATGCCAGACCTCTCCACTACACACAACATTTGGGGATTTGACTGTTACCTCTCTGAGTAGTCCCAATGGGTACTTGATGTCACACTTATACTCACTGGTCAGAGAATGTTATTAGCCAGGTGTGGGGTCATTACTTGAATAACTGCGGTGGATGCACTTACTCACTCTGGAGTGTCTGCTTTATTCATGTAATGTAATGTAATCAAAATTTGGATTTGTTGGATTTGTTGCTGGTTATATATTAATTGAAATCTCAGGTGGACCTGCTGGTCTTGATAGTTGAGTATACTGTTATCTTGATGGGTTTACCATTTTCTCTCTCTTTATCTCTGATGTGTTCAGGATGAATGTGAGGGTGACTTAGCAGAGGCCATGCCTGCTCTAGAGGCTGCTCTGTCAGCCCTGGACACCCTGAAACCATCTGACATAACAGTGGTGAAATCCATGCAAAACCCACCTGGGCCAGTCAAGCTGGTCATGGAGTCCATCTGTGTCATGAAGGGCATAAAACCAGAAAGGAAGCCAGACCCTGGTGGCTCAGGTAAGATTTATTCATTTGATGATATAATTAAATTATTTATTTTGAAAATATTAGATTCAGAGCACTCTTAGATAAATGGATAGACTTGTGATTATAATTGCTTGTCATTTTGAAAAATAATTTCATTATTTAAGACAGTAATTTCAATAAATGATCATGCTTTTTATTTTTCAATGCAGGAAAAATGATTGAGGACTACTGGGGGTCATCTAAGAAGCTGCTTGGTGACATGAAGTTCCTTGAAAACCTGAAAGCATTTGATAAAGACAACATCCCACCAGCCAACATCAAAAAAATCAGAGATAGGTTCATTGACAACCCAGAATTCCAGCCGTCCATCATCAAAAATGTGTCATCGGCCTGTGAAGGGCTGTGCAAGTGGGTACGTGCGATGGAGGTATATGAGCGCGTGGCTAAGGTAGTAGCCCCCAAAAAGGAGCGCCTGAAGGGGGCGGAGGGAGAACTGGCAGTGCAAATGGCGATGCTGGCTGTTAAGCGAGGAGAGTTGAAGGAGGTGGAGGACCGGCTGCAGGCCCTGAATGACACCTTTGAAGCCATGAACATAAAGAAGAAGGAACTGGAAGACAACATTGAGCTGTGTTCGCAGAAGCTGATCCGAGCAGAGAAGCTGATAGGCGGACTCGGCGGGGAGAAGGACAGGTGGACGGAAGCCGCCCGGGTGCTTGGGATCCGGTATACTAATCTCACTGGTGACGTGCTTATTTCCTCGGGCATGGTGGCATATCTGGGGGCTTTCACTGTGGATTACCGTGTGGAGTGCCAAAAGGACTGGCATATGCTATGTCAGCAGAAGAAGGTACCATGCTCTGAAGAATTCACACTCAGCAACACTCTGGGTAATCCTGTGATGATTAGAGCATGGCAGATTGCTGGACTGCCCGTGGACTCCTTCTCCACAGACAATGGCATCATAGTGTCCAACTCCCGCCGCTGGCCTTTAATGATAGACCCTCAGGGCCAGGCTAACAAGTGGATTAAAAACATGGAGAAGGCTAATAAACTTGCAGTAATCAAGCTCTCAGATGGCAATTATGTGAGAACTTTGGAAAATGCCATCCAGTTTGGCACACCCATCCTGCTGGAGAACATAGGGGAAGAGTTGGATGCTGTTTTGGAGCCCGTGCTGCTAAAGCAGACATTTAAACAGCAGGGGGTAGAGTATATGAGACTGGGAGAGAATGTTGTGGAATATTCAAAAGACTTCCTTTTCTATATGACCACTGGACTCAGGAACCCTCACTACCTGCCTGAGATTGCAGTCAAAGTGTGCCTTCTGAACTTTATGATCACCCCACTGGGTTTGGAGGACCAGCTTCTGGGGATTGTGGCTGCTAAGGAGAAACCTGAGCTGGAAGAGAAGAAGAACCAGCTCATTATCGAGAGTGCTGCTAACAATAAGCAACTGAAAGAGATTGAGAGCAAAATCCTGGAGATTCTTTCCTCTTCTGAAGGCAATATCCTGGAGGATGAGACTGCCATCAAAGTCCTGTCTTCTTCCAAAGTGCTGTCAGAGGAGATTTCTGAAAAGCAGAAAATTGCCAGTATTACAGAAAAGGAGATTGATGACACTCGCATGGGGTACCGGCCTGTGGCAGAGCATTCTTCTATTATCTTCTTCTGCATTTCAGAGCTTGCAAATATTGAACCAATGTACCAGTACTCTCTAACTTGGTTTATGAACCTCTATGTCCAGTCCATTGCTGACAGCTTAAAGAATGAAGATCTCCAAACTAGAATTAAGAACATTGTTGATCACTTCACAGTCAGCACATACAACAATGTGTGTCGCTCGCTCTTTGAGAAAGACAAGCTGCTCTTTTCCCTGCTCCTCACTGTCGGAATCATGCAGGGCAAAGGTGAGGTGGACGACATGGTGTGGCGTTTCCTCTTGACTGGGGGGATTGCCTTGGACAATCCCTACCCAAACCCTGCCCCTGAATGGTTGTCAGAAAAGTCCTGGTCAGAGATAGTGCGGGCATCCAAACTGAAGAACTTGAGCGGACTTTATGAGCATGTCCAAAACAGCATTTCCAAGTGGAAACAGATCTACGACTCTGGAAAACCCCACAAAGAGCAGCTGCCAGACAACTGGAATGACATAAAGGGGATGGATCGCATGGTGATTCTGCGATGCTTCAGACCTGATAAACTGGTTCCAGCTGTTCAGGACTTCATTACAGACAAGATGGGCAGGACCTACATTGAGCCACCCACCTTTGACTTGGCAGGCAGTTACAAAGACTCAAACTGCTGCTCACCTTTAATCTTTGTGCTTTCTCCTGGATCTGATCCCACTGCAGGTCAGGCATTGGTATTTCATTTATCGGTACTTTGACCCATACCCAGTTTGTGTTTATTTCAATCAGGGAATTCAGAATACTTCACAGAAATGTCTTTCTGTTGTACAAATTTACTTTCATGTTGCAAATAGTATTCAGTTAAATTTAATAATATCCTTCTCATTCCATGCCTATTGCATATAATTACAGATATTTCATGTGAACTTCTGTGATTCACCAGATTCCTTTTTGCTTGGGTTTCAGGTCTGCTTAAATTCGCTGATGACTTGGAGATGGGAGGAAGCAAGATTCAGACTATCTCCCTTGGTCAGGGCCAAGGCCCTATTGCAGCTGTAATGATTGAACAGGCTGTCAAAGATGGTACCTGGGTGGTGCTGCAGAACTGCCACCTTGCCACCAGCTGGATGCCGGCCCTGGAGAAGATCTGTGAGGAAATGATCACCCCTGAGACTACCAGTCCCACCTTTAGGTCAGTGGGGGAGAATGGCTGTGAGCTGCAACACTATCACAGTCAATGCATATCTTGTCTTCAGAAACATCATATCAGTCATCTCATATAACAGAGGGCCAAGATTTATCTACATTTGATTTGGTAACATCATTGCTCTTTGATAATATTGCTCCTGCAGGTTGTGGTTGACCAGTTACCCCTCGGACAAGTTCCCTGTCAGCATCCTGCAAAATGGAGTCAAGATGACCAACGAGCCTCCGAAGGGTCTTCGTGCCAACCTGCTCCGCTCCTACCTCAACGACCCCATCTCAAACCCCTCCTTCTTCTGTAGTTCCAAGCAGCAGGAGGTCTGGCAGAAGCTCTTGTTTGGTCTGTGCTTTTTCCATGCCTTGGTTCAGGAGAGGAGGAACTTTGGGCCTCTGGGTAAGACTTTATCTGGCTATGGTAGTATAGTTTAATTAATGTTGTTAAATTACAGTTCAGTCAGTTTGGGAATAGAGTTGCACATCCTATGTTACTGAGAATATTCAGAGAATTGCTTCAGGTAAGTATGATTTTTGTGAATGAAACCAGTACATCTCTGCATTGTCCCTATTTCTTTTATTCTAGAATTTGCAGTTAGGCTTCGTAAAATGGTGTTTACATAACGATTAACAAGCAACCCTTGATTGTCTGTTCAGGAGATTAAAATACTTTATTTCTGTAGGAGCTACATACAGGCTTTGCCTCAGGAGTACATAATATGTATATGTCATTTCTCAAATACAATTTATATGAAAAATTATTTATTTGAACTCTGCTCACAATCACTTCTATTGTCTATGGTCTGAAACAGAGTTGTGACTCCAACTTGACTCTGGAAGTCTGGAAGGAATTAAGCCATTTTGAGAGTCAGTGCTTTTGACTGTCAAAGCCATACTACATAATCATTTTTGAAAACCTCCTGGCATTTTATGCATCTTCTTATTGTTGTTTTATTATTTTCCTTTTGTTTTCATCTTTTTTTGCTGTTATTTTACTTTTCACCTTTTTGCAAGTTTATTTGCTTGGTTGCTTTCTTTTATTTCCTTCCCACTCAATGGTTGTGCTTTATTCCCAGTCTTATTGTCAGCCCTATGTCTTAATTTGTTTGCCTTGTGTTCTGTCTTGTGTTTTGCATTCTTTGTGGCTTGTGTCCCATGGCCTGTCAAATGTGTCATATTTAAAATCTTGAAAAATAAATAATTATTTAAAAAATAAAGCCAGTTGCTAAACTGAGAAACTTCCTATGTTGCCCTCAGGTTGGAACATCCCCTATGAATTCAATGAGTCTGATCTTCGAATCAGCATGAGACAAATCCAGATGTTTCTTGATGAATATAAGGATGTTCCTCTGGAGGCACTGTCTTACCTAACAGGTGAGCTCCGGAGAACCATCATCAGTGTTATCACCTTGTTAGGAAAACCCACTTGTTCAATCAAACAAAACAAACTGCATATGTGGAACTGTATGGATTTTCTGAATTGCACTGAGATTTTTTGTGTTTTTCATCTTTTCAGGGGAGTGTAACTATGGAGGACGAGTCACAGATGACAAAGACAGACGGCTGCTGCTGTCCCTGCTGTCCATCTTCTACAACCGGGATTTGATGATGCAGGATGGCTACCGCTTGTCTGAGGGAGACGTGTACTACGTTCCTCTTCATGGTCCCTATGAAGTGAGTTGATTTGCGTTACATTTCGTGTAAATCAAATGTTTCATCAAAAAAGGGAGATCAGTCAGTATTTAAATTAAGACATGCTGAATGAGGACTCATTAGTCAAGCTTTGGGACAATTTGGGATTTATTCACAGCTCTTACAATCATCCTGTCATCACTTACTGATGTCTTTTGCAGATGGCCTGATCGCCACTGATTCCAAATTCGTCCAGTAGTTAGTTTCTAAGACATTCCATACTACAGTGTGTGTGGAGTACAAATAAAGGAAAAAATTGTCTTTACCCCAAAAATTATGGAGCTCATCATATATATTTAATACTACAAATACTGAAATAGAATACTTTTTTGTAAGGCCTAAAGAAGTGCTCTCTGATAACATTGCAGATGTGGGTGACTTTCTTGTTATACCATCTATAATTTAGTCATACAGCAGATGCTTTTAGCCAGAGTTCCAATAGTGCATTTAAAATGGCAAGAAAATACCACCAGAGATATGGAAAGTAGCAATCATGTAAGCGCTACCATCAATGTGCATTCCTCAAGACCTATGACCTATAAGAGAGAGAAGGGTCCACTTTTAAAAAATACATTTTCATTGATTTTGTTAATATAAATGTTTTGTATCTTTATCTGTTTCAGACCTACATTGATTATATCAGAAACCTGCCCATCAGTGCTGACCCTGGAGTGTTTGGACTTCATAGCAATGCTGACATCACCAAGGACAACCAGGAGACCAATCAGCTTCTGAGTGGAGTGCTGCTGACATTACCCAGACAGTCAGGAGGTGGGGCCAAGTCTCCCCAGGTGAGGATGTGTTTATATAAACAGATTAGGATGACTGCATTCGGGGAGCACACATTTCTGGACCACATTGTTTCAATTCATTGATGGAACAGAACAAAAATATATATTCGTTTCATAGCAGCAGCCGTGTGGTAAACACTGTTTCCTTTGGGATATTAAGCTTTTTAAGGTTTCATGAACAGTAAAAATGCTTCTGCCAAACTTTTCATTCTGAACACATTCAGGAAATAGTGGATGAACTGGCAGCTGACATCCTATCCAAATTACCAGCTGACTTTGACATATTGATGGTGATAGAAAAGTATCCTGTGGTATATGAGGAGTCCATGAACACAGTGCTGAGACAGGAGCTTATCCGCTTCAACAGGTACGCTGCATACAAAAAGAGGGAGTGGATTACTGAAAGACAACTAGTCTTTGTTCTTTGATTCTAGCTTTAAAAAATGCATGTATTTATGTCTGTACATATTTATGAAACGTTTTGCCTTTTTTGGTTTATTTTTTGTATGTGAGGGACATCAGTTGCTGCTAGACTTGGTGTGTTCTGATCTTTGGCGACTGCTTTTTTCTATGCTGAGTGATGGCTACCACCATTGTCTCCATGCAGACTGACTCAAGTGGTGCGCAGCAGTCTGGTAAACATTGGCAAGGCGCTAAAAGGACAGGTGGTGATGTCGGCTGAGCTGGAGAACGTCTTCAACAGCATGCTGGTGGGAAAGGTCCCCACCATGTGGGCAGCCAAGTCCTACCCTTCACTGAAGCCTTTGGGCAGCTACGTGGCCGATTTCCTAGCTCGGTTACATTTCCTGCAGGTAATCCATGCAATTCTTATGAAAAATGTAGAAAATTGCTGTTCCCATATGTAAACAATTAGAAAGTCCTCACATTTATGAGATTCAATTTTTTAAATAGAATGTTAAAAAGATGAGTAGTATTCTGTTCAGTAAGATGATAAATCTGTGTCTGTCATCAAGATGTCTTTATGTCTTTAAGTCCTGACCTACTGAAATGAAATTATGGCCAGAATATCTCCAGGCACAGCAACAGTTAGAATTCATATTCCACACATTTGGCCTGAGCAGGATCAAGTACTCTGTTGGACAAACAGACAATTTGGCACAAAGTTGGTAGAAAACAAACCGAACCAGGAACTAGTCAGTTACAGTTTATCACTATTTTTCACAAAGGACTTCTACCACAAGCTGGTTTTCAGATATCACTTAAATGCTCTGCCCACTCATTCATGCAAAGCAATTTAAAGATATTTGTTGTGACTTACCTTTCAGTTGTACATCTCTGAGGCATTACAAACTTTAAGCTTTACAAACACCAATCTGCTACTTTAGTTACATTTTCCCTTTAGAGGAAATTATATTGTAATACCCTTTTTTTCAAGCACCATAAATGATACTCCAAGAAAGAAATCTATTTAGCAGTGAGGTTCAAATTAGTGAAGTGGGACTCTATTTTTCTGTTTCCTTGAGCCAGATTAGTCTACTTTTCCTATATTTTTTATTTATCAAATACATCTCAGTAAATTTAGTCAAGATGGATAGTTAGTTGGAGTCAAAGGAAATAGTATTGAATAGAACATATAATGATATGTTAATGAAATAACAGCAAAACTATCTAAAAAAGTCTATACACCTCGGGTTATAATTTGAAACAATTTTACCAAATTTTATTTTAGCTAGTTGCTGTATGTATAACTAGTTAATGAAATAAGGTGGCAATAATGAAATAAGGTGGTCCCCTTTTTCTGTTTCACAGGACTGGATAGACAACGGACCACCCAATGTCTTTTGGCTCTCCGGATTCTACTTCACACAATCTTTCCTAACAGGGGTGTCACAGAATTTTGCGCGGAAATACACTGTTCCGATTGATTACATTGGCTTTGAATTTGAGGTGAGATGAACCTGCCTTTTGTATACAGTATGTCCTCTACCTGGCCAACCAAAAGAAGCTTATTAACGTTTTTACTTGGCTATCAAATCCAATTCAGGACACTAATCTGACATTTAAAGCTATGGGATTGCTAAAGTAACACCTACATAATGTCTATGTAAAGAAGTTTGCTTTCAGTGAGATCAGTTGTAGTGTCTACTTTGTGTCCGGTCAGGTGACCAAGCAGGAGACCGAGATGGCACAGAAACCCGAGGACGGGGCCTACGTCAAAGGGCTGTTCCTGGAGGGCGCGCGCTGGGACCGGGAGAAGATGGTGATCGGGGAATCGTACCCCAAAATCCTTTTTGACCCCCTTCCTATCATCTGGCTCAGGCCGGGAGAGATGTCCAAGTTCCTTCATGAGAATATCTACGTCTGCCCCGTCTACAAGACCAGCGCCCGCCGTGGCACGCTCTCCACCACCGGCCACTCCACCAACTACGTGCTCCCCATCGAGCTCCCGTCAGACAAGCCCCAGAAGCACTGGATCAACAGGGGCGTGGCCTGCCTGTGCCAGCTGGATGACTGAGCTCCCCTTCTGTCTGTTCCCGGAAGACAGCACCTTCCCACAGTTCTCATGGAAACAGACCTTTTACTTTGCTGTTGTATTGCACACTGGCAGCAACAAACCACTACATTACAATCACCAAACCTTATATAGCACGAATGATCATCTTATACTGCGGGTTTCAGAAAGGTTAGGATTTTTTGGATTAGGGGTGTTTAAATAGAAATCTGTTTTATGTTAACAAATCCTCTCGTTACTAAAGCCAGTGATACTGTTTACATTAGCTTGTTTAAATGATTTACTGGCAAGTCACTAAAACCTAAATAAATAAATCAATAGGGTATTTCTTTGACATCCTATTATTTACAAGTAGTGTGTTTCATAGTACTGGGTGTGCAATTTTGGAATGTCCGTAGTGTCTTATTGAAAAGTAGTTACATCAGGTAATGGTCTGGCATGCAACTGGCACTCCGATGCACTTTATTCCTATTTAATTTTGTGATTTATTTTTCAGTGTGGGACTTCAGTAACTTTTAAATGTAGCTTTCACTTATACAACTATTAATAAGCAGAAATGTTTGTAAAAAAAAAAGTCATATTTTATTACACAGAGAAATAAAATCCATCGTATTATCTTACACAAGATTGTATAGCTTAATTAAAAAAAGAAAAGAATAAAATACATCAGTGCTAAGACATGAAACCCATTTCTTCAAGTATACGGCAAAAGCAGAAACAATGTACTGGGCAGACCAAACATGCAGTTGACTGCACTGCGTGAAGTATAGCTCTGAAATGTTTGCAAGAACAATGAACTTAACCAATGTGATAATATTGTACGCTTATGCTGAATGAATAGAGGAATGGCTTTTATCACCAAGTCACAGCCACTCTGTATTGACACCAAGCATGCTGAGAAAGGCCTCAGGGTAGTGCTGTAAATATCGGAAGGCCCCACCTCGATCATTCCCACATTCTCCTTCAAAGCTGTGTTTCTGCATCCTGACCCCTGGCTCACACCATAAGAACTGTGACATCATCAGGAGGTCTCGTCATGTGACTCTAAGTAAATGGGCTTGGCCTGCTTCCTCAGTCTTGCCTGGGCGCGTAGCTTTCTCCCTTTCTGAGTGGCAAGTCCCATTGGAGGAAGGTATGTCTGTAAGAGAGAATAAGATGTGGTCTATGCATTTTTAATCTCTCATTCATTATGTAGTTATGATATTCACTGTATAAAATGTAGTTTAACAGAAATGAAATATCAATTTAAACTGGCTCTAGATGCATAATCGATGGTCTAACAGGGGCCCTGTCAACCTAGCGTAGAACTGATGGTTTGTTTTAATCAAACAAAAGAGAATCACTAAAAAAACAACACTAAAGAGAATACTACAGTAAGCTGTCCATTTTAATTGCATGACTTACCGGCCGTGGATATGGATTCCTGTAATGCAGCCCTAAAAAAAATGAATATTTTTGTTTACTCTAACTCACTCTGGAGTTTTCAGTTCTTCTATAAACCACAGAAAACCAAAATAGTATAGACAAAGAAATATAATACAAACTTGGATTTCTATGGAGTCATTGAAAATTAAAAATTTGACAGTTTTCAGTTAGTTACACAATTTCAAATCATTTTCAATATCATTATAAAGCAAGTGAAACAGTTTTTATCTCACCAATTTCTATCCTTGCTTGGCATTCTTCTATGTACGTCTTGATTGATTGCGGGTCAGTCACCTTAAATGAAGTAACAGAAAACTAAGGCAGCTTACACAGCTGTAGTTTCATGAAGCTTTTGATCTTGAGCCCGGGAAAGAAACAGCCTACCTGCTTGTTCTGTCTGAACAGAGTCTGTGCCTCTTCAGCTATGTAGAGTCTCTCTCTCTCAGTGTCCTGCGGCAGTGCGGACTGTGCCTTCCAGGTCCGAGCGATGCGCAGCACGCGTCTGTACAGTGAGAGGACCTCTTGCCTTGTAGCTGCCGTCATCTGGCCTAAGAGGCAAACAACAGTTCGTCCAGATCACGCCATTATAAACATTTACATTCATGTGTTGATCATAAAAGTTTAACACAGGTGCAGTGTAGATTCCCATTGATATTCAAGTCATGTGAATCGCCTGAAAAACAGTAGACGCGACTACTTAAGCCTGGCAAGTTCAAATATGGTCAGTGCATTTGCATAGTACCCGTTTTAAATGTATTCCTGTGAATGAGTTATTTCACACTATTTCCATATTGAAATACAAGCAAAAAGGAGGCAGATAGTTTAAGTGCAACAATAGAAGTTACCAACTGGCAGTATAATGCATCATGATTGTACCTGTTGGTTATTCCATGTCATTTCACACACCATGACACCCATTGTTCTGAAATGTTTGCTGTAGTTAGAAACAGTTAAGACTATGGTTTGTTTCTGTATGCTATCTAATGTATTCCCAGTGAATATGGTGATGGTTAGTTTCCCCTGTACAGATTAAGGAGTCATTTAAGTTATTTGTGTTTTGTCCCATCATACAGTCTTAAACTTCCATGTTCTGACCATGAGATTGTACTGTTTCTGTTATTAGATTAAATAGTGTGAAGAAAAACCATGTCTTCAAAATTAAATGAAAGCATTACTTTCAAATGATACCGATTTAGACATAACCCTGAATTTGTAACGGACCTCATGCTATTCTCTACCTAGGGTGGGCCAGTACAGCAGCATCTGGTCATCAGAAACGGTACTATCACATTATATAATGGATCATATAATGAACAACTTCAATGACTTGATTAATCTGTATGGAGGAAAATAGCCAACACCATATTCATTGAGAATACATTAGATAATATGAAGCAACAGTACTCTAAGCCATAGCTCCATTCTACTCATCAAACAGAGAATTGATCTTATGCACTGTTTGTTGTGGTTGGATTGGGGTGGAGTTTGGAGGAGTCTGTGGGTGGATTTTGACCCATTTATTTTGATTCCTCATTTCTTAATCATTATCAGTGAACAGTTTGGTACAAATAGGAAGTTGGGTACTTCATTTACTTAATATTATGTAAACTACCTAAATAAAATTTGGGTGCCTCAATTAGCTTGATTTCTCCCATACCACCATGCACCTTGTTCCTGCCAAATGGCTGAAGCTAAGGCTTGGTTAGTACTTGGAAGGGGAGACACCTGGGAAAACTAAGTTGCTGGAAGTGGTGTTGGTGGGCCAGCAGGGGGCAATCTTCCCTGTGGTTGAATAAACCCCAATGTACCAGTGCAATGAGGGGGACACTGTGCTGTGAGATGCCATCTTTCGGATGAGACGTTAAACCGAGGTTCTGACTCACTGTGGTCATTAAAGACACCATGACACTTGTCGCAAAGAGTAGGGGGTTCCCCGGTGTCCTGGCTAAATTCCCAACCTGGCTCTCTCAAACTTAATTCATACCTAATCATCCCCTGATTTAACTGGCTAAAGAAATATTCTTTCCCTCTCCACCTTAGCTAATGTGCGGTGAGCGTTCTTGGTACCACACATTGGTGGTGGGTGAGGTGAGTTCCCACTCATCACTGTAAAGCACTTTGCACAATCGGAAAGGTGCCATTTAAATGCATTGATTCATTCATTCACCCAGATCAAATTATATTTATGCAACATGAATGGTTACCCATTTCTAACTACAGGAAACAATTCAGAACAACCTGAGATGGTGGCTGTCAAAATCCACTTTTTTGTTTGAAATGACACTGAATGACTCCAGTACCACCAGGAGGTGTGTGTTTCATTATATGTAACATGACACGCACAGAATTTAGCTTTTATCGGATAAATAAAAATCACTTGGTGTCCTTTGAGAGAGGATACGCGGTAGCCAAACATATTGAAGGTGAAGTAGGCTACATTTGACCTAGAATGATTCACAACTCATAAAATGAAACGGCCAGGCACTGGACAGTTCCACAACTCGCCAGGAGATGGCAATAAGCACATATATTGTATGGTAAATGTGAAAAATCCTTCAAACAATAAATAATGACACAAAACCCACAACAACACATTAAAATATACACAATGGGCAGTAATACAAGTCTAGGGGTTCCAAAAGAAGCTGCAACAGATCACAAATAATTCAAAAAGCCAGAAGTTGGAACTCACAGTAGCTGTTAGGGTAGGTCAGGTTGAGTCTATGTTCCCAATAGACCAATGTCGGTGGCGGTACTGTGAGGAATGTAAGATTAGACCATCATGATGTTCATTTACATTACCAAATGTCGAAGACATTGGGGTGGGGCACTGAGGGGAATAGTAAATAGTCTGACGGTCTTTAAAACTTGAAGTCATAATTAAAGCAGACATTTCAACTGACTTTGTACCAAACACACTTGTACAATAGCACTTTAGTGATGATGACATTTTAGCAACAGCCTCCTACATCTTTCTGACATTAAATACAGTTTTTCCAACTATATTGTAACGCCAACAGTAGCAAGCGCTGTGAAAATAACGCTTGCGGGGTAAAGAAAATAGCTTCTAGCAACAGACCAAGCCCTTAATCCGTTGTACGACACTAAAATAACTACAATAAAAAATAACATGAACTCGATTAGCAAACCAACACAGCTTACTTAACGTTAGATTCCGTGCCTCCAGCTGACCATATGATTAGTGCCACGCATCTACAACAAACACACAGCTACCAGGATACACTTGATAAAACCTGAACACCTACAGTAACAGTGGAGGGTTCAATGTTAAACGATTGATATTATAATTCGAGTATTCTAAATATTTAGCTATCTAGCCAGCTGAGTAGAACTATCTTGACCTACCTTACTAGCTGCCTTCTACTCTTGTCGCTTCATGAATGACGTTTTGCGTGCGAGCTCCTGCCGAGTGACGTTCTGCACAAGCAGCTGTAGCGATCACTGCTGCGCTGCAGGAAGTGATGCAGGGAAAATTCACATTAATATACACTCAACTGGGGCAGGGGAAAAGAGAAGGGAAGAAATAAAAAAGAAACTAATCTCTACCAGCTCTTACCAGTTTATTGCCTAGACGTCTGAAGGAAAAGGTAGTGATAAAGAAGAGTTGAATTGTTATGTTAAAAAGCAGTCGGAAGGTAGGACGTTTGTCAATACGAGAAGGCTGTTTTGTGTCGTTGTCTAACCTGTGTGGGACTTAAAAGGCTGGGGAGTGATGAGTGTCAAATTCTCGACAGTACATCGATCCATTTAAAAGGTAAGAATGTTATGATCTAAGTGAAATTGTATTTTTTATTCACCATCTAACTAAGTATTTATTCTCCGTTTCTTTCAACTTTAACAACTGACCGCGGAAAAAAATATTGCAAGCTACCTAGCCTGCTAGCTACAGTAGTTAGCTAGCCAGTCAGCCACTTCATTGCGAACACGGTAGACGCTAGCTAATATATAGTTAGCTTAAATGCAGCTGGCTAAATAGTTAGCTAGCTTTAAAGCTAATTCACCAGGCAATTAGCATGTTCGGTGGCAATGTAAATATACATTTTAGTTGGAATACAAGTAAATGTATTAGCTGGCTAGATAGTTCCCTTATTCCTGTTGTTTGATTACACGTAAAAAGTCAATATCGAAACTGAATCAGCTAGGCTAGCTAAGTTAGTTACTTGTACAACGTTGTCTTAAAATGATAGACGTCTTTGTTTATAGCTTGGCAGTCGTTTTGACGACAAGATAATCATCTTGCTAGCAGTTATAACAATTTTTGCGTGCTGCATTCTGACTTTATGAAACTTGAAAATGATTTCAGTAGCTGTCTATTTATAGCTAGTAATACAGTTACGGCTGGTTGCGTTTGAACCACAGAACTATATTGGGTAAATTAGACTAGATTGCTGATGTAACAATTGTGCCTGATCGAAAAACTTTGCTTACAAAGTTTCAGTTTCCCGTTGAAATAACATGGTTCGGGGGGAAATTCGTCCCATTAACCAGAGCTGATACGTATTGTAAAGTGCTTATAATGTGGTTTTTGGTAACGTTATTATGTTTATTTGAAACTAGAGGCACAGTAGCCATGTGTGAAATAACGTATTTAACGTTACTTTTGGCATCTGTTTGGGGAAAAGTAGAATGCGGTCTAAGAGTGCCGCCGACACACCTAAAGTAAAGGTGAGGTAAGATATCTTTTATGGGGCATCGACAAGAGACTTTAGTCGACACAGACCTGCGCATGCCATCGTCAGATTGTCAGACCTGTCCGTGATCGGTGAGTCTGAGATAACCTTCATAATGGAGCTCAAGAAGTGCATCGATGTGTCCTTGTGATGACAGTAACAGTGTAGCAGGCTATTGAACATTTTTAATTAAACTGTGTCGGGTGTGGGAATGGGCTCTCGGATCAGGGTGAACATCCTTTCAGATAAGTTATCTGATGCTGAGAGCAGAGGTGGAGCTAATGACAGAGCAGACACTTTCGGAATTGATTTAACGATCTGTCTCTAACCTTACCTGTCCTCTTAGCTCACATTTCCCAGAAAGAGAGCCGTACTCTGTGTCCTCCCAGTTTGTCTAAATTAACAAAACCACCAACGTGAATTTGGTATGCATTTGGAATGCAACTTGAAATTCAGTATTGTAAAGCAAATTATCATGTCAACCAATGTCTATGGCCGTTTTGCCTAGAAATGTATTATTATTATTATTATTATTATTATTATTATTATTATTTGTCTTCCACCATATTGGAAGGGAAATCATATTTTTACATTTACCCAAAACCACTGAATATATAATAATAATATAGAGTGGAGTGGAATGTCTGTCACTCACTTTAACATAATTTCTACTGGTCAAGTGTGCCTAGTGTATAACACATTTCTCTTCTAAAACTGTAGTACTCAAACATAATCTAATATGTGCTGTCATTCAAACACAATCATAATAGTCAATGATGCCTGTCATTTGGCATATTTATTTTTATTAATTAATTTATTTTGTATTCATGTTTCTGTCTTCTGCATACTGCCTCAGTATGTCCTGTTCAGTTTAATCCTGCCACTGCATACATCTATTCAATGTTTATTTGGGACATTCTGTTTTTTCCAGGACGAGCTCACATTGTGAGGGTCTGGTGTTATTCAGTCAGTCACCTTCTGCTTTCAGTCTTTTTTTTATAATTATTTTCAATTTTTTACATAGGCAGCATAAGCAGTTGGCAACATGACACCAATGTGAGTGAGGCACTGATAGTCCTCCCAGAGTTGCTGACAGGGCGATGGAGAATCGTTGCACTAAGGCTCTATGGGGCTCAGAGTGGCGCCACTGGCGCTAAGGCCAGGAGGGCGAGTGGAGTGCAATACTGCCATGGCAGAGCTGCCCTCAAAGAGAAAGAGAGAGAGAGAGAGAGAGGGGGGGAAGCAGCCAGCTCTGCACCTGGCCTCCTCAGTGCGGCACTGTAATTAACTGGCCTCCTGAGGTGAGGTCACAGTGGAGGATCATGCTGCATCAGAGCCGCTGACCTTTCAACGGTTGCAAAGAGAGACGGCGATTATGGCAAAACGGCGGTCAGTATCCTCCCATTCTCATTCATAGTTTGTTACAGGCCAATGTTGCACAGTTATGCCAGTTAGGCCTAATTGCAGGTTCTTTATAGACATGTTCACTATGTGTTATAGTTCCAAATGGAAATTATGTTTTATTGAGCTCTGCTTTTATGTGGATGGTGTGGTTTGTGAACCCTTTAAAAATTGATCATTTTTGTGGCAGATGTTTTAAGGCTAGTTGTATTAAGTAATGTTGACCAGTACCAAGGTTCCCACACTGTTAAATATCCCCATAATATTATGGAAGTTAAAATCTTTTAAGTGATGCCATGCAAGCAGCTGTTCTACTCAGCATGTGTGTGTTCCAGCAATAAAGTATAAAACTAGATAGTTGCTGTGTATTTCAATTACCATTTCTTTTGCAATACTGCAACTATTTTACCAATTACACCAATTTAATGTACTGTAGATTTTCAATATAAAATCTTTCCTGTTAAAGGCTGCACACTGTGTTACGGAATTCTTAATATTTAGGTTATGTCCAAAATCTTAAAAGAACATGTCGCTATCCAAAAGGCAGTAATAAATGGGGTTCTGTGTGATATTGAAGGGTTTTATTTAGAATCCCAGAGGGTCATGTAATGAGACAAAAAGTAATATCAGGTGAAGTGGATTGAAGCAAAATGCCTCACCAGATTTCTTTTTAGGTTGCACCTGAATATGCTTGTTGGCACCCCTTTTGGCCTTAATACAGTGATATAACAAACAAACACACACACAGGATTTGTAATTTGGATGAACAACTACAATTGTTGTCAGACCTACTATAGGCATGTATTGAAAATCATTTGTACTACTGCTTTATTACATGATTAATTACAACCATGGGACAATCCAAAAAAACATACTACAAGCCTAAGTGACCAAATTTTCCTCATTCTTTATACACCTTCAAAGTGTTTCTTCTGTTAGTTGTATAGATGAGAAACATCTACCTATGGTCCTACATGGTTATGTGAGCAAATATAAAACTGCACTAAGGGCAGTTTTTTATTGTCGTTGAACCAAAATAGCGGTGTGTGAATCAAGCCTGGCTGTAGCTTAATTTCACAGAAAGTCTGTCACAGCTGCTACCATGACACCTTTCACACATTTATAGACTTTCTTAGAATGGAGGATGATAAAGCCAGCTGACTTTTTTCAGTGAAAATTTGTGTAGTTTGTTCTCTTGGGTAGATTAAGAGCACATGCAATTGTTTCCACTGGAATGTGTTTTCAGTGGGTATGTCTGTACAGTCTGTCATGATTATGCTTTCACGCAGAATGGGTAGTATATGAGCAAAGCTTTTCACCAACAGGATGCTCAAGACCAGTATATTTGCCCACACAATTTCAATGTGCTACGTGACTCAGATGGGCTGTCGTGAATCATCTGCTGGGGAAGAAAATAGTATTTTCTCCATGTGTCTCCAGAAAGCAATGATCACATAGGCCATCTGATGAGGATAGCCTCATGAGCGCTAACATTAAATTAATAAATCAACAACAGATGTGTTAAAATCAGTGTGGATGAATGAAAGAGAAGGAGTGTTCACAATCATAAGGCATAATGGAGGAAACGGTCTCTGTGTGGACCATGGCCATGGCTGGTCACATTCCATGGCCCATGGTATTCAGGAGATGTGCCCTCTGATGTGTGTCTGGAACAGGTCTACATCTGACATGCAGAACAAGCAAAACCTATGAAAGTAAGCAGCCATTTACATGGTACAGTTGTACATTGTTTGAATTTTAGTTTTGAATTCGAGAAGGTAAACCAGCAGTGAATTTTATTGACACATTTTTAGCCTAAATTTGAGAAGGGATGAGTCAACTACCAGTTCTTCTGGATATGTGTCGTGTATGCCCTCCTTGTTACATACTCAATCATTGTTATGTGACATCTTATTTGCGAAAGATTTTAATTCAGAAGCTCATCAGAGAGATCATAAGCACAATGATCCCCACGATCATCCTTACTGAGGGGCATTCCATTTGCCTGTTGCCATCAAGGGCAGGATGGATGGAGCCAAGTACAAGCAAATTCTTGAAGAGAACCAGGTTCGGTTTACAAGAGATCTATGCTTAGAGCAAAAATTCATGTTCAAATAGGACAATGGCCCAAAGCACATAGTGAAGACTACAGAGGAATGGCTTAAAAGCAAGAAGGTCAGTATTTTGGAATGGCCCAGCCAAAAGCCCAGATTTAAATCTCATAAAATCTGTGGTATGACCTGAAAAAAATTGCCATCCTTAAAATGCGCTCTGTCTAACTTGGCAGAGTTGGACTAAATTAGCTTGGGGAAATGGCCAAAAATTCCAAAAAAATAATTGTGCAAGCTCCGACTGACATACTTGAGAAAACTCGGCTGCAATTGCTGCCAAAGGCCGATCTACAAAGCATCGACTCTGTGGGTGGTGAATACTATTTTAAACAAGAAACCTAAGTCTTTCTCTTCTGAAAAAATGTTGTTGAATGAAAAATGTTTTTTATCATACATGTGTTAATTTTATTGTGTGGGTGAAGAGGACAAAATGAGTTGGTGCTTTAAAATGTGAACGTTTAATGGGACAAAATGTGAATAACTTTGATGGTGGTGAATATCGGAAGGCACTATATATTGTATGCTTTTAAAGCGGGTGTATTATTTTCTTTTATACTAATGCCATTTATTCAGGAAAAACTTTGTTTTTAACAAGAATCTATTTTACAAGGGACAAGCCAGTGAAAAGTTTGGGTAGGTGGTAAAATGGGGAGTTGAATGACAGTGAACAGATAAAACAACTTAAAGAGGTTGTAGAGGGGATAGGAAGGATAGAGAAGTCAGGGCTTCCAGGCAAGTTGAAGTTATGGTGTTTGCAGTTCCCTAAGTTGATGTGGCCATTGTCAGTATATGAAGTGCCAATATCAAAGGTGGAAAGGCTTGAGAGGTTGGTTAATTCGTATATTAGGAAATGGCTAGGAGTTCCTCGTGTATTAGTAGTGTGGCATTGTATGGGAAAGGCATTCTCCAGCTACCAGTAACTAGTCTAACAGAGGAGTTTAAGTGCATGAAGGTGAGAACAGAGTTGTTGCTATCAGGGAGCAAAGATGCAGCAGTTAGTCACTTGGTCCCAAATCCAACTAGAGGGAGGAAATGGAACCCAAGACAGGCTGTACAGGAAGCAAAGGCAGCTCTTAGGCCTTACAGACATTGTAGGTAAGGTGCAACAAGGCCGGGGTGGCTTAGGGCTCAGCTCAGGGAAACCAGTATGGAGCAAACCAGGCCCCTCAGAAAGGAGGAAGCTGGTGGTGGAGCAGGTACGTCGACAAGGGAAAGTAGTGAGGTGTACAAAGGCTGTGGCCCAGGCTAAGCAGGGACAGTGGATGAACTGGGAAAGTGTAGAGAAGAGGAATCTTAGCTGGAGGGACCTGTGGAGTATGGAGGAATATCGTATAAAATTCCTGATAGGGGCTACTTGTGATGTGCTGCCATCACCACAGAACCTAAAACAGTGGGTAGATGTGTCGTGTCCACTGTGTTCAGAGACAGCAACTTTGAGGCATATTCTGTCAGGCTGTAAGACTAGTCTTTCTCAAGGTCGGTATACATGGCGACATAACCAGGTTTTGAAAAGCTTAGCGGCAGGAATTGAAAGCTGAAGAGTACAGGTGAATTCAGGATGTAATCGGGTAGAGAGTGCAGCCATTCAGTTTGTCCGTGAGGGAGAGAAATGTAGAGGAGGTAGGTTTTTAGGCAGGCATGAGTCAGGCCACCTAATGGGAGCTAATGATTGGGAAATGCAGGTATATTTGGGAGGAAAACTCATTGTGCCACGAGAGATAGTTGGCACTAACTTGAGGCCTGACCTAGTGTTATGGTCTGCGAGTCAGCGGATAGTTTATTTTATAGAATTGACGGTGCCCTGGGAGGATTCAGTGGAGGAGGCTTATGAAAGGAAAAAGCTTAGATATGCAGATTTGGCAGCAGAAACTGAACAGCGGGGATGGAAAGCTAATGTTTGTCCGGTAGAAGTGGGATGTAGAGGGTTTATAGCTCGATCGACTATATCATTATTGGGAGAGTTGGGGATTCGTGGGTGGAGTTTGCAAAAGGCGGTAAATGAGGTGTCGGAAGAAGCATTGAAAGGAAGTCAGTGGATTTGGTTGAGGAGAAATAATGTCAGCAAAGTAAGCAAAGGGTAAGCGTATTCCTTTTCTTCACTGTTTCTGCTTCATGTGTGATATTGTGATCAGGAATTTTTCGATATAAGGATAGGATAACACAAGGAAGTTCTGCATGTGGGTATCATGGAAAATCAGAGCTAGCATGGAGGGGGGTGGTTCTGGGACGCTGGAACTGTTGAGCCTTCCCAAGGTGTCGTGGGCCTAACTTGACGAAACACCGGTGAAGGGAGGTGCCCACTTGATAACCTTGGTGATATGCTGGCTCGCACTGCCTGTCTATCTAAACGTTGGGTTGTGGTGGCCAGTAGGGGCCATGTGGTGGGGTATGTAGCATCGGCATTGTCAATACCTGGAGCTCGCATCAACGGAGTACGGGTCTGTTGAAGTTGGAAATGCTGTTTGGGGGCTGCTATGGGCCATGTAATACATTCGTAGTGTGTAGTCCCATAGTATAAATATTCATAGGCATGTTAGACTTTCTTTTGGTAATGGGATTGGATTTCTTCATTGAGTGCTTATCCTTATCATTAGGGCACAAGTATCTTGTGTTTATTATAAATTATTTCCCAAAACTTGTGATCTTCTTGTGTTATAAGCCGGAATCTATTTTTTGGGCCATTTCTTTGTTGACATTGAGGAATGTTTAGTATCATCATCTTGTGAAGTGATGTATTTGGAACCAAGTTCTAGCTTCCAGTAGGGGGATACTAGAGTTTTGGCCAGAATTACTTGGTCCTTCATGTAGTTCAATGATTTCTTTAAAAAATGCCAGGGCCTGTACATGTAAAAGTATGATTTGTCAACATAATCATTGTTCCAACGGCAAACCCCACTATGGCTCTTTTTTGTGCCATAATAGCCTACCTTGTTCCAATCAAAGTTCTAATGCAAAGAAAATTATTACTTGTTAAAAACAAAAGCTTTTGCCAAAAAAAATGTATTGGTAAAAAATAATATTTTTCCATTTTTTTCAGCTAACAATATTGCTCTTTGTCAGTGTTGTTTTTTTTTTATTCTGCCATTTTTTGGTCATCTTTATCAAGGGTGCCAATAATTCTGGACCTGTCTGTGGGTGTTTTTAATTATTATTATATGACTAGCATTTTTAGAAACTGAATGAAATGCAATTTTGAAAGTTCCAAACCTTTGCTTTTTAGCTACCCTATTGTTTTCTGGCTAACTTACAGTATAGGATTAGATTGAGAGTGGCTGGGGGAGTGCCATTGGTGATACATAGTTTAGCAGGCTGCCTTGCTGGGTATGTTCATTTAAATTGATGGCAATTCTTGCTAACAAATTTGTTTATCAGCTGACTTCTCATTTACTCTGGGAAACACATTGTGAACAGTGTTGTACAGTAAGTTTGTACAGAAAATCATGTTACAGATATACATATATATTCCAGGGCTATCAAAAATTTTGGCTTGCCTACCAAATTTGGCTGCTTGGTCGCCCAGAGGACTAACAAGAGGATTTGAGGGTTCCCTTAATTCCGGGAAACCCATGCCATTGTGGCAAACATCTCACCTATGGGTGAGAATAAATGTATTTTTCTAAGGACTAGTGCTTCAGAAGGCTTATCGTCCAGCCCAGTTTATGGGGCTTATATCCCAAGCTGTCATTGGGGGCCAAGCAGCGAAGCTGGTAGGCACCCATTGTGTTTGTACCTTTTCTTATTATTCATCATCATCATCATCATATTTTTCTTCTGGCTAGGGTGTCTATGGCAGCCCCTAGAACTGTATGGTAAAAAGTTTTGAAATTTGGCACACTGATTGGGGACAGTCCCATGATTCTTTTCACCGAGATTCATGTCTCCACCTCAAGCGCTTTAGTGCCACCAATGGGTCAAAGTTGGAGGTACATTTATGCATGTAAGTTTTGAGTCATACGCCTGATTTTTTTAAAATGAGGTACCATTGGATACCTTTGGATGAAGCCGAGTTCAGCGCACCCATTTACATCAATTTCTGCCATATTGAATTTTCCGCCATTTTTTCTGAAAAAATTAAAAAAATTTTCACAGGCCACAAATTTTGTCCAATCTTCACCATATTTGGCACAGATGATGTTCAGACCAAGCCTCACAAAAGTTAGCAGAAGGATATTTGATTTTCGAATGCGTTCGTCCGTTACAGCCAATCGAAATTGGCGGCGAAGTCGCCAAAGAGGATGTGAGCTCATATTTCAGCAACACTTTGATGTATCGACACCAAACTTGGTACATAGACTCAGTACCCCTTCCTGAGGATGTGCAAAAAAAGAGCGTGAGTCATTTGACCACTGGGGGGCGCTGCAATAAGTAAAAACGCGTTTTGCCTAATAACTGTTGATGTGTTTGCCTTAAAAAAGTAATTTGTGTGTGATCATCTTGGGAGATCCCAAGGCAGAGACAAAAGCGTTCGTCCATTACAGTCAATCGAAAATGGCGGCGAAGCCGCCAAACAGGAAGTGAGCTCATATTTCAGCAACGCTTTGATGTATCGACACTAAACTTGGTACATAGACTCAGTACCCCATTTTGAGGAAGCACAAAAAAATTCCGTCATTTGACCACTGGGGGCGCTGCAATAAGTAGAAATGTGTTTTGGCTAATAACTGGTGATGTGTTTGCTGCTTGGCCCCCTCATCGCTGCTTGCAGCTATATTTAATTTGTGTCTTTCTTTGGGCATGGATGAACCAAATTCTTAGCATATTTTTCCATTTCAAAGTAACCAGCTTGTAACTGTCTCAACTATCTTGGACCTGCTGCTTTACGTATAACAGACTTGTTTGGTTTTAGGATTTCTGCAGCTTCTCTTTAAAAATCTGGGTAACTTTTTGGGCAACAGTTCTTTATGCATTTTTGTGTTTTTGCTGTCCTGGGGACTATTTTGAAAGCAAAAAAAGTTTCATTTGAAGGGAAAATCAATTTCAGCTAAACAACTGAATGTGGTTTTTATAGGGAAATCGGGGGCAGGGTGCAGGGGTTTGAACCTTTCCTGAAATGTCACAGATGTGTGTAAAATATGCAGAAGTTGATTAAAAACAAAAACCCAACCCCCCACTTCCAGTCTACTGTTTTGTTGTGAAGTGTCTGTCATTTATAAATTTTGAACCCCTGCTTTTTTCAGTTTGAAGCAGGGCACCAATATAGTGTGGTAATGGCATATTCTTCTGTTACATTTGCTCACACTGCCAGCGGCCATGATTTGCTTAAACAGCAGAAAACAAAAACCGCCAACGTGCTTATCCACCATGCTCAGGTGCCCCCCATTGTTTTCTGGCAAATGTACCTGGAGCACAAATTTGCTGAATTCACATCCAGCATATGTCTGAGAGCCGTGGTCCTTTATCCATGTCATGGACAATGCTACAGAAAGAGGTGAGCCCCAGCCATACAGTGACGGCACATACTGCAGCTGTGTGGAGAGAGGGAGGAGGGAGGGAGGGGCTGGGCCAAGTGGTGTCAGCCAGGATTATCAGATTAAGGCCTTGGGGTTGTCAGGCAGGCTGTTCAAGGGCTCAGCTGGAGTCCCACAAAGGTAGGGATGAGTATTCCAGCTAAAACCATAGAAACAAAACCAGCTAAAACCATAGAAACTGGAGCCATGACCAGCCTCCAGTCTGGAGTCCTGACTCTTTGTGCTACAGTGCAGAATCACACTCCCACTCTGTCCGTCTGTCTAATTGAAGAACCTTTTAAAGGGAAAACATTTTCCAAAATATTTTATATGTATGAATGGCTTATAATTGAGTTTTCTCAACCACAACCTGTGAGTCTAGAACACAAACTCCTTACAGCTGATAAGCAGTGGTACTGCTTGACAGCATTTGATCACTTTGAAATAAAAGCCCTTTCAGAAAAATGTATTTTCCGTGCTAATTACTTGTAAAACTGTTATCTTGCACAAACAACACATTACTACACTCAAAAATCTTTTCTGAAAGATAGTTGAATGTTTAAATAATCAGACCTGCTCAGGTGAACTAGCCTGTATCAACTGGAGAAGGAGTGCTGGCTTCTAGGCGTAGACATGGTTGAAAATGCAGAAACATGCATGTATGTACAAGATGCACGTCATAAAACATAGTTTTTCAATGAGTTCACCTTTCAATGATGAGTTTTTCTTTCGTTGTCATAACTTGCCCATTTTGAAATGGTGAAAGGTGCTTTCCAATAGTATGCTCTTTTGTTATGTAAGCAGGGGTTGTATCAAGTCATTAGCCGTACTGTGTTTAACTGTTTGTTTCAGTCAATAGAAGTACTAGTGTGCTGTTTTCTCATTGACCCATACTATAGAATATCTGTATGTTATGTGGTTTTTATTTGGATCTTTTTTTATGCTGTGTTTTTCCTTGATCAGTGAATGCCTGGTAAGTTGTTTTGATAAATCCCTCAGTTTAGCCCTCTGTTTGCTCTGTTCATGTGTTCTGATGTTTTGTATAGGCTTAAAATGGTCTCAGCCGATTACAAATTGCCGCTGCCATGTGGAAACTAAACAGAACACTGTAGCTCCAGGTTCATTTGTCATCAGTCCAGCCTAACTCAGCTGTAAAGATCTCTTTACTTGGCTGTGGGGGATGGGTGCAGTTTGATATAAGATTCCATGTGCATATATTTGCATGCAAAGGTATAACTGCAAATCTGAAAATACTCTTTCCATTCCACACATCCAAAGAGGCAACAACTAGTTTTAGGAATTAGAAGTAATAATTCCATGGTTGTTTAAATATGTTTTATTCAGTGACATTACCTTATATGCTAGTGTAGGGTAAAGACTACATGCACATGAAGTGAAGTGATGTTAAACAACTGCGCACAACTGTCCTGGTCTCAGTTACTCATAATTTCATTCTAGCTACTGGCTTGGGTTTGCATCATTTTCACCTGGCCAGAAACATACAAATTTCCCTAATTTGATGTGTTTTATTCAGTAGTTTTTGTTTTTGTAGCAAAATTCATCAACATCAATAGCTTTTCATGAAAGGTTTAATACTCAATACATTGTGTCACCTCTGAAAGAAGGCAGAATATTATTGTCTGTGTTTACAGACTTCTTATGAGAGCTAATAGAATGAATAAATAGGTTACATTTTACAGTGGAGGGCCAATTGTCATTCGAAATGGCAACAGCAGGCCTGGGGAGAGATTTGGTAATTGGTTGACATTAAGAAAGGCTCAAGAAATATATATATATATATATATATATATATGAGCACCATAATGATTGGAACAAAGACTTCCCACCCCCTCCCCCCTTTCAAACAATTCACATGTGGTTAAAGTACAGATTCTCAGCTTTTATACACTGGTATTTTTTATATTTTTTGTTTCTCAGCATGTAGACATTACAGCACTTAAGAAATACAGCACAGATTTTCTTAATTTAAATAGGAATAGTGTGGGCCATTCCATGGGCCATTATTGCTCTTCTGTCCCACTGATTTATCTAACAGCCTTTGCAAGGATGGATCAGCGGCATTTACTGTGGCCACCCTATTCCCTGCCTGCTGATGTAGGCCTATACCTTTGTCCCTTATTGAGCATTTCCCTTGCTGTGCTTACTGTGTGTTTCTCCTGAAGTGAACTCAATCACGTCACAACATTGCTGACACCATTAGGGATCGAGAATAAAAACGACAGAGCAAACGAGCTGTTTGGGAAAGCAGTTGGATTGCACAGCCTAATTTATATGCTGAACAGACATTCACAGGTAGATCCACTGAGAAAAAAAACACCAGGCACAGTTTGTGCTACTTATTGCACAACAGCTGCGAGTCGCTGCCATGTCAGCCACTGACTCCGTAAAGTATTGAGGCAAATTGAGTAACTGCACAACTTCGTCCAAATATTTAGCGAGAGCAGTTCACACACTATAATATGTCCCATTTTTAGTTGAAAAATGTGATGTTTCCGTCATCAGATTAGCCGTCATATGGGACTTTTTGAACAAAGGTTGAGCCAAGTTTCATCTTCTCTGCTGCATGTATTTACTTATGAGGATGTGCCTCTTCTCAGTTGTCTGAGCACTTTTCTTTTAACTCATGACTCATCTCCGAGTCAAAATGCACAAATAAAGCAAAATATTGCTTTAGCTCACACCTTTTTTTGAATTTGAACAAATTACATGAATTGAAATTTACCTGTCATTTTACAAGGAATTAATTTTGATCTGGTGCTCAAAGTGGTGCAGGAATAATGGTAAATGGAAAAAAAAAACCCACTGAGCCACGGATGATTGAATAACTAGAAAACTGATTTATTCAGTATTTCTTAGAACAGCGTACCATCCTTATTCATACAACTGGACCATTTCAAATGACTTATTTTTATTAAAGTAGCATGGTTCCTGGAGTTGTTGAAAGATTTGTCTCTGTACAATGAAATATCCTACAGCAGGTTCAATGTCATCTTTGCTGTCAATTTTTCTATGTTGTTAAGGACAAGTAATTTACTAAAGATCTGCTCTCTTGCATGTCTAACATGGTGATGGTGACTTTCTCATTTTTCTGGGTAACAAGTTCAATATTATGAATCCCTGGTATCTCTTAATATTGAATTATTTCCCCAGCAGCAACACAATGAAGTTCTGCTCTCGAAGATACAACAGCTGTGTCTAAACACAGAATCCGACTACAGCCTTCAGGTCCAGGCTCCTGTGGCCTGGCTGGGGTATCATATGCTGCTCATGGTAACCAAAAGTTGTGTGGTTGTGTTTCAGAATTTTGGATCCCAATCTCAATGCTGCAGTATGAGAAGATGATTCCTCCTGTGCCCACCACCGATGCATTCTGAAACACTTTTGTAAGTATTACCCGTTGTTACGTATTTGTGTCTCCATAGCCTACCGCAGTGTTGTTTAAAGGCACTGGTTATTCATTATTTTGTGACTGAACCTCATCATACTCAAATCTGGCTAATCAGATTATGCATGCAAGATATAAAATGAATGACTGATTGACTTTTGGATTATATTTTATAAAGGTGAGGGTTCTGTTTTACCATATTTGCTTTGATTTGAGTTATGTTTTCAGCTGGTTAAGATTATTGTACCTCTCCTCTAGATCTTATATAACTGACTTTTTAAGTAAGTTTACTTCCGTAGTAATTTTAATAGTCTTCTCATGCAAAATATAGAGATCCATCACTTGGGATGAGTTATTTGTTATAAGGCCAAAGTGGCATTTAAGGCATAGTCAACATCTGTCCCACAGAGGGGTGGACAAATCTGTTTTTAGGAAGCCTGTATGTTTTGACTCATCACACGTACAATATTATATGTTTGGGTGTTCAAAAGTCTTTGACAAAGTAACATAGGAGGAGAAGTAATGAAACTAAACTGCAGAGGTATGAAATGAGCTTTTCCCATTCGAGTGGACTCACAGTGGCTTCAGCATGAAGTGCAAATTCTAATAAACAGAGGGGTCACACGTGAACATAGTGCCTTAGGGATTGGTATAGGGACTGCTGCTCGATCTCATATTTATAAAAAGTACATCCCCCATCATCATCCCCCCAACTCACTCTCACTCTGGGTATATTGTCTGTTTTTACATCATTTGCTTATAGCGTTTAGCTTTTCTGTAGCTGTTACTATTTTTATTGCTTTAGTGCCATGAAGCATAAAACAGTATATTTTTTTTTATGTAACTGTGCTATATTTTAATTCATCTTCCAGGCCACTGGTGCTCCTTGAGATGTCAAATTTGAATGGTCCATTTTTCTCCCAAACAGCAGCAAGTTGCTAGTTGCTTCCTCACATAGATCACAAGGCACATGATGTACGACTGGAGCCCTGTCCAGCTTTGACTCTGTTAGTGTAGGCAGAGCAGTATCACAGGAGCTCATCGCGCTCAGGTCAAGGGGACATTACGGCTGTTAAACCCTGATTATTCGATCACTGTTTTCTGTGCCCTCACGCTTCCATTCCTGTTAGTCCAAAGTCCATTATCTCTGTGTTAATATCAGTCAGCTTTAGAGAAAGGTAAATTTAAAAAAAAACTGTTTTTCACGGCACCATTCGTGAACCTGTGCATTTGCATTTGAAACTCACACACACACTCACATACTCAGCTTCTGGGGCCTTGTAGGTTTAATTTTTTTTAAACTTTGGGCACTACAGAAATTCCTCACCTTGGGGACTTATCAACCCCTCTGTAAGCCTGATTTCCAAAAGAGAGATGCTGTGCTGTGCTTGGTCCCTGTCAGTGCCTCACACTCTGGATGATGGCACGGGGAATGAGGATTCAGTACCAGCACCGCATGACTCCTCCGAAGCCTGTGGCTGTGATAATTAATCCTCCCCGAGTCTGCCCAACTTCAAAGGTTGCTGTTTACGGCGGTTATATTTTTCCTTTTGATAAATCACTACATTGGAATTCTTCCAGGAAATGTATTACAGGCTCTGAAACTAGCACCCGGCCACCCGCTTAATGCGGGTAGATTACGTCAGTGTAAAAGGGACCAATTTGCCAGGCATGTTGTCACGTGGAAATCGTGCTGCCGAAAAAATCCCCGAAACATAGCCTGCATGGAAGTTCACACAGTTGCATCGATCACAAGCATAGCTTCAGAATACCTGAAGAATGTTGGAGACACCCCCAAGTCTCATTGGGCTACTCTGATTGGACGTGTCTGCGTTCTTGGTCAAAACACTGATGGTTTCCGTATGTAAAGGTGCAGTCTAATAACTTGTGCTGTATATATTGGTGTAGAATTGAGCATTATGTGCTGACAAAAGTGAATAGTTAATATTTTATCAGTGATCAATGCCTTTATGGTTGTATGAAGAATGGAGACCGTTTTACCAATTTGGTCTGGAGGTCACCAGTGGACTCTGTATCTACCCTGTCTTCCCCTGCAGGATATGATGGCATGTTGAGGGGCGTGGCTGGGCGTGGAGGCGGAGCCAGCCAGGCCTGAAGCACAGAGCGGGGGAGGGGAGGAGGACGGTTGGGGCCGAGAGAGACATGGGCCAGTGCGTCACCAAGTGCAAGAACCCATCGTCCTCACTAGGCAGCAAGAGTGGAGACAAGGATCCGGGGAGCAAGTCCCATCACAAGAAGGGCGGAGGCGGAGGCTGTAAGGAGGCGGAGCCGGGCCCGGTGTGCGGGAAGTCCACTGGGGACCTGCTGGCCAACGGGACCAAGACCATGGAGGTGATCGCGGAGACGCCGGTGATCCCGGCGCTTTCGGGAGACCCCCTCAAGGACGACCTGTCGGCCAACGGCGAGGACTTCTCGTTGCTGCGCATCGAGGAGCTCTTCAGCCACTACAAGGACGAGCAGGACGACGCCATTTTGGAAGAGGGCATGGAGCGCTTCTGTAACGACCTGTGCGTGGACCCCGCTGAGTTCCGTGTGCTGCTACTGGCCTGGAAGTTCCAGGCTGCCACCATGTGTAAGTTTACAAGGTGAGAAAACATGGGGGGGTTGGGTGTGGGACTCGGGGTGGGGACAGGAAGAGCTTAGCACTGCAGAGTGTGGCAGTGTGGGATGTTGTCCGAGGAAGCTGGTTATATGTCAGTTTGAACTGAAACAAACTTTAAAGTTATTGACACCCATCTTGAATCTCAACTTATTTCTTAATGCCACTGTCATCACTTGTTAACAGTTTCCAAATATCACTGATATCTTTCTGAGTGCACCGTATCGTTAACAGCAGGTGACACAGCTTGTCAAAGATAAATAATGACTTTCAAATTCTGAAAAGAGGCAAGAAACCTGTGACAAGATTGGTATAGGGTGCAGTCTGCATTTGAATTTGAATCTCTTGTTCAGGGCGCATACTTTAAGTGGTTTTAATATTTTATGTAATAAGGTGTGGTGTCTTGTCTATGAGATGACTGTCTGTCGTCATGTTACCTAGCTAGCTAGCCACCTTAATTATACTGTTGTCTTGTGGTGTTTCATTGGAGAAAGGGGTTTGTGGCTAGCTGCTTTATGTTCTAATAATCTAAACATTTTCAAATGTATAGATCCTCAATATTCCTGGCAATATAGCTTACGGTTCATTTCAGTTTCATTAGAAAGGTCAGTGTGCACACTGTTTAGTATTTTCTCATGGTGCTAGGAATAAAATCCCTCAAAATTTGCTACGCAAGAAGTGGTAAGAATAATAATAATTATATACTAAACTTAATAATAAAAACCTTATTCCCGCAAACATTTTTATGATTTCTTCTTTTATTAAGTTGACATTATGGCCCATAGCGCTTTCCAAGGCACATACAATGCAGAGGTCCATCTTTTATATGAGTGCTGATAGTCGTCACCTGGAAATTGGAAATCGACCAGTTCCTCTAATTGTTAAAAATAAAGCTGTTGGGCATTGACCAAATATTAAAAACAATACCCAAGAAATAATACAAAATTTAAAAGTGTTCCTCAGGATAAACGTGAGAAGTCTAGCTGCCATTTCATTCAAGTTTATTCAAAACCACTATATCTGGGTAATAGGTGTATAACTATAATCAGTTTTAAAAAAACTGTTAATTTCTCCAAAGAATAAGCGCCTCATAACGATCAAACCAGCTTTTTTAACATGTGTTAACATGCGTTGTGTTAACATGTTTACCGTTTGCTCCATTCAGGTTTTTTAAACAAAGTAAGTTTGTGCTGTATTGAAAATAACTATGTATTTTATCACTTACGTAAAAGGAAGCAATCAACTGAACCGAATGACCAACTCTCTCTTTACTAGATCATTGCATTATTGTGAAATTAGGCAATTAGAGAATGCAGAATGTAACAATGTTATTTTCTTGTAATGCAACCACTTCTGCTCGTTAAACCCTACTACAGAAAGATCCATTCTATTGAGCGTATTGGCCACCAAAGTACTGAATGATCCCTTCTTGTCAATAGAGATGTTGGCTGGGGTTTCTTGGATACATTGGAGCAATATATTTATGGCCTGTGTTTGCTGAGAATCAGGAAATGCCAGATGAGCATAAACTGCAGTACATGCGCCAACAGGCAAACCACCAGTGTGTTCTTGCATCACCTTATCATCACACTGCATGGGCCGCATAAGTCTCCGGTGGCTTTTAACACCGATGGTTATCCAGGTGTTAATGTCACGGAGATGGTGGGCTCCTCGGCGTCGCGTTTAGCCCAGTCGAGCTGGCGTCCCCGTCCTCCGTTTCCTGCCGTCGCTGCGGAGCCGCGCGAGGTGTTTGTGAAGCCTGGGGAGACGGCAGCGCTGAAGGTGTAGCAGCGGGCCGGAGGAGGTGGGACAGGCTGTTTGATTCGCAGCAGCAGATGGATTTCAGCATTGTTCTCCCTAATCTCCTCAGTCGCGGCTCGCGCTCCCAGCCCCTGATAGGGCTCGGCTTACACGAGCCCCCGCTCACCTCCGCTGACTGACAGGGACGCAGCGCTGGAAGTGGGTCAGACACTCGCGTTCTTCGCGCGGTGCGATCCATTAGGGCCCGAGGCTTCATTTTATGGGTGGTGTATGTTTGGCAGGATAGGTATCGCGCCAGGTTAAATTCCTTTTAAAGCAACCGACGAACGGGGACTATTGATTATTTTCACTTTGCGGTGTTCTTCGGTGTAATTGAAACAGGGGAGCGTCCGGCTCTTAAATGGATTTTCATTCGAGGTTTGAGCCAGTGGAAGTTGTGGGCGGCGGCATCTGACCTCATCGCCGTGTCCCTGTCATTTAGCATGACTGCCCTTTGATTAACGAAATGGTTTGAAATATTTACACTCGATAAATCCACCCACTGGGAGGGATCTTTCGCTTCTTGCCAGAGGCGTCCTGCTGCCCGTTGCCATGGCGAGGGCAGAGCAATTAAATATATACTGCAGATTCTCAAGCGTGGTCCTATCACAGCATTGTTTGCTTTGAACCGCATTTACACTTGATGTCATTTTTCATTTCACACATGCACAGATATACTGTGTGAATGTTCTCTCCCACATAATCATGAAGACACCTTCACTAATTGTGATCTTAAAATGTGTTCTGGGCAATGAAATGGCTGTTTTGTGGCTCATCCTCTTTTAGGAATAAGAGAACCTAATGCTGATCTTATTGAGTGTAGGGTGTACAATGATTAAAATGTTTTCTTGTATATATGGCTTTAGTGTAAAAGTGTTTATGAATAACTTTGAAAATATTGCATTGGAACATTTAGACATTTTGGAACAAGTATAGAGGAATTTGAGATAATAACAAATAACAACACATTATGAGGAGAAGAGACCCAGTCTATTCAGCCAACTACCCTGGCCATTTAACTTCAGACTAGAGAGTACATACAGCTTACCATTTACATAAAAACTAAAGAGTGTAGCTAGCACTAGACTGTATCAAGTCTGGACTTGAAACTCTTTTGGTCTTTGCTTCTAATGCGTGACCTGGCAAGCTGTTTCACACATTTGCTCCACATTTGTACCTTAAAACAGTACTTCAATGAAGTAAAGCAATTCTGCAACATTTATGTAGAATTTATCTCTTGCTAATTTATACCTTTGCACCATTGCACTTCTTTCTCTCTCTTTTTACTAATTGTGCGCAAGTTGAGGTGAGGACTTTAGCATTTATTAAGTAATGGATTTTTACAGATGTAACAGTGCAGTGGGCCAGTGTATGCTTCTTCGGTGTGAAGGAGACAAGGTTCTGTTTGTCCACTCTGTGCCGTGGTAGAATAAACTAAGGATGGGCTGAGACAGCCACAGGGTCAGAATGCTGGCTTTGGAGGGGCTGTAGAGTACTGGAGGTAATCTCACTGATGGCACTGTGGTGCTGTGTCTCCAGGGATCTCCTGGTGGGTTATAACTGTATTTTCCATCTTGTTTTGGCGTGTTTCACCAAACATAATATTTATGTATTCATGTAGCTTACTCTTGAAATGTATGTTTTGAAAAACCGGGCAGGTACATAATATCTGTATTTGAAAAGCATAGCAGAAACTACATAAATACCCATTTTGTAGTGCACAGCTGGATAAATCATTTCATTTTGGCTCCAGATGGTTTTAGATCATCTTTTTACTTGTACTGTGTGGGCACTGGCATAAATTATAGCAAGCTGTGGGCAGAGTTAGAAACCCAGAGACATTGTTTTGCTGTCATGAACAGTAGTAAATGCTGAGGAGATGACGTCCAGACAGTCATTCCAATCTGTGACCACAGCTGTGTTAAAACGTGCAATGGAAAAGGCAATCGGTACCTGATCAGTTAGGATCGGCAGGTGCAAGCCTGATTCCAGCTCATGAGTGGAAATGAGGGTATATGATCTCACACGATGCCTGTATGCTCTGGATGTCATCCAGGTCTCATAACTGTTCGAGGAGCAAAATCATTTATTTCTGTTGTGAATGTCAGCATGAAGGATCTTCACCACAGAGAATCTTTAACAACAGGATGTGGTGGTGACAGCCTTTGCAGACACTTTTTTTCTTTCTGCCTTATTGCCTGAAATTGGCATGTTTCTGTTGCTGATCTAACTGCGGGAGTTTGTCAGCTGAAACATGCAATAGCTGCGTCCTTGGTTTCCTTATCTGCAGGTGCATGGTACGTAAGTGCAGTTGGCCTCATTGTTGTCAGTGGAAGATGAATCTATGTGCGGGTGTCGGCGTGAAGTTAAATTTCAACTGATGACTGGAACTGAGTTCCCACTGAGTTTAGCTTTTTTGAGGGTTCAGTCCTGGTGTTTCCCCATTTTCTGGTTTTCTTGTAAATCATCTTTGTGGCAGCTTCTGTAAAAAGCATTATGCAAATTGAATTGAACTGAATTGAAAGTGAACGACCTCTCCATGCTGTTGCAGCTGTGAAAACTATCCCCAGCCTCTTTACAGCAGTGGCACACGTGAGTGGAGGATCTTGAAGGCCCTTTATTTCTCCCTCCCCTTCTCTGCAGGAAGGAGTTTGTGGAGGGCTGCAAAGCCATCAAGGCGGACAGCCTGGAGGGCATCTGCGCTCGGTTCCCCTGCATGCTGCTGGAGGCCCAGGCGGAAGACAAGTTCAAGGACCTGTACCGCTTCACCTTCCAGTTCGGGCTGGACTCGGAGGAGGGCCAGCGGTCGCTGCACAGGGACATCGCCATCGCGCTGTGGCGCCTGGTCTTCACCCAGGACATGCCCCCAATCCTGGAGTGCTGGCTGGACTTCCTGACGGAGAACCCGCCCGGGGTGAAGGGCATCTCGCGGGACACGTGGAACATGTTCCTCAATTTCACTCAGGCGATCGGGCCCGACCTCAGCAACTACAGCGAGGACGAGGCCTGGCCCAGCCTCTTCGACACCTTCGTGGAGTGGGAGGTGGAGCGCAGGAAAAAGTGGGAGGAGGAGAGGAGGTGTACCTGGTCCCCCAGCACAGACACTGTAGACGACGGGGGGGTCACCAAACAAGAGTGACCACTGACTAATCGGCTGGGGGCAGGGTGTAAATGGAGGAACACAAGAAGTAGATTCTCCATCTGTGAAACATTGGGTGAAAATCAATATTGTTATTGTTAGCATTATTATGATTGGGGTTTTGTGTTTTTCTTTCATTTTTTTAAATAATGGGTTGGGATGGATGCGTGTGTGTGTTTGTGTGCGTGCACATGTGTGCACAATCATGTGTGTGTGTGCGTGTGTGTAATCTCTCCAGCACCCTGTCCTATTTGCCTTGTTTTATGAAAGGGCTCTGAAATACTATATTGTTTTTATTTAAATTATTGGGTTTTTAAAAGTTTAATTCTGGCAATCAGACATGCATTTGCTTTTTAAACAATAAATAATCCAACCCCCCACCAATCCCCCTACAAATTTCACTTTGTCCACAGGCTCCTTTCGCATATCCCTGCCGCTAGTCACTGAAGCTGCAGGGAACCGGATTGCCTCATTTCTCCATATCCACACGCATCCTCCTCTTTCTCTCTATCTTCGCATGATTTCATTTGCCACTTTCATGTGAATTAAGTTCAAGTTTTAGTTTCATGGATTGCAGTAGTGCCACAACAAAATAATTTTTAACAGGAGCTTTTAACTGGGAATAGTGCTATTTGCATTCGAAGCAAATTTCATTTCCATTATTACTGCTTAATATACAATGCAGTGATTCATGACAGTGTTATTCATTCAGTGCTGTTCCTTGAATAACTGAAAGTGGACCATTAAATAATTTTATTTATGGATGGATATTTATTTTGCTACTGTCTGTTGTTGTTACAACTTGACAGACTGTTGGGATATTTGCTGCATTGATACACCAGGGATACACAGAGATCACCCTTAGTTTACTTCCCACTACACCAATAGCCAATGGCCTCTTATGTTAAACCAACAAAATACCAGGGGAATGATGCTGTCAAAGTGGACCCTATAATATGGGAAAAGGACTTACAACTACAAGTGTCCAATTCTCATTCCACCCACGTCCTTAACGACCTGATTGAATCTGTTTGTAATTTAATTGGGTAGATGTGCCCCTTGCTGTTCAGAGGGTGAGATGTAAGAGTTATGGTAAATGTGCTGTATTCTAATCCTCTGGTCTCTGCCAGAGTTCTGTATCTCAGGCTTGCAGGCAGAATGTGCTCCGACTAAACTGTTGTTCCCACCTGCACGGCTCCCAACTGCACCTGAGCTCCAAGCGTGGATGCTTCTACCTTCTCCACCCGCACCAGAGTATGGCCTGAATAAGAGGGGACTTGGTCTGGGTGTTTTGCCCACCCAGAGTTAGATGTAGCCAAAGTGTTCTGGGTGAAAGTAGGCTTGAAAATGATTAGCTAGCTTGCTGTAAGCCTTTCAAGATGACCCTACAGAACTTGTTGCTGGTAGTCAAATTTATCGAAAGAATAATGTTGTCCCCCGTAAATGCCTTTGTTTTCCGAGTAAATATGTCACTCCTGTTCATCCTTGATTTAATAAACACAAAATGTGTTTTAGAAAGTCTTCCCATTTATTTAATTGAAGTTCAACACTGCGGGACGCAATGCTGCTGCTTGGCTTGAATTTTTCTTGAACATTTGTTATGTGACACTTCTTTGAATTTTATCTGAACGTAGATATTTAGTTGAAGTTTTTACTGTATTCATTGAAGAGATGTAACAGGTCGGTAGGTCAAAATGTTTTCAGTTGAAGACAAGAAAACTGCGCTTACAAAGTTGACTTTATAAATGGTTGGTATAGCTCGGCATCAAATGACCTCTGAGAATAGTCCTAGGAGTCCAGAGCTTTGCTACAAATAATGTTAATGTATCCATGTTTTATCTTTGTATAGATAATACAAAAGTATGCATTGTATATTGTCCCATAAGCAACGGCCAAGCAAAATATAATTACTATACTGGTGTTAATAATGTACTATCAGCTCTGACCTCTAATGGCATGTTGTGGAACTGCAAACATACTTCCGAAACAGGAACAAAAATACAAAAAAGTACAGTTAAAACCTTTGTTTCTAATGCACATGTTATTTCGTTTTAAATTCACCAGCAAAATTTTATCATGCAAAGTCTCTCGCCTCTTTGGTCTTAAATAAAATAGTTTTATCTGAAGAGGAGAATGTACGTGTACATCCCATGTTTTCCTTATATTTAGGTTGTAAGCATGTAAATGCATTAAGGTATAGTAGTGATGGTCTGTCATCAGCTAATGGCTGTCAACATCACTCAGTGTATGTAGACGTACTGAATGTCCCTGAGCGAGTTTGTACACAAAGGATGCCGAAGTGCGAACCAGGAGGGGCGTGTCCACGGCTTTCGAGAGCTTTCGCTATTGGCCAGGGTTCTCCTGGTAACCAGCACAAACTGTATCAACACACCGAGGACACATGAGTATTTTTGAACATTTCTGAATAACGAGAAAGAATGCAGTCAAAGAGATGACATGGACTGTAAGTTAGCCTTAACTTTCAAGTCGGAAGCCCTTAAATTGCCACTGATGGCTTGTAAGCCATAAATGAAAGTGAATTAGCTAATTTGACAGTTTTGATGAGCTAGCTGGATAGCTTGCTATTACTAACAAGACTAACGTCAGCTAGCTAGCATCAGATAACTATCCTAAAATTGAGCATATTTTTTGCAACGTTGTGTGATCATTAACTGCTTACCGGCGTTAGCATCGCTCGTAGCTGGTGTGAAATTTCGATTTAGAGACTCGCGACAATAATCGATGGACAGTTTATCACTAACTAGCTAACACAGACACAAGCTCCGAAAGTTAGCAAGGCCTTATTTTTAGCCACGGTGTGGACTTCCCTGCCAATGCGGTAAGAATGTGTCTCAGCGGGAGGGACCAACCTCCGAAACTGCGTGCACATCTGTTCGTCAGTTTACCTTGGCTGTTGTAGTCGGACTGCACAAATTTTCCAAAATGCAAATTTTTCCTGAAAGAAAGTTAAAGGGAAAGAACTATCAAATCTGAATGGTTTCCTTCACTTCAGAAATGAGTTGACTTGGCAAGCTTTTGCGTGCAAGATGTATATCAACGTTAATGGTGTGGCTAGCTAGCTAACTTACAGCTTAAATAATCTTTTTTTTTACCTTCCTAACTGGCTTCCTCACTTTCAAAAACAGGGGGATCCAAAACGTACGTCCCTACAACCACGGATAAAGAGGTAGGCCTGACGTTAATTGTAGTACAGTTTTTAAAATTCAATTTAAGATCGACTGGACTAATCTCTATTGTCAAAATGCATAGCAAGTATTTTGAAGTGAATTGACGTCAAAATCCAATTGTCTTTTGCGAAAGTAACGTATTCCACATAAATGACTTTGGGGGCTAACGTTACGTGGTTAGCTAAAATTAGTCCGATAATGGTCAAAACGTTTACTATGTTGTTAGCCAACGAGATAACTTGCCTCTGGCTTCTTCAGTTGCAGGTTTAAGTATTTCTCGTAACGCTAGCTATCTCAAATCAAATCAGACCAACAGTTCGAATGAAGAACGCGCGTAATCCTAAATACATACTGAAATTGGTGTATTCAACGGGTGTCAGTCACTTTTCACATTGACGTTAGAAAGGACGAAGAGCTAGTAGCTATACGGTATGTTACAGTTCTTACACAAAGTGAAATATAACGGGTAACGTTACGTTGGCCACAGCCAGACGCGAAACGGCACTATCTCGCGTGCCTGCCTCCCATTCTTTCCTTTTCCGTTTTCTATCGATCAAAGCCTGCATCATTTTTTCCTGTTTTGCTTCTTTGCCTCCTATCCTTGTCTGTCTCTTGCAGATGCTGTAGTTGACTATCAGAGAGAGTGTAAGAGGCCCTTTGATTTATTGTTCTTTCTGCATGTAACATTATTCGTCATGGCTAGGCCAGATTTCTGTTGAGCAGTATTCATCAGTAAAGCTCATTCTGAGCGTATCCCAACAGCTCCCCTTATACCAAAGTCATGACATCTCTTCTAGCAATGGCAGCTAAAATAATGGGCACCTGGGTCTGCCCAGCATTTTTATACACAACCGTGGACATTCTGTAATGTTAAATGCTTAATTAGCCAATAAGAAATTGGTGCTTTGTCTGATTACAAATTAGGTGCATTGAAAGTTGAGTGCATTGCAATTACTGCCTATATAGTTGTCAGATTTGGAATTCTCCCACTCTTGAAAGTGTATTGTAGTCAGACACACTGTCCATCTATTGAAGTGACAGGCCTGTGGCTGTGGAAACTTCTATACCATATAATTTTGATTAAAATGTAGGATTGCCATTTCTTTCTGCTTCTAAGCTTGTTTAGATAAGTCCACTTCACCACTCCTGATCCTTATAATAATGTTATCATGTTTTTCCATTTTAACTGTGCCTGTTCGGACTTTCAATGTAATTCCGCATCTGAAAACTTTCAGTCCATTGCATTTAAAGGAAAATTCCAGGCCGTTTGATTTCTCTCTGTAGTTAATTAGCAGGGATTCAAGGGAAAACCCCTGACATGTTGTCTGTAAGGGGCTGAAACAAATACCTGATGCTTACAGTTGGTGCTATAGCAGGTTGTAGACACATTCACATATTAGGCTGCACTACTGTGTACAGCCTACTGTGGCAATATCACCACATGATGTCACATCATCTGCAGAATTCAAGTTTAGCTGGAGAAAAGTAAAATACTACACAGAACTGGAAAACAGGACCGGGGATATGTTTTGTATCACCGATATGCAAATTAAAACAATGTCACAGTATTGTAGCCTGGAATCTTCCTTCGAGGAACATCGAAACATCTGCAAACCTATTCTCCTTCTGTGTCCACATGCTTCAGTATCGACATATGACATTTGATATGACTTGCATGATATTCTATTTTCAGACATGCTCCATCCACTGTTGATTCATGCTATGAGGTGGCATGCAGAAGAAAGGCTGCAATGGGAATTTGTCTGACTCCAGTGTGTTGTTTTTGAAGGAGTGTTACGGGAGCCCCGGCAGAAAGCATTCACCTGCAGATATTGAGGAGAGACTTGATGAATATTTAATCGCCCTTCAACAGAAAAACAGGTTAGGTGTGACTATTGGGTTTTAGCGCAAGCATCTTAGGTTACTGGCGGAGATAACTGTCAGTCAATAAGTAATACAAACAAGCCATGATTAGTGCCAGGAAACTGAGTACAACACTGTGACATCCTCTGAGAAGGTTCTCACCCATGTTGAAATCAATTTGACTTGAGCACAGATCAGATTCTCTCTTTTACCTTAACAACTCATGCCCATAAGCAGAGAGGGGAGGTTTTATATGTCAGTAAGGTTGTATGTCATGGCACCTGATTTTTAAAAATACGCTTATGTCAAATGTGCCTCAATAGGATGAATGAATATTTGTGTCAGAAGCCATTTGACAAGATCTTCATGCTGCAAATGCACCCCCTGACTAAGGTCACCTGTGTCTGCCGCTCTCCGTCAGGATCTTGAAACGGCTGAAGGCTAAAAGCCCCAAAGACATAGAGCTGGAACGTCTAGAGCAGGGCTTCTCCATCTACGTAAATGGGGCCAACTTTGAGGCCAACAGGAAGCCCCAGAGACGGGGGCAGAAGGTGCTCATGTCGCCTCCACCTGTAGCCCGGGCCCCGCATACAGCTGGTGAGCAGAACTTAGCCCTTCTCCCACAATCCCCCATTTCCTCCCTAAGTCTTTGCCAGTGTCTGCTTCCCAGCCCTGTTTACATTCTAATGCACGCCCCCTCGCTGTGAGTCTGTTCGCTTTGAGTCTGTTCTCGCACGTCCCCCGGATAAGAACATATTCGGGCCAAATGAATAAGTGATAGCCTCAGGCTCAGTAGATGATAACTGTTTGGCACGCTGCTGCTACTGCTGCTGGTGTCTGAGTTTGGCTACGCTCAGCAGTGCCGCATAGGTGTCCGTTCTGGATGCGCATGTGTGTGATTTGCGACTTGGCTGCTCCCAGATGCTTCTAGGAGGAGCGGTTTGCAAGCTGAAGACCAGGAAGATCTGCAGGAGGGACAGAAAAAGAGGAGTCAGACTGCTCCGGGGAAAGTCCAGAGGAAGGAATGGGTTCAGGTAGGCTGTCATTAAAGTTTAGATCTTACAGAGCATAAATAGGAATCATGTAAGCAGAGTGATATATCTAAACTCAGCTAATCATTGCATACCCACGTCATGTACATGGAGGAAGATCTTTAATCTTCTTATGCTGTGCAGGAGTGTGGTCTTGGGAACAGTGAGTACTAGTACCTAGTCAAGTGGAATGCCAGAACATTGTAAAGCTTCGTATTAATAAATGATAGCTGTCCCCATAATAGCTCCGGAGTCTGAGAGGGTTGAAGTAGACTAGACTGAAAATTTCCACAAGGAGGAGTTGAAGGGGACACTAGATATTCCTCTGTTTTTGTTGTTGCATTTTATTTCATGTCGGTATTGTTTATTATGTTTTTGTGTCAGTCTGCTGAGTGGATGAAAGGAGTGTGTGGGAAAGCATCCCAGCAGCACTTGTGAGTTTTGTAGGGACGCCTCTTTAGGCTGAGCCGCAGTGACCTATTTCTGGGTCTGGTCCTTCCTCCTTGCAGAGCTCGGTCCACATTAAGGCGGAGAACGGGCCTGTCCTGCGGCTTCACCCGGAGCACCTGTACTCGGAAGATTTCGAGCCCTATGAGAGCGTGAGCATGGAGGTAGGGGGTGCGTGCGCTTGCCGGGCCCCGGGGCTGTGCTGCTGGGGCGGGTGTGTAAGCCCGCTTCTCCCTGTGTGTCCTCCCTCTCAGCAGCCCGCCGCTCAGTCCCCGCGCAGGGACGCCCGCGCCGGCCCCAGGGCCCCCTGCGGCCCCCGCGAGGCGGAACGCAGCGAGCGAGTCCTCCTCAGCATGGACGAGGTCAAGGTCGGTGGCCGCGCCGACGGCAGCGTCGCGTCGTCCGCCATCGTCGCCGAGGCCGGGCTCTGACGCCAGCTTGCTTCGCCCGTCCTCAGGTGCTGCGGCGGAGCCTGGAGGCGAGCGTGAGCGTGGGCGTGAGGCGCTGCGGCCGGGACTCCGCGGGGGAGGAGTCGGAGGAGGAGTGGGTGGAGGAGCAGATAGAGAGGGAAGAGAGCGCGGAGAGCTTGGAGGAGCTCGGCCTGCCAGCCAAGGGCCCTGCCTTCAACCTGCAGCCCAGCAGCATGCCCAGCCACCGCCTCGATCCTGGAGACCTCATCGTGCTGGACTTCGGCCCCGCCCACAGTGGTAGCCCGAGCCGCTCTTCTGTTGTATCAGCTTTGAGGAAAACATGTAGCTCTGTGTCTGTTGTGCAGTGGCATTTACCAAAGTTACAAGTTGCTACTCTGGAAGCCTGTAACTTGAGATCTGTGAAATCTGTGAATTGTTTATCTTGCATACTTAATGGCTGTCTGTCTACTGTGGATCTATCTCATCTGTAGGTGGAAGGAAAGAGCGCACGCTATCAGCAAAGAGGAAAGACAACATGGAGTCTTACATTCCTACCAAGCCGGTCATAGTGAAAAACAAGACCCCTGACTGCCCTCCCTCCACACAAGGCAGAGATGCTTCAAGTGAGCACAGACCCTTAATAATGTAGCTTGTTGTCAGTTCAGGACAGACATGGAAATATTTCTGTGAATCAAAATGTAAAAATACTCTTGTTATTTTATCTGTGTCCAGAACACATCACAGCTGAATGTGACATTAGAATACAGAGGTTAAATCGGTTTAATGGGTTTTCTCTTTGTTTTCACCTCAGGGCCATGGAGTCGAGTGGAGCGCCCCCTGTCTGCAGCCCGGAAATCAGTGCTAGAGGAGCGGGATCCTGAGGACACTGCTGGCCAGGTTTTCGAGGCCCTACAGAGAGAGAACAGCCCCTTGCAGCCCGCACATCGGGCCTCGCGACTCAGGCCGGTAAGCAATAAATCTTCATAGAACTGTGTCTCCTGTCATTTACTATTGTGGGTATGTACCTGCGATTGCATTTCTTGCTGTGAATATCACACCTACATATGGCAGTATCAATAAGGACTCTGTACAGTGCTGACTCACACTCCCTTTCTGACTTGTTATATTTCACACTCCTCTTGGTTTGTCTCGTTACACCTCAGATGAGAGACTTAAATAATGGCTTTGAGGCTTTTGGGGAAAGTGGGGTGACCAAGGCCATGCAGAGAATCACCCTCATGGAGCCAAGGTACATCCAGAACCAGCCCCCAACACCAGAACCCCAGAACCAATCCCTGACTCCCTCCCCCCTCCCTATCTACTCGTATGAACTCTAGATGTTCTGCCTTTGCCAATTACCTTTAGACATTGTTCTGAAATCTGCTTTGTTGTAGGGCTGGGCAATATATCACAACGATAATTATTGAATGCAATAACGGCCGTCATCATGTATTACATTACATTACAGGCATTTAGCAGACGCTCTTATCCAGAGCGACTTACACAACTTTTTACATAGCACTTTACATTGTATCCATTTATACAGCTGGATATATACTGAAGCAATGCAGGTTAAGTACCTTGCTCAAGGGTACAACGGCAGTGTCCTTACCCGGGATTCGAACCTACAACCTTTCGGTTACAAGCGCAGTTCCTTACCCACTGTGCCACACTCCGTCCTGACATGTAGCATATTACCTTCCTTTTTCTCTTCAATTATGCCTGACGCATAGTAAACAACCACTTTTCTGAGGCAGTGTGAATTGCTTCCGCAAAAATGTCTATCCATTGGGTGACTATAAGACAGTGGTTCTCAACTCGGGCCAGAAAGGGTCGGTGTGGGTGCAGGCTTTTGTTCCAGCCAAGCAGTTACACACCTGATTCTACTAATCAACCTTTGGAGTCTTTACTAAGGACCTTGATTAGTAGAATCAGGTGTGTAACTGCTTGGTTGGAACAAAAGCCTGCACCCACACCGGCCCTTTCTGGCCCGAGTTGAGAACCACTGCTATAAGACAACCAACCAGCGGCAAGGCTTCGCAGCTTCCATGTGATTTACAAAAACACATCACATGATCGCATGGAAACTGTACAACCTTGCTGTTTATTGGCTGTCTTATCAACACCAAGTCGATAAAAGTGCTTACATTTTTTTTTCTCCGGAAGCTTTTCATGCGGCCTCATTAGTTTGGTTGTTTACTACCGCTTCATTGTAATTAAACAGAAGAATACGAAGAGAAAGGTAATACACCATATGGTGGCAAAAACTGTTACTGCATTTGATAATTATCGTTGTGGCATATTACCCAGCCCTACTTTGTTGAGTAAATTCCATCTGTATTCTGTGCGATGGACTTGAAGCTTGCAATGAATCATTTTTCTGTGTTATGTACAAGTCATTCAAGTGAGTCACTCTCAGGTAACCAGTTTTGAGTTTATGAGATGTGAATGCTTTTATATCCATTTTCATATCCATCATTTCCTTTCTTATCCTAGCCAGCAGAAGAAACTTCTGAAGGCACTGGAAAAAATTGAAGCTGACACTAATGTGGATTTCCCTGAGATATCCAAGACCAGCAGCGGAAAACCAGCAGTGAGTGTATTTCATATTCACACTAAAGGACCAGTCAGAGAATAAGGAAGCATCTAAATTTGAGTAACAGTACTAAGAGACCAGGGGATCATTTCACAAAGCAGGATTACTGAGTTAACTGGAAAACTGTCTTGAGTAAAACCCAGAACAGGTTTTTTTTGCTTTTTTTTACAGTTCATGTTCTAGATTTGGGAGGGTTCCAGGTTTTACTCGGTGCAGTCATCCAGCCTGCTCTGTGATCCTGATTCGTGAAACACCCTCCAGGTTTCAGTGAAAATGCAGGGAGACATGGTTTTATTTACAATACGTAGAGACAGAGTTCCATTTAAGATGCATAGATTCAGGGTTTTGTTTAAAATACGCAGAGACAGAACTTAATTTAAGATACAGAGATAGGGTTTAATTTAAGGTAGCCTGAGATTGGGTTTCACGTAAGATATGCAGAGACAGATTTATCAGTCAAGGATTCAGGGAAATTAAATGCAGAGGGTATTTCAGTGAGTACTATGTTTCAGTCAAATTGTATGGTATGCCCTGGATAAACTTATCAGTACTGTCCATCTATATTCCAAGATGTGTCTAAAGCCAGTCTCTCAGTTCAGCAGTGGAAAGGAAGACTGATTTCCATTCATAGTAATGCATGTGTGGGAGCAGAGAAGTTTCAGAGCTGACATCTTTTCTTGTTTTGCAAGACAAGCATTCAAGTGAGAGTCACGCTGGCTGCAAACGTCTGAATGAATTAGCGTTTTCCAGGAGCCGCCGGGCCCAGCGGGATGCATAGTGGGCGATGGCGCAGAGAAGAATGGCGGTTCTGTTGTCCCAACAGAGGTCGCGGGCGTCTGCAGAGGTGACGGCAGCTCTCTACGTCACCATGGAAATCCTGTCCAACTGGGGGAGCAGCAGTCTGGTGGGGCTGACGGAGGTGCAGTTCTTCTGCCGGAGGAACCGCAAGCTCTACGTGTCCCCCCACGACCTGGACATCCGGAACACTGACCATCCGGGGAACCTGGGGGCGTTGGTCAACGGGAAAGCCAAAGTGAGTCTCTGCAGCTCTTTGAGAGACCGTCTGGTTAAGTTCAGGTCCTCCGTACATACGTGTATGGAGATTGGACTGTTTCTGGATCCAGTGCAGCTTAATTATGCTGTGGTTTTTTCAGTGCCTGCAGTTCTGAATACAAGGCCCAGCTGTTTGTCTGTGCTTGTTTTTTCCCTGCCTATTATCCACCAACCAAGGTGAATCGAACCAATTTACCCCATCTGTCAATCAAAAGCCCAAAATAGAGTGCCGTTACTTCTGGGTAATGTGGTTGGAGCGAGTCTGATTTGATTATGCGTGGTTTGGGCCTTGCGCTGTCATTTTTCAGCGAGGGTCAGGCCCGAATCAAAACACGCTGACAGCTCAGTCTGCGCTGTGCTTGTTTAATGCTGCACTTTCTCTCCCTGATTGGAACTGAAAGACCACAAAAGAGAGGCACATGTGGACCTGCCCATTCCACCCGCCCGTCCAGCTCTACTTCATCGTCCGCAACCCCGAGCGCTCTCCTGACTTCGGCATCTCCAGGATCAAGATCTGGAACTACAACCGGAGCCTCAATGTAAGATCTGTGTGCTTGACAGGGTTTGAGTTCTTATGACTAGTCCAGCCAGTTCTGTTCTTGATGAAACGATTGTAAAAAAAACTGATAATTTGACGGTATAGCGGTCCTTAAAAAGATTAACTTCTGTACCTTCTGACCCCATGTTAACACAAATTCACAAACTACTTCATACGTCCACACTATAATGCCCTATAATGAACTATAATTCAACTATAATGAACTTGGGGGGTTTCGCATTTTTCCTCTTTTTTCTCCTGATGATTACATCATCACAAATGCTCCACACCCACAAAGAATACATCTTCCGATTGGACATTTAGGCACATCAGCCAATAAATACATTGGATACACACACAAAATAGACATATATAGAAGATGCTGCTGGGTAGTGCATTTGCCAGTGGGACTTTTGGATAAGTGACAGGCTTTGACTGAAACAAACTTCTAACTAATTACAATGGCTTTCTGGCTAACTGAAAATAAAACATTTAAAATATTGCTTCGGCATTTGTATAATCTTTGCGGGGAAACTCATTTCTATTGTTGAAATCCAAATAAACCCACACTTAAGACAGTTCCGCTTTTGGCGTTTCGACAGAGTTTAACTTTAGCTACCTTGCTAACGAGATGACAGACCAAATATATAACGTTAGTGCAGACGGCTCTGAAATTAAGCATCAAAATCTGCGTTGCACTTCTGTCTGGTACTGTAGGTAACGTTACTGGTTGTATAGAAACTGGAACAAGCTGATGACTTCTTCACAGCAGGTATATCAATGTTCAAGTCAAAACGGTCACATTCACTGTAGTACCCTGCAAAGCCACATTTCTAAATTGGTATTCGATAGCCCTATATATCCTCTACCGCCATACAAACAATTAGCAGATCTGTCATATACAATACACCCATTAAAAACACTTTCATTTAAAAATATGACACATTTATTTGTCATTCATGGTAAAGGAAAAATGACATGCCTGTGTGTTTCAGCTAGAATGTATGTGTGTTTGCATGCATTTATGTGTATGCATGTCTCTCATTGTCTGCAATTGCATTACTATTATCACTTACTTATAACAAACACAGTACAAAAAGAAATGATGTCTGATGAAAACACATTTTCAACGTACAAAAAAGCCAAGTTACTCACACATACAAAGCATGTTATAAGTTATTAAAACTTGTAAAATCGAAGTATGCCATTAAAAGTACTGATATCAAAATCAGGCCAAGTTACAAGAAACAGTATTGGCTCACTCAAATTAAACAAGCTGTATTCCAAAGCAATTCTGCTACCCAACGTTTCCTAAATTATTTCAAGTAACTTGGCCCTGTGTTTTTTCATCTTACCATTTGAAGAGAATGTGGTCATTCAAAGTGTATCTGTCACATCAAAGTGTCAAATGACAATAATTTATCGGGGAAATAATCAGCAATTCAGCATTTCTTATTGTATTTTTCCATTAAGTCTGTATATTTAGAACATGCTGCAAAACATTGTATTTCAACTATATAGAAGATGGTGAAGGGAGAGGGCAAGAAATATCATCTACCCTCAAACTGTAGTGCCCAGGAGGGGAGGGATATCTAATGCGTTTTCACTGATGGGGCCAGATTGAGAAGACTGCTTCCTACTGCCCCATCAACACTGCTGTCATCCACAACCCTACTGCGCTGGGAGGGTCTGCCAGTCACGTACTGCCCAACTTCAACCCCACCTAATTTCAGCTGCCAGACAGTAGGAAGACGCTGGGTGGTGTCTCTGTCTTATCTAGAACATAGTGTTGGGAAGCTGTTTATCTCACAAGTCTCAGCATAGAAATGGATGCTTATCTTGCATATGCATGCTCAAGTCTTCAGGACAGGCTGCGTAACGTGCAGTAATCCACATCGACAGAAAAGAGGCCTGAGAACACCCTCTAATATCTGATGTTCTGCAAGGCTGTTGCTCCTTGGGCTCTTTTTAAAAAAGAGGTACGGTACAGGAGTACAGAGGTTGGAGTGGATGAGGCGTGGATGGGGTGCTGCCTGAAGGATTTTTCAGTGTTGTCCTGCTAAATGTGGAGCAGAGGGAGATTAGCGCTGTGGGATTAGAGCTGGATCAGCGGTCTCATCCTCCTGGTTGTGTTTCATATTCGTTATTCGTTACTGTGGAGTTTCCGAGAACCGGCACCGTCCCACGTGTTTGGGCTGGTGTGGAGATTCTCACCTCTCTCGGTGTGTGCGATAAGTGAGGGAAGGTTCCAGGTCCCCTGCTGTGCCGTGCGGCACACGACATTGAGACAGCCGGCAGGTTGTCAGGGAGGATGCTCTATTGTAGAGTAGGAGAGTCTTGTGTAAACAAGACTCAAACCTGTGTTTGCTCTCCCACTGCATGCGGCTTCGCTCTTCTCCGGCGTTCGTTTAGCAGTGCTGCTCTGGGAGTTTGTCTGTATCGAGGCCGACCGGCTTGGTTTAAGTTGTGTGTTTGTCTGTATTCTGAAGGGAGTGCTGAAATTGCCGCGCTGTCTCTTTAAGGATCTGGATATCGGCGCCCGGCACGTGAGGCTGTACCTGAACAGCACGTTGGTGTTTGAAGGAGAGCTGGAGAGGGGCTGCGGGAACCAGGTGTTTGACTACAGCACCACCATCGACCTGCAAGCCCTGGCCCAGGAGCCCGTGTCTCCCAGCCCCGCCTCTTCGGGCCACAGCCTGGGCGCGGCCGAGGACCTCCCCTCCGACCATGACAGCGGCAGCCAGGAGAGCAGCGGCAGCAGCCACACCCAGCAGGCGGAGGACATGAGCGAGGGGCCAGCCGGTCCAGAGGAGGACCCCTCTCCGCCGCCCCCACTGGCCGGGAGGACCTCCCCGGACGGAGAGCCCCCGCTGGACAAGCGGCCGGAGCGCGTGATGGGGCGGGCGGCCACCTGCCAGCCCGTCTCCAAAACGCCGCCCTGGCTGCGGCCCCTGAGCGCTGGGAGTCAGGAAGGCGCCGAGGGGGCCAAGGAGAGGCCCCCCTGGCTCTCCTCGGACCAGCCCCCAAACCCCAAACCCTCGGCGATGCCCGAGCTGCTTGGCAACCCGGGAAAGTCCATCAGGAGCTCGGCCCTGTGGGGGGAGAGGGAGCAGAACGGGGAGCCCAGCCGCTCCCCGGTGCAGCTGAGCTCAGACTCGCTGGACCTGGGCGACCTGCTGGAGGACCTCCGCCTCAGGGGGGACCGCCCCGTCAGCAGCAGGAGGAGCACCAGGAGAAGCGCTCAGCACCCGGAGCCCAGCAGAGACTGGGCCGCTGACCCGTCCGGCCGAGGTACTGCTTTTTTTTCCATTTCCCTTTTCTGAACTATTTTTATCAAGTTAACTTTTCACCTGATGTAATAATGACCTTTAGTCAAACTTTATTTAGATTGCTTTTTTACAGAGCTATAATTCGCTTTAAACTTTTCAGTCATGGGGGAGAGGGGCAGCCAGTACGGATAAATAAAAATATAATTAAATGAAAAACATTAAAAAGGACAACAGGGTCACAAGGCAAACTATTCACTGTGGCACATCTGATGCTGTGCACCTGGCTGCCCATTTCCAGGGAATGTAGAGTACCCACAACAGAAGCTCTTCAGATTTTTGTGCTATGAGCTTACTTCTCTGCACTCCATATAGTATATAAAAATACATTTTTCACCACACATCAAAAAAAAAAGGATTGCTCTGCTGAAATGCTGTTTTGCAGTATTTCCTTGGTGTGTTTTTGACCTTGCGCCTTGTGGACTGGAATTTTTATTTTTATACTGGAATTTCAAGATTTGATTTGAGTTCAGTTAGGTCAGGGACTCAGGGCTTTAGCTGCATGAAATGAAGTTGTAGCGTGTGGTCATTTGGAAGCAGATAAGCTGAACACGGGAGGAGTCTCTGGAGTGCCGTCATTATTTGCACAAGAGGATCGGCGGTAATTGCCAAGTTGTCATGGACACGGGCTGTTATTTCTGTTCTCAAAGCTGGGATCGTTGGCACTTTCTTATTGTTGCTGTTGCTTTGAGGTGGCCAGCAATTATTAATTTGTCCTCATTTACTGGTGTTTGTGTATTCAGCGGATAGTGATCGTGATGGACTTACCGGTATACTCAATGATTGTGTGCTTCTTCACTTTCTGCACTTCTGTTAGTGCTGTTCACACATTTACAAAATAGTTGGACTATGAAAGAATGGTACAGAGAGAGGCAGGCGTTTCACTACATTGAAGTCAAACTGTGATGGTTCTTCGCATAACCGTGGGGAGCTTGTCTTTTATTACCATTCAGCATTGAAATCTGTTGTAGTTTCAGCTGGACAACTGTCACACTGACAAGGTCTCACTATGAAGTTGGATGCTTGTTTTCTGTGATCTCTTGGATTGGATGTTTTGTTCTTAGGTGGGTTAACATCACAGATGTCGACAAGTGGTTTAGGGGATTATAGCCAGCACTGAACAGTGTTTTCATTCAGCTTTTCAGAATCATCGCACACGGCACGCTTTTGCCAGCTGGACATCTTTTCGACTGACTGTTAGTACAATGAATGACAACAAACCCCACCTGCCACCTCTATTTACTCAGAGCAGTGGACGAGGCGGCATTTGGTGATCTTTTATTGGAATGGTTTGATAACTGAAAAAATTCTTTTGAGATTATTTAATTGACCATCCGGCATGCGTACTTGCAACTGATAGTCGACGAATCGCTCACATCCCTAGCGCGTACTGCCTTCTCTTCCAAAAATCTCAAATTTACACTCATCGGTCCATAAAACTTTACTCCACTTTACAAGTGTCTAGCTTTGGTGTGCTAGTGCAAATTTTACTTCTCTTGTATTTATTTCCTTTTCTCAGTGGTGGCTTTTTGACAGCGACACATCCTTTCAGACCCACAGCGTTGAGTCTTCTCATAGTGGAAGGACTGACAGAAACACCTGTGGATTTCTTCAGATCTGAATCTGAAAGATCACAAGCTCGATTTTTCTTTTTTCTTTTTGTTTTTCTCCCCCCATCTCTTAAAGATAAAATCTTTAGGTACTGTCTTTGTGATGGTGATGGTTTCAGTGGTTTTCTCTATCTTGCAATAATCTTTTGAACTCTATTTTTGGAAACACCTGTTTCTTCAATTATTTTTCTTTGACTTTCACCTTATATAGGCCTAGTTGAATTATCTTATCTAATCTCATCAGAAATACAGTATCTCCTTTAGCCATTTTAGATGCTCATGAAATCTTCAAGGCAGCACAGGTGTATTTGGGTAGTTGCTAGTTTGAATGTTTTGAAGGCAAGGGGTTCTAACATAATGTCATTGGCACTTTTGGTAACACCTTTTGATGGGAAGACATAGCTGTAACTTGGTGGTTGATTGAAAGGATGGAAACGTTGAAGTGGTAGTAGGGTGTACAAATTTGATATTATATGTTGTGATGGATGCTTTTCTGTAACTTTCTGTTAAATATACAGTATGTTTTCTGCATTATGGTTTGACACTGAAAAAAATTATTTGCACTGAATGGCTGTGGAGTATCCTTGAAATATTTATTTAAAAAAGAACTATACAAGTAATAAATAACAATAAGATAAATAATATTTAAATAGATATATATAATATAATAATCATTCAGTATAGTACAGTGAGATTTTGGCTATGATTCAGATGGCTTTTCAGTAGTCCGTGATTGAACATTTACTAATGGCTGTACTAACAAACTGCTACTTTGTTCATCTTCCATTATATAAACACAAGACTTTTATACGATTTTAATTTAATGACTGCAAAATTGTGGATAACTGGGGGCATGTTTGCATTATGGCTCTTGTGTGTATGACTGAATTCTGTGTACCGCAGTGGTCATTCAGACATATTACACAGGCACAGCCAACCAGCCAGTTATTTAATTGTTGAGTTTTTCTGAATATAATCGTGGTTTTTCATGCTGAGAAATGAGGCGCAATGAACAATCAGCTGTATGTTTTTGGTGCAGATCTACATGTGAACTTTCTAGTGAATTCTGAAATTTTTTTGTATGACTTACTGAGATTATGTTGGCAGCAGATAGTCATATAACTTCAGGACTGCATTGTAGTGATCCCACTTTAATCCTCCAGGCAGCTGGCTGTCAGCTTGTCAGTGGTATATTTGCAGAAATGTGTTCTCTATCGCAAGACATTTTCCAGGGCACATGCCAAGAGCAGCTGCTGTGAGAGAGAGAAGGTTTAGGCAATTGAAAATGCTGAAGTATGTTGTGGAGATTCTGGTAGGCTAATACACTAGTGGTTGCATTAATACATGATTCTGTTTTTTTACTCAGAAAAGAGCCAAAATGCAGGGAAATAACACTTTGTTCTATAAATGCAGATAGGTCTTTAAGGTCTGAGGTCTTTAAGATTACAAGGGACGATGACCCAGACTTGAACCACAATAATATAATTAGATCTGTTTATTTGAGCCAGTTGTCTTTTGGAGTCTGACATTTGTGTTGTTTAATGATCATAATATTTACACAGCCGTTGGCAACATTGCGAGATTCAATGAGAAAGTGCTTAATGTAAATGAGAAGACAAAAATGAGATGTCACGCGCTATTTCGCTTACTCATGTTGAGCAGATATTCCGAGGTCTTTTTTAAGATTACAAGGGGCGTTGACCCAAACTTGAACCACAACAAAATAATTACCCCTTTCTTTGGGGAGGTCATCTTTCGGTGTCTGACATTCATGTTGTTTATTGATCACAATAGTTGCACAGCCGTTGGTAACATTTTGAAGTTCAAAGAAAGCACTTGATTTTGAAAGAAAAGCCAAAAATGAGATGTCACGCTCTAGCCAGCATGCTCAACATGAGTAAATTAAAAACGGAAATCACTCCTCGGGTTTAAAAAATATTATTAGTCTGTGTGACAAAAAAAGCATTTTGTTTGGGACACCAAAACATGGGGCTATTTTATCCCACTTCTGTTAAAAATGTCTTAACTGTATGTTGTTCATAATTCTATTATTGCGTTATTTTTATGAGTTGGCATATTATGGGGAAAAAAAAAAATGTCCTGAGATTTTTAAATGTCCTGCATTCCGAAGATGCAGCATTTCTTTGGCTAGCTTGACCACTGATTAGTCTGTTAAATTGCTCATTAACTTGAATTTCAACCATTTGTCGCAATCTCCACTCACAGAGGATCCCGGAGGCAGCAGGCGGCAGTGGACCCCCCGGGCCCAGTGGCGCAGCGAGCAGGATGACACGCTGATGGAGTCCTGGGACTCGCTCACCAAGTTCAACCAGTGCCAGCGCGGCCGCATCTCCAACATGGGCTTCGAGGGGGACATCTTTGACGAGTTCCTGCAGCGGCAGGCGCGGCCCGAGGCGGGGGCAGGGGCGGGGACTGGGGCGGGGAGCCACCCCCCGCAGACGCCCCGCCAGGAGAACCTCCCGGAGGAGCCGGAGGACGACCCCTCGAGCGAGACGGAGCGGGACGAGGAGTTCGAGATCCCCGTCCTGCCCCAGGGCCAGCGGCTGGTGATCAACATCCTGTCCACCTGGGGTGACCGCCACTACGTGGGCCTGAACGGCGTGGAGATCTTCAGCTCCAGCGGGGAGCCCGTGATCCCCGCCCGCATCCGCGCCGACCCGCCGGACATCAACGTGCTGCCCGCCTACGGCAGGGACCCGCGCGTGGTGGCCAACCTGGTGGACGGCGTCAACCGCACGCAGGACGACATGCACCTCTGGCTGGCCCCCTTCACTTCGGGCCGCCCCCACGTCATCTTCATCGATTTCCACAGCCCCTGCCAGGTGGCCATGATCCGCGTCTGGAACTACAACAAGTCGCGCATCCACTCCTTCCGCGGGGTGAAGGAGGTGGAGATGCTTCTGGATGGGAGGTGCATCTTCAGGGGGGAGATCGCCAAGGCCTCGGGCACCCTGTCTGGAGGTATGGCCGTCCCCTCGGTACGCTCTGCTGCAGTACATACACTCTAGTGAGAGCCTGCATTGGTATGGTATCCCTGGGACAAAGGCAGAATGTTGGTCTAAAAATACACTGCAGAGAGCTGCTGGATGACTCATCCTGTTAATGTCTGAACTCCCAAAACAACAATGGAGGCTGCAGTGGGCATTGTAGTGGGAGCATCAGTGTTCATCCCAAATTAGGGACATAAAGGGGAAACTTATTACGGATATTTTTAAATGTACTGCAGTGAAGTGTCTTAAGAGTGTCAGTTTGTTAGTACAGCTGTACTTGTGAAATCTGCCTGTTCTTGTGCTTGTAATGGGCTTTATATTTATTCCGTTACATAACGAGTATCGTTCTGTACGGAAAGTGTGAAGCGCGGCCTTGACGAAGGGAAACTGTTCTCACTTCGGCTGGCAGCCCTGGAGCAGTTTGGAGACACCATCCTGTTCACCACGGACGACGAGATCCTGGAGGCCATGTCCCGCTTCGACGAGACGTTCGAGGGCGAGGCGGAGAGCCCTGAGGCGCTGGTGAGCGAGGAGGAGCTGCAGCGTCCGCGCACCGCCGACGGGGAGGGCGAGGAGCGCCCCTTCACGCAGGCCGGCTTCAGGGACGAGGACCAGCGCGTGGGTTTACATTTCAGCTATATTTGGACCAACCAGCATTTCTGTACTGAAAATTATCCACTGTAGTCAAGACCCACCAGTCAAGACTGGATTTACTTTTGGGATAATGTTGTAGGTATAGCTGTGAAAAGATAGACCTGCTGTATAAAAATCTGTGTAGTAGTATATATGTATATTTTTTTAACTTTTCTAACTGGTTTAACATTACACTTACTGATTATAAGTGGGCCTTCTATGCCTTCTTAGTGATATCTTTTGTATTCCTGAAACAAACACTGATGCTCTCTACTTCTGTATGTGGCTCTGGATAAGAGCACGTGTGAAATGATGGTTATGTGCTGAATTGTTGTTTCGTATTTGTGCCCCTGCTCCTGTTTTAGGTGAAATTACTTCCCAGTACAGACAGCCTTTCTGAAGTGGCTATGGAGCAGGTTCCTGGAATGTACAGCGGAAAGTGTGAGTTCTCTGTTCTTCCAGAGAGACAGTCTAAAACTGCTCCGTGTCTTATCAGATCATCACCTCATTGCTCCTCTCCACAGGCCTTAAGATGAACCTGAGCATGACCTGGAGCGACTCTCATTACTTGGGCTTGACCGGGCTGGAGGTGGTGGGGAAGGAAGGCCAGAGCCTGCCCCTGGACATGAGCATGGTGGACGCCTCCCCCCGCGACCTCAACCAGCTCCCAGAATATGGCCAGGACCTGCGGACCCTGGACAAGTGAGTTGAGGAGCGGAGCTCTTTTCATTCGGCTGACTGGAGAGGCTGTGTCCGAGTTATTTAAGTATTTTTATTTAAGTTATTTAAGAGACTAAAAGGAAGGTACCACAGGTCAATAGGAGAAAAATGGCTTTCCTCAATGCAAAATGAAATTTGTATATTTTGAATGTGGACACAAATGCAAACTTTTTTTGTATTTTGACTTTTATTTATTTTTTTAGGAACATATGCAAATTAGCTAATGAATAATTGAAAAGCATATATTTCTATATTGGTTAGGATCACTTTTTTCTTTTCAGAGTCAATTTTTATGCTTCAATGTGATGAATAACTCAATAGCTGGTTATTTACAGAGGTGTTTTTTCGAAATTAAGTTTTAGTTATTAATTTAAAATTTGGTAGCTATATCTTTTTAATTATAAAATCATGTGTTCTCCACATTGTGATAAATAGTGTAATGTTAATGAATTAATTTTATTTTCCATATATACAATATGAAATTACGTAATATATTGAATAGCCTATGTTACAGTTGGCTGTGTTCCGTAAACAGGTTGTTACCTGGTTTAAAGCTTGTGTTCTATGAAGCAGTTGGATTGACCTGGTTTAAAAGGTTGTGACCCGGTTGTGTTGTGTCAACAGGTTGTTTGATGGTCACAACATCACCATGGAGGACGAACACATGTGGCTGATCCCCTTCTCCTATGGCAGCGTGCACGAGCTGACCGTACGCTTCGAGAAGGCCCAGACCGTGGCTGGACTGCGCATCTGGAACTACAACAAGTCTCCTGAAGACACGTACAGAGGGGTGAGTGGCCTTTCTGAGCGCAGACCTGCATGGCTGTGCTGTCTCTGCACCGGCCATGAGGACTGAGGACGTGCTAACGGTTACGTGCTAACAGTTACGCTATGATCGTGCTAACGGTTACACTCTAATCCCGCAGGTGAAGGTGATGCACGTGTCCATGGACGACGTGGTCATCTCTCCGCCCGAGGGCTTTCTGATCCGGAAGGGTCCGGGGAACTGCCACTTCGACTTTGCCCAAGAGATCCTGTTCATCGACTACCTGCAGACAGCTTACTGCAGGAGCACAGAGTCACAACAGTTACACAAGTCAGTGGCATAACATTGACTCCTCAGTAGTCCATTTTTTTTTCAGAATTCCTGGTTTATGATTGACATTAATTACTTGTCATTGAATTGTAAGGTTACTAATCTGGTGGCATCATTTGTAATATCTTCATAGTTCATGCTTTTGTATATATTTTTAAAAAATATTTTTTGGGGCTTTTTTCAGCTTTATTAGACAGGATAGTGTAGAGAGACAGGAAGAACTAGGAGGAGAGAGTGAGAGACATGCGACAAAGGTCGGCGGTCGGACTCAAACCGCCGACGTCGCGGCTCGCAATGAGCATGTGGAAAGCGCTCTATGGGCTACGCCACTGGAGACCCCCATGTTTTTGTATATTTTATACCAAAACTGTTGTATATGCATTATAGTCACTGGCCACTTCTGTAGATTAATGTGATTGCTCCTCATGTAGGAGCCTTTATTTGAGTTAACCTGTTGCATTTGTTCAATGTACCTTGGACAACATGGTGTGTGTATTTAAAAGTGGCTGTTAGTGCAGTTGTGCACTGAGGTACAGGTTCAAGTGAAGGCAGTGTTTGCATTACTCACATTATGCTTGTGTTTAAATGTGAGCCTGAGGTGCGATGGAGCACATGGTGACTGTACTGACCCTCACAGCAGACCCCTGCTTTTCTGAAACAGGGGCAGCCCACAGAAAGTGGAGAAGGCCAGCATGGACTACGAGGCTCCCCCCATGCCCTGTGGATGTATCCTTTGCTCCGCCCCTCGCAGGCGGGACAGTTCACAGACGGGTGGTGTCGCCCGTGCACAACGCTCGTTTTTGGCTCGCCTCCAAAAAGGCAAATTCCACCACGAAATAACGTTAGACTCATTCAACAGATCAAAGCGTAACTGATTAAGTCTCTCTTAGTGGCTGGACAAAGAAAGGCACAGAAATGGAGAGAACTACAATCGGCATCCCAAACTAGGTAAAGGGGGCCTTGACCAAACTCACAGAGAGGCAGGATAGCTACCATTACAACTGTAAACAGTACCAGGCTCACCCTCGTTGCGCGGTAGCCGGTAAAAATTAATTCCTGAACTCCATAAACGTAGATTTTCTTTCTTTTGGTGGTAGCTTGCTGGCAAATAATGCTAACCTCTCGCAAAGAACAGCTTCCAGGCCAAGTAGTAACACCCAACCCAACCGGAGGTATTCAGTCAGAGTGGTAACCTGTGACTGGCGTTGTCTGAAGCCTGCCCATAGACCGCATGTGCCTGTCCCATTGTAGTCCATAGTAAAGCAGGTAGGCACCAAGTCGGAGCTTGCACAGTAGGTTGGGGCTATATCTCTGCAATCGCTACAGGCAGAGAGCTGGCTGAGAGCTCATTTTTATCAGGAAGGACGACTACTCTTCTACAAGTAAAAGTAAAACCCAGGGTGGCATTTCCCTTTAACTCCCCCTGTCAGTCATCTTCCAGCTGCAGCTGCTCACCACCTGGGGCGACCCCTACTACATCGGCCTGAACGGGCTGGAGTTCTACGACCAACACGACGCCAAGATCCCCCTCAGCGATAACAGTATCCTTCCTGCAGCTGGCCCCCAGCATCGCTCACCCCCCCAAACACAGTGGGGCTCTGTGTTTTGTTTCTATGCAGATGTGTCCTTTAATAGTGGGGCACAGCCAAAATTATTTTCTGATGGTGTAACAAGGTTACTGTCAGGCAGAGTGCATTTGTCTGGATTTAGTTAATTTGACTGGACATTACTCTACACCAGAGGTGGGCAACATGCCAACTTCGGGCCTTAATTATGTAATCATCCGTAAAATTTACGGCTTCTGACATTTTAGCCACATTTCTTGATAAGCAAATGAATGAGAACTGAAGACAGTTCTTGTGCCCCTATATCAGGGCTGCCCCACCGTGTTCCTGAAGTTATACCGTCTGTAGGTTTTCATTTCAACCCTAATTTGGCACACCCAATTCTACTAATTAGCAGCTCAACAAGATTTCTAGCTGTTGAATGATGTGCTTTGTTAGGGTTGGAGTGAAAACCTAAATGACGGTTGATCTCGAGAAACAGGGTCGGGCAGCCCTGCCCTAAATGCAATTTTTTACTGTGATGTAATCCTTTAGTGAATCATTGTTCGTGTATACAGCTAATTAGCTCATTTAGCCAGGATAATTGGTGGAAACAAAAACCTGCATACCGGTCCAGATTCAAAAGGAAGTCTTATCATGGATGAGCAGCGACCTCTAGAGGAAGACTTGTGGGAACACATTGGATTAATCTAAATCGCCTGCAAGGAGAAACGCTTTCTGAACTCGTGCTCAGATATTGCAGCATTTCCAGACAGCGTGAACGTTCTGGACAGTGTGAACGGAGACGTGCGGACTCCAGACAAGCTGGTGGATGGAGTGAACGACACCGACGACGGCAGGCATATGTGGCTGGCCCCAGTGCTGCCAGGGCTGGTGAGGCGTCTCTGTGTTTCAGTGAGGACATAGGTGTGGCTAGTGTGGCCTTTTGCTTTTCTTTTTTTAATGTCTCCCTTTTCTCCCAGTTTGGAATCCCTAGTTGTATTTTTGAGCTCATTGTTACAACGTTCGTCAGTTTGGGAGACTGCAGACACCGCTCAAAAACTTTGCGTCAGTCGCTGCTTTTTTCCCCACACACTTTTTTGATGTCTCTCACACTGAATTCAAGGAGGACTGTTCGTTTGTAGCTTGTGCAGACTGACTGTGGGCACCCAATTAACCACACAGCGTCACTGGTGTCTACAGAGACCCAGATTTCCCACAGTGATCCTCTCCTGGTAACAGTACTGCCAATCATCCACTGCTCTACAGTGCTGCCGGCCAGGTTCTGCTCCAGTGCAATCATGAGGTCTACCCACACACTGGAAGAGTGTCATTTCTGACTATTGGCTTTCATTTTTACAGTGTGCCTTGTCATTATCAGCAAGATGGCTGCCATGTGAAGTCACAGCATCCCTTCTGTCTCTTCTGTTGACAGGTGAATCGGGTGTATGTCATATTTGATCAACCAGTGACCGTGTCCATGATCAAGCTGTGGAACTACTCCAAAACTCCACAAAGGGGAGTGAAGGAATTTGGGGTAGGTGTCCCCCCCTGTAAAAATAATAATAAACAGTAATAGAAAGCAGAGAGTAGTTATTTGTTTTTATTTTTCCACAGCTCCTGGTGGATGACCTGCTGGTGTACAACGGCATCTTGGACTCTGTGGGTCACATGGCCAGAGGGATCCTACCCACCTGTGACCCCGTGGTGCCTTATCACACCATCCTCTTCACCAGCAACGCCAAGATAGCGCACCGGGAGAGGAACACGGTGATCAGGTACGGCCGACTGAGTTGTCTGGGTTGGCGGCGGCGGCGTCTCTGTCGTCGTGTCGGCTGCGTGCATGGCGGTCTGAGCCCAGCTCAAGCGCACTCATACCGAGCTCAGCTCCTGTGTTCTCTCCATTCCAGCCCCCAGCGCGGCAGGAATCGGGAGCAGTGAGTACAGCTGCCCTGCGCTCCCAGCACCCTGCAGACGCTCTGTGAGACCGAGCAGTCTGTGCCTCCCGGGTCCTCCTCCCCTCCTGAGCCCTGAGCCCTGTATCACCCCCTCTACCCTTCCATAACCCCTCGGCCCTCTTGTAACGCCTATCCCTTCCTGTGTCCCCTCTACCCTGCTATATGCCCTCTACCCTCCCACATCCCCTCAACCCTTCCATATCCCCTCTACCCTCCTGAAATGCCTCGACCGTCCTATAACCCTTCTACCCTCTTGTAACGCCTATCCCTTCCTGTGTCCCCTGTACCCTCCTATAACCCCTCTTCCCTCCTCTGTCTCTTCTTCCCTGTCCTGCTTCCTAATCCCTAGTGTGCTTTTTCAGTGCCCTCCTGGCCCTCTGTGTCTGTGCTCATGCACCCTGTTCCTGCTCATAGCCTGGACCTGCTACCTGTCTCAGTGTCGTGGTGGCCACCCCCACCCCCCACCCTGACCACAGCTGCTGTGGAGGGACGGCACAAACACTGCTTTTTCTCTTTTTATAGCAACTACGTGGAGGACCAGGATGTTAAGATGACAAATGAGAACCAAATAGTTCACCACCACAGCAAAAAGAAGCAGGCAGCTGATCCAGGTAAGTGTTAGACACTCCAGTCTGGCACCACTGCCTTTCCTGAAAGAAAACTGCTTCCCTGTAATTGTTACTCTGTTCGCCCCTCGCTGTGTGTGCAGCCCTTCGGCCCAAAACCTGCATGACGGACAGAAGGCAGCTGGGGAAGAGGCCCTACTGAGAGACGGGGGGGGGGAGAGCATGGAGGGACTGCAGCTGCACCGCACCACCCCAGTGCTTTGGACCCCTGGGTCTTGAGCTCCGCCCCTCTCCATCTGCACTCCCCAGCATCTGAGGCCTGCGCTTTAGCGGAGCGCACAGAACAGCTTGTTGTGAACTGGTCGGTGAGTGTGTAGCGAGCCGCAAGGCCTCCTCACCCACCATGGAGGCGGTTCATCTTCACAGCCCTCTCAACAGCAATATCTCCCATTGGCCCGTTAGTGCTTCTGCTCACCCCACGTTGGCTTTAAAGGGATAGTTCAGGGGTTAAAGGGATAGTTTCCTGAGATTTTTTTATGTTAACGAGGGATATTTTAGATACTTACAGAACTTTCTGACGACCTTCCAGCTTACAGTGGCTGGTATAAGGGGCATCAACGAGTTTATTTTGGGGGTTCATGGTCTACAGTAAGAAAATGCCCTTCACATAAATTCAGAGTAGTTTGTACAGTAACGTTATGTTTCCAGTGGCTGTACTTATGAACAGATACATTTCACAGTGTTTATTCACAAATACCTATAAACATAAATATCAGTTTTCATATTGTGCCGGTACTACTTTGCATGAGTGCAGCACCCCAAATGCCCTATACTTGTCATCATAAAGCCAGCTGGTCATCGGTAATGTATCTAAAAATTATCATTGCACCTTCATTGCACACATATGCTAAAAAACACACCAAAACTGAAATAAAATCAAAAGACCTCTGAAGTGAACCATCCCTTTAGAGTCATTGTTGGTCTTGTATATTCTCGCTACCGAGCTTCGACTATGCTGTGGTTTCATGATGGAGCCCTCCTCTCTGTTCTTTAATACACTGCTGCTGTCACTGCTCCATTTACAAGAGCTGTGTAAACTTCCAAACCTCTGTACAGTGCACTCTGAATAAGGAAAGTTCTAGAAGCTGTTTGCATTATACTTAATGTACAGATATGCCCTGACTAAGCCTTTAAGAGAAGTTGCCTACTTGCTGTCAGCACAAAAATCAGTAGAATACTTTTCTGTCAAATGAACTTCTAGCATAGTGTCATTGTATTTATCTGTTGTTTTAATCCGACTGGTTTTAACAATCTTACTGGAAAGAACAGGTAATAGTAAAATTTGAGCATTCAGATTTCTAGTGCCTGTTCCACAGCACTGCACCAGCCTGCAAAGGGATCAGATCAGAAGACTAGTTTAAGTGCTTGTTCTTGTTACTGTTTGAGGCTGTACTTATATATGTCTACCTGTATTTCTTTGTTGTCACCGAAACACACTCAAACTGATCTGCTGAGCAGTAGTTTCACTGGTATACATGAATCAGTCAGATACATTCTTCAATAAAGCTGTGTAGTTTAGGAGTTGTATGGTAGCAGTGGTAATGCTTTCATGTCAGTACTTAGGGGCTTTTAAGTGTGGTTGACAGCAAGTACAGTGACCTAGTAGTTTGCAACTTAAGTGACCTTAAAAGTATGTTATTTATGAGGAAATTTACACAAGATTCTGGAATATGTACTCTTCTGTATTTTTATCTAAATACTATCCACCAGTCCAACCTGAAGTATCACTGAGATGTCCTTCTGTTCAATGGTAAATAACTCCATGTAAACACATATTTTGCTGTTTTTCCATTAGAATACCGCTTGTCTTGTTATGTTATTAATCGGATATCAGAATGTGTAATTTTTGTGTCATTCACATTTTGAGGTCTTTTGAATTGCCAACTCATTGTGACTGAAGACAATGTGGAAATGTTGGGTCTTGACTGGGAAATGGCTTCTTTTACTTTCACAGCTGGGGAAATATATGTTCAATGCATTGTCATTGAACGGAGAGATCATCAAAGGACACATTTGTATCATAAACACCAGTACTATTTAATATGCAAGCACAGAAAATATACCTCAAGTAGAAGCTAAATATATCTTGAAAGCTGAAATGCTTACACTAAAATATAGATTGTAGCACAGATATTCTCAGAAAGCACACCTGGAAGTAAAGTTTATATTGCATGTCCTCTTCAATGATTTCATCACTTGCGTGAATGGGTATCAAATAATTTAATGACAAAGGGGGCACTGTTCATTTGCAGAGGTTTGTATTCAGTAGAAGATACAAATTTGCTGCTTTTATGAGCTGCAACATGCTCATGGTTTCCCTCGCAGAAGTGTCCGAAGAACTGTCTTCAGTTTACTTTTGAAATGCAGTTTTGTGCATTTCAGTGTTACCGTGAAGTCCATAAAGAAAGATTTCACATTTAATTTCTGTCACGCTTCAAGGTTCTTGGATATTTTGTTGCAACGACTGTATATGTAACATTCCATGTTAAAATATGTTAGAGTATTTTTTTTAATCATTTACAGATATGTGTATATTTAGTGTAGCTTTACAGAAATGAATAAAATGTGTTCCAGTAAACAGCCTAGCATGTCTGACATGTTTTATGTTCCTGTTGCTTTTCACCTTTTAGTTAGGGAAACTAGTTGAACTATTTGATTTCTATAAAAACTTTGCTTAGCTACAGTAAAGGTGTAACAACCTGTATTCACCAGGTGATTTGTTTACTAATTATTGTCCAATTAATTCCAATGTGATGCCACTAATGGGACTGCAATGTTGGGCCTAAGTGAATGAATTAATGAAACATTGCATTTACTGTATATAGCACTTTTACAGACGCTCTAAGTGCTTTACAGTGATGAGGAGGAGCTCACCTCAGACAAAAGCAGTGTGTAGCACCCACCTGGGTGATGCACAGTAGCCATTTTGCACCAGAACGCTCACCACACATCAGCTGAGGTGGAGAACTATTTTTTTTAGCCAATTAAATCGGGATGATTAGGAAGCAGGTTGAGAGAGCCAAGGACACCAGGGAACCCCCTACTCTTTGTGATAAATGTCATGGGATCTTTAATGACCACAGTAAGTCAGGACCTCAGTTTAACGTCTCATCCGAAAGATGGCATCTCCTACAAGACAGCGTCCCCATCACTGCACTGGTGCACATTGGGGTTTATTTGACCAGAGGGAAGATTGCCCCCTGCTGGCCCACCAACAGGTGGTCTCCCATCCAAGTACTAACCAAGCCCACACTTGCTTAACTTCAGCCATTTGGCAGGAGCAGGGTGCATGGTGGTATGGCTGCAGTGTGAGACTTTAGTTCAGTGCTGAGTTCATGTGGTTGTTTAATTTTTGAGTCTTAATAATTGCCCAACAATATTGCAATATATGAAATCGTCAGCTGTGAAATCATCATCCCAAAACTGAACAGCCTATTATTCAGTAAATAATCAGAATAGCTCACAGCAGGTATTTCCACAAATTCCTATTGCTAATTCATGAAATGGAGCCAGGAATCTGGGTTGAGTTTGCTAGATTAGCACTGAGCAGTGATGCTGGTGCTGTGACATGCCCATAGTTAGTCACGCATCTGTGGTTCACTGTTTAATATTTAGCTCCACTCCCAGGGTTTTGCTTTGGATTCAAGTCCGCCTGCCAGCCAGCATCATAGGGGCAGTGTGACATCTGCTAGATTTTACCATTAGAGGTCAGAAGGGTGAGGGGTCCTGTGACTGTCTTCGCTTGCCAGTTGAGCTCAGATCAGGTTTGACAGCTTTTCTTAAGGAGGCTGCAGTATGTCTATGGTCTACCTGTACTTCAGAAAGCCATTTCTCCACAATTTTCATCACACTTATTTCAAATGGGGGGAAAAACTGAACTGTCATCAAGGCGCACACTCCATTTTAATTTATTGCCTGAGATTTTAATGCACTATGCACAATACACGTTCAAAGGAATGACGGTTAAGTTAGGACCTGCTCACATTGCAGAGGATCAGATATGGAAGCAGCAGAGGAGGAACACCCCTCCACTGATGCAGACTTTACTCTGAAGGACCGCTTCTTACAGTAGGCTGCGCTCAGATCTTCCCAGGGAACGTTCCCTCATCCCTCTGGTCATCCCACTTCGTAGTCTAGGAGACAGAGGGTAAACAAATTATCTGCTTCGTTCTTTTGCTTTGAGAATTTTAACCGTGGGAGATACAGTATTGTGAATATGCTGCGCATGTTCATTCTAGTGACCCGTGCATAAGCACAGCACATCCTCTGATATCAAGTAGTTGTGTGTATGTGTGTGTGTGTGTGCACGTTTGAGCAAGTGTTTGAGATTTAAGCTTCTGCTGGAGAAGTAAAGAAGAGCACGCACACACACACACACACACACACCCCCCCCCCCCCCCCCGCCAAACAGCAAACAATGCCTTCAGAGACTCACCCATGATATGGGGCACAGCGATTTGTAGACCCTCTTGTACCAGTCACATGGGGCAACATCCACACCTTTGTTAGTCAGGGCCTTTTGGCAGCGATGGTAATCTATAAATAGATTAACCCAACACACAATGCTACAGCTGAGTGGAGATCATCTAAAATTATCATCTGAACTTGCATGTCCTCTCCTTCAACTTTACCGTGAACTTTGCTTTACGTACTGTTTCCAATTATTAAGCTTTTTCATACTGAGATATCTGTATTTTATATTCCACGTGTCAAGAAATTAATATATGTGTGCCACTGTCTTTAGATCTGGAGCTCTAATAACAATAAATGCAAATGCTTAACTACTTATCAGCTTTCCACAAGCACACAAATGTCCAATGAAATCATAAAATGAAAATGAAAATGAAACCGGTTAGCTATTGTGTCCTGCAGCATACTTCTGTGACTAGTTATACCTGTCTTCAAGCCTTCAATTTCACATCCTGTTAAGGACTGTTTTGCTGGACTATCTGACACTTATTCTAGAGGTACTGGCTATTATGTGCAAAATGGAAAGGACTGTGCACCTCCAATATACTCCAAATATGTGGAGCTGCATTCATGTCTCTTATGTGTAGACTTACCAAGATAGTTCTGCCAACAGTTCCTGGTTTGATTTTGGTTTGGGAATCTGGCATCAAACGGTGCAGTGCGGTACCTCTCCAGCTTAGCTTGAATGTCCTCTGCCATGTTCTGCTAGAGTAAGTTCCCGTCAAAACAGCACGTATGACAAAATGGGAAATAATTGCTGTTCCAAAATTTCCCTAACATACTACTTTTTACATATTTACCTTTACTTTTGCTTAGGAAATGTTTACGAACCATGTAGAATTTCTTAATACTTCTGAATGACCAATTTGTGTTTCATGATTAGCATTACAACCTGTCATATTCGAAAGTGCTCACACATAGAACAGTAGCAATCACAAAAAAGAACGATAGCCTACTGCAGTGACACAGCCGATCGATTTAGATCCGAGGACAAATTTGGAAAACTTAGCCTAGAAAAACGCCATAATGCAGCGATGCGAAATTATTCAAGAACTGAACCTGCACTCGCTCCGTTTATGTAGCCTAATCGCCTCTCAGATGACGTTTAACAAAACGGTAGTTTATATTAAATAATTGCCATGGTTGTTAAAATATAGCAATGAGGAAATAAATTCATAAATGGCACGTCATCCCCAATCTACTACTGATCGGAAACGCACTCTTTAAGATATTACAATATTGTAGGCTATGTACATTGATATTACACATAGATCATTTTCAACTAAATTAAATAACTTAGAGTGCCAGCGGAATAATCACGCGATGGAAATGCATCAAAATGCTAACTTGCCAGACAAGTTAAAGCCTTCAGGAACGCAATGTATCAAGCGTAGTAGGCTAACTGATCGATATGACTGTGGATGTATGAAATAGCATATTATTAGTATATCTAATAATTGGCTATTTATCAATATTAATGCGCATACACACACACACACACACACACACACACACACACACATATATATATATATATATAATAGCCTATCCTAGCCTAGACTAAACACTGCACACAATGTAACTTGCAAATTGATTAATTAATCGCACATTTATCTATTCTGTTTAAATTGCTATAACATGATATATCATAATATCAAATAATGAAAATAGATTACCTCTGTAGCTGGTGTTCCGTAAATGAAAGTGACTTTTATGCTTAAAGGTGTTAGTCCTGTTCGAGTTGGCTCTCAAAATGCGCTCCTCCCCGCGCGCAAGTGTTTCAATGAATAAGTAGCGGGCATCCGTGCAGTCCTATCCTTACGGTATGGCGGATTGAGGTCACATTGAGATAACTGGCGTAGCTATTTCTACATTCTTGAGGGATGTAAGAATATGTACACGCGCATACAAGGTATAGAAAATCGCATAGGTTATTTCTCGATAATATTGTCAAATGTCAATGTTGTTGCTGCGGTAGGCTACGTTTCTTTTTTTATTCTTGTGCTTTAGTTTTTAATTCAATAACTATCTACAACTTATAATAAGCTAACTGAACCCGGAAGGGGTGATGTTACCAGCCGATTGCTGCTCGGGTTTAGCCTAATGATTAACTCAGGAAGAGTACAGGACGTCGAACTTCCAAACGCGACTGTAAGCTTTTATCAGAAAGCTCAGTCATTTTTCTGTTAAAAAGATGTATGCTTTTCCACGAGTTAAAACTTTTTCTTGTTTGACTTCTTCAAATAAAAAGCAGAACACGTAGCTTTGTGGATCACAGCTATAGCCTATCTGTAACCATTTTACAGTATGGTGTGCTGTGTCCTAATTTTACCCCGGCGGCGAAGTAAAAGTTCGTCAGTCTAGCTGTCTGTCTGTCCGTTCTCCCTCTCCCTCAAGTCGGTTACATCGCTTGAATTCTTAATGCAAAATATGCAACAATACGGAAATCGTTGACGCATTGCCGACGGAGTTCTTCCTCAGAATATTGTTCACATTACCGTGTAAATTGGAATTACGTAGGGTGAATCTTGAATCTTTTCTTGGAAAAAAATATTGATTGGTCCAAACACAACCTGATATGGACTTGATAAAAAATTAAGGTGCTCTGCAGCACTGTCATCATTTTCTCTGCCGCGTGTTTGTATCGCTACCGCACGTGTATTAATTAATCCAGTAACACATTACTTTTACTTTATTGCCATCACTTATCTAGAGCGATCTAGCTACAGTATTGACGAGACGTGTAGGCTAAGTATCTAGTTAAAAAGCTTTAGTGCGCGAATTATCTAGGTACCCTCCAGTAGTTAAAATCACCAGAGGCGAGGCAGCCTCATCTAGCCTAGCGGATTGCTAGGAATGACATTCAGTTTTAAAAGGCATTATCCTCTCATGTACAGAAGGACTGCCTTCAACAACGTATTGTGCAGCCAACCGCCGCAGTAGCCTACACTGCTTAAGGAAAAGCAGATTACTGGATAAAACTACGTAACGCGTTAATGTGGAATCTTCGAGATGAAACGAAATGTCTGTGATTACGTGTGTTTCTCTCAAGCAAGCTTAAATGAAGAACATGAAATATCTCTTTCTCGGCCGATTGTCACAGCACTGGACCAGAACAAAATTACTGTGACCGATGAGCGCTCGTACAGAAGGACTAGGCTGTGATTCTCGTCAAAGCGTATTGTTAGACTCCACACGTGACACAACCTACGTAATCGTACCTTGCCACAGCCCTTGGTGTGACGTAAAGCTCTACGTGACTGAATCCTCGTTCATATTCTATCACACAGAATACTCTGCGCATGTTCTTGATTCAGTATACATGCATGTGACTTTTCCATAATGAGCTCACAGATAATGTTAACAATTTTGTTCAGTGTCCAAGCCGCTGTATTCATGCCTTGTTGGATTTTCACCCCTTAAGTGGGAATGTCTACTCATGCAGTAGCCAAGTAAGGTAAGAAATCAACGTTAACGACAAATAATAATAATAATAACAGTGTATTCATAACCTATTACGTCCATCTAACGGTAAGTTTACTTTTCCAATTTTGTAGTTTCCAAAGGCAACACATAACTCTCCAATATGAGACAGGAGCACATATGCCGATCTGTGTGGCCTATGGGTGAAGGGGAGACCGGGGTTGGCTGGCACACTTTTCACCCTTTGCCATATTTTTCTGGCATAATTCATATTACAATTCTAAATATATTTTGATGTCTACAGGTGTTTTCTAAAATTAGGGGACTAATTATTAAAGTCATGTTGTGCACTTGTGCCAACCAGCCCCAACACAGACTGGGTTGGCACAATGTTAAAATGCTATAGTTACAAAGAATGAAGCAACCAATAGAAACATTTAATTCCAAGGACCAGAAAGCATGAATATTCAATTGAATAAATATAAATATTATAAATATTTAAAATATAAAATGTATAATAAATATAATAAAATATGAACTGATTAAATTGAATACATCACATATGCATAATAGCATGCAACCAGTTTTTTATTTTTTTTGCAATCACTGTTGATTTTATGAAGTAAATCCAACTATATATATATATATATATATATATATATATAGATTATGTATATTTTTTAAATATTAACTGACCAATTAGAAAGTAATCACCTTTGGCTCAAATCAATTTCTTTATTTGCGATGGCTTCTCTAAACATTTAGACAGTTATATCCAAGTCTGTTCTTGATGTTGTACAGTAATTGTAGTCGTGGTTCATTGTCTTGCTAAGAATTTTGATGGTGTAACTGCATTCCATTTACATTTCATTGAACAAGTCAAAGAAACAACATTCCAAGTTAGAACCGAGAGATGTGTTTATTAACACATTACCCAATATATTACAGCACTCACAAAATATAAACACCCCACAACTTCAGACAAAAAGAAAGCCATATTCCCAGGAAGCCTGTTCTACAGGCCCAAATGTGAAATAAACATAATTTCCCAAACCCATACTAGTTCAAGCAGATAGTTCCAAACCAAAGTCTCTCCTTACATTAAATATAAATGTATGGATTATTAGTCAGAACTTTGTCTGAGCCCACTTGCCTCCATAGTTTTCACCCCCAGTTTATATGGCACACTCCAGCACATTTTAGAAGCCATTTTACACCAAAAAACTTCCATCTATGACCTCCGCAGAAACCAGGGTCTGAATGCTTCAGTTCAAGACGTGAAGATGATCTCCACACTAAATGTGTAAAAATCTGAAGTGCATATACTCAGCATCTCACACAGGTTCATAAATACAACACAAATCCCTCTGGGTTTGATTTTATGGAAGAACACTATTTCCTTTGCAAATCTCATTTTTCTCATACTTCCTTTTTTTGTTTTAATTTAGACTTTACACGGAAGTCTACCTAGTATAATTTGCATTATCAAGCGCATTCAGTAGGCTTACAAAGATTTGTTTGCTATTTTCAAAGAATCATTTGCATAGTTTTAGGACATGGATTAATGTGTCTTGTATGCAACTGATGTCATTGTCTTCTTTCATTAGCAGGGAAAGTAAAGGCACAACCTGGAACTCCTGTAACATATATGTTGTGAAAGCATAAAGTCGCGTTAGTCCAACACTGCAGGAAATGTAGGACCATGGGATTGTACGAGTTCAAACACAATTAATGTGTTCCTTAATGCTCAGTAACGCTTCTTTCTGATGATGGGTCATAACTATGTCATCCAACTGGACAGGGAAGGAGCATCTTGATTAATCTTAATCAAATAAAGCACTTCAGTCAAAAAACAACTGAGTAACATTCGAGCAGAATAAGCGCCCACTGCCTAGAGGCAAATCCTTACAGACAGACCCCTGGGGTCTGTTTGGACAGATAAAGTGGCTCACATTTGGACTTTGGTTTTCCTGTGAATTTTCTGGCCATTTAACCAACGAGGGATCTGTTCAGGGAAAGATGCACATGGGCACTTAGCAGTTGGGTTTAGCCTGAACAGGAAGGAAGTTTGGATTGTGCACATCGTTCAGCATAAATAGTGGGATTTACAGTAGAAGGCAGCTTGATTGTGCTTTTCGCTATAGTAACATGATGCAATAATCCTCATGAAAAAGTGAGAATCAGAGCATTCGGCTACGTGGTATACCAAGCAGCTGAATCTTACAGCCCCCCTGTGTGAAGCAAGGAACCGTCACTGGGGATAGGGGAGGGGCAGATTCAGGAGGATGGGTAAAGGGGGTGAAGGGGAATAAGTGAGAGGGCAGTACTGGGGGGCAGAAATAGGAGGATGGATAAGGGGGTGCATGGGTATTAGTGAGAGGGCAGTATTGGGGGGGGTAAGGTGAAGGGCCAGCATTGCCATGTGTAATTGGTCTGCTTTAAACTTCCTTGCTGAAGCGCAGCTTGTCGAAGGCCTCTTTGATCTCCGCGTCGGATTCTTCGTCTGGGCTCACCCCCAGCCTGAGGACCCTGCTCTCCGGGACGTCCTCCTTCAGCTTGCGCTTGCTGAGCACCACTGTCCCCTGCAGCCCCTCCCCCTGCGGCCCCATCAGCATGATGTAGCAGGCGTGGCGGCCCCTCTCCAGCAGGGTCGCTGGAGCACACACAGCAGGAGAGGAAAGTTAGTAGCGGCTGCTTACGCCGCCGTCTCTAAGCAACCAGCCCTTTACTTCTGGGGTTATGCTGAGACAGTGCTGAACAAATCCCAAAACTACAGCATGCCTGTGACACAGCGACTGCTTTACAGCCACTTTTAAATTTCAAAAATCCCAAATATAAAAGCTGAGGGATTTTATTTAGGATATCCTGCTGCTTGAAAAAAGAAGTGACATTAAAACTCAGACAGAGAAGCAGGAAATGCACATTTTATATTGCACATCTGGAAGAAGTCCAGTTTTGGGAAACTGGTCTACGGTGGGAATCAGTCTTAAATATTTCTTGCTCTCACACCAGTAGTTTAATGCTTTAATTATTTTCATATTTTCTTGTGTGGATGATGATCAGTAAACAGTACAGGCTCTGTTTGGGTTTGTTCCACTTACCCTTGAATGCTATGATGTGGTCGACGATGTTGCTCTTCTCTAGAAGCACACTGGGGTATTGTGGGTTGAGCATGTAAGAGAAACGTTCCTCGCTTGCAGAGTTCTGTGAGATTCAACGATAAAACCGTTCGGAAAAAGTTCTTGTGTGCGACATCTGATTTATTACTCTTTCAGCAGGTGAGACTTCAGCGGTTCTAATCACACATTACAAACACGTTCATTTGTTTTTGTGTCAACACATTATTTACTTTCTCATGTGGAGAAAAGCTCAGATAGCACAGTGCATCTCTTGGCCCTCACATTTATTGACAGCAGAGCTGCGGTTATGAGGGTGACTGTACCAGTGGGGCCGGGCTGTGCTGAGAGTACTCACTGAGGAGTTGGTCTCAGAGGGCATCTCTCCCCATAAGACAAAGACCGAGAACGAGCTGATGGTGTTGATTGCAGACGGCCGGGGTGTGTTGGGTCTCGGCCACATGTTGACTTCCCACAGCACTCCTCCCGTGCTCCCATCCAGTATGACCACCTAGCACAGGAGCACAATGCGGGCCACACACCACGGCCATTACGCGATGTTTTATGAAGGCAGTCACACATTACGACAGGTTTCTGCAGGAGTTTCTCAAGCAAGGAATATGCTCCACCCGAACTACTGCTACACCTGTACTGCACTCCCCCATTTACAGGCTGAAATGCCGCCACGCTGAGCTGACACGAGCTAGCAATACCAAGACCACGAAAAATCACCCAGAACCTGAACTGAGCGAGCCAGCCTGGTTCCAGCTCTCGGGTAGGAAAAGGATCAACAAGTCAGTCTGGCAGGGAGTGGGCAAACGTGGGACACTTCTTTTCTCAAGAGCTTTCCTTTTGGTCAAAATTCCTATTTATTTATCAATTTATTTATGTATATATTTCAAATAAATCTGGCGCTCAACATGAGGCTGAACATGTCAGATTCCCACCCTAAGCTGGAATGTCTGATTAACTATTTGTAGCCACGTTCAGGCGTGATTCCCACTCCCGATTCGGGAGAGTGAAGACATCTGCAGTTCTCCTCTGAAACGTGGTGTCATGACCAGCCAGCTTCTTCTAATACCGCAGCCCCAGCCCAAAGCCCAGGAGGACATGCAGCTTTTGGCATGCAGTGAACGCGTGCCTGATCGACCAGTGGGGGTCGCCAGAGAGAGATGAAACACAGACCCCTGACTGAACCCTCTCGTACCCTGGGCGGCACAATCGGCAATCACGTGTTGCCCTATGGAGCTACCAGCCACAGTCGGCACCGGCACGGTCCGGATTTGATCCAGGACCTTGAGGCTCACCCGCACACCACAGAGTGGTGCCTTAACCGAATGAGCTATTCAGCAGCCCCATAAAAGTCCCTTTATAACAGACACCATTCTGAACTTAAAAAACCTACTCGTTTAGTGCCGTTACCAATGTCCTCCTCTATCACCACATCAGGGGTCCCGTCCTTGTTAAAATGCCCCAGGGAAGGCTCACTGAGGAGAAGATAAAACAGCTGAATTAGATTTCAGTAGGGAAGGGCACAGCAGAATGTGGGTGTGGGTGTGGCTATAAGGGGCACAGCAGAATGAGGGTGTGAGTGTGGCTATGAGGGGCACAGCAGAATGGGGGTGTGGGTGTGGCTATGAGGGGCACAGCAGAATGGGGGTGTGGGTGTGGCTATGAGGGGCACAGCAGAATGGGGGTGTGGGTGTGGCTATGAGGGGCACAGCAGAACGGGGGTGAGGGTGTGAGTGTGGCTATGAGGGGCACAGCAGAACGGGGGTGTGGGTGTGGCTATGAGGGGCACAGCAGAACGGGGGTGTGGGTGTGGGTGTGGCTATGAGGGGCACAGCAGAACGGGGGTGAGGGTGTGAGTGTGGCTATGAGGGGCACAGCAGAACGGGGGTGTGGGTGTGGCTATGAAGGGCACAGCAGAATGTGGGTGTGGCTATGAGGGGCACAGCAGAATGGGGGTGTGGGTGTGGGTGTGGCTATGAGGGGCACAGCAGAACGGGGGTGTGGGTGTGGCTATGAGGGGCACAGCAGAACGGGGGCGTGGCTGCGACAGACAGTGAAGTGACCGGCTCTACCTCAGTAGCCTGCTGATGTTGGTTCTCCACAGTGACTGCAGGCTGTCCCCTTTCACAGCCTCCACGCTGCCCTGCGTCACCACCACCAGGTCGGAGGTCTTGCTCCCGTGGGCTATCCTCAACACATGCTGCACTGAATCAGATCTGTGAAGGCAAACCCACAATACACAGCACGCATCACCAACAAGCTTCACAAGAAACGCTACATATGAGAATCTAATCAAGTGGCTTACAAAATGTAATAAAACCTGTTGATGAGTGAGTGTCTGATTTCTTTTCACTCATTTTTATTCATTCAGAAGGATTATGAATGGAATCTGTAATACACTGATCAAAAATAGAACTTGTGTAAGCGATTAGAGCCACACTAAAAAACTGATTTTGAGAGGGATCAAGTGACTATTTCAGTTAATAATTAATAACCGTCATAACTGCAGAAACGGCAATGAGAGGGTACCTTTGGAATAGCTAAGCTTGCTACATGACAAAGGCACTTTATGTAATAACATACTGAAGATAGGCTTTCTGTTAGGTCTCGTATACCCCGTAGCTGACCGTGTTTTTTTCCCTAATAAGGATAAAGTGTGGCCCCTTACTTGTACAGCAGCACTTCGCCTGATTCAGGGCTGCTCTTCTTCTCCCAGCCCTGGTCCTTCTTCAGACTCTTTTCACTGCCAGCTTTGGCCTGGGCTGCCATCTTCCACAGAGCCTTAGCGTACACCCCAGAGTCTGTGACCCCCCACCCCCCAAGAGGAAGAGGACAGAGTGTGTCAATGGACAGACACAGTATAAACTTGCTGTGCTAACCGCGCCCCAATTAACTGAACATTCATTATCGGCTCTGACAGACAGATCTGTGCTCTGACCCTAGCAAATCAATAATGATGGAAAACCACGTCCAGGGTTAAGCTGCTCATCTTTCAATGCACAATGTGTGAACACCATTGTGATGTCATGAGAGGAGCTTGACTCTGCAAAGAACACTGCGGCTGGAGAGTACAGTCATCCCAATGCGCTTCCTGTGAGCCAGTGAAAGAGGGCAGGCGCGTCTCTTCCCTGGTGACAGCTGCTAGCCCGAGGGGGCCTGGCAGCAGCGCAAGTACCTTTCTGAAGCAGGACGTAGTGGGAGCCTTTGGCTGTGGTGTACAGGCGGTGTGTGGAGGCCTCGTCCGAGTCCACGACCACCTCCGATCCGATCTGAGCCCCAGTCTTCCCTGACAGAATCACCAGCCGAGTCTACAGTCAGCAGAGGGATCGGAGGCCATTTCACATGCCGAGAAAAGTGCTGTCTGGCTTCATCTCTCATTCCAATGCAATGTTTTCAAACTTGTACCAGACTGTAGGCAATGGTGATGAAATGTGCTGCTGCACTCTTTAAACTTTATCAAAGTTTACCAGTATTACAGTACAATAAAGGTGCAAATTCTCTGGTAAAATACATTGTATAAACTGTATAAACTCAGAATGACATATCCAACAGATGAACATCTACAAAATCTATGGCTTAAGTACGGTGGTTGAGAAGGCCATAAGTTTGAGGCAGGGGAGCGTCTGCAATTGTACACCTTGAGAAAACATCCAGCCTTGTCTTTTGTGAAATAAGCAATATCATCATTCAAGTTAAAATAAAACATTTAGGTGCGTAAATTCACATGAAATAAGGGTATTCTTTAACATGGCAGCTAAAAAACGTTCTTTCTGCCAAAGAAAGTTTGCTTGTATATAGTATGAAGTCTTAAATGAATCAATGTGAAGTCTTTGATGCTGTAAACATCCCTCAGCCTGCACTCTCAGTGACACATTTAGGCAAAGTTATGCAAAGTGAGGGAGACAGAAAACAAAACAGGCTTGGCTGGTTTGAGCACATGCCTGTCATTTTCAAAAAACACTTTCTTAGCACAAATTCACTTCTGTTATTTTGTATTCCCTCTGTGTCTTATATGTTGCAGGATGGATGCTAAGGGTTGCACTGTACTTTCAAAAAATTCACATTTACATTTTAGGCAATCAGCAGACACTCTTGTCCAGAATGACTTACACAGCCAACATTCTTCGCATACAACCCACTTATGCAGCTGGATTTTTTTACTGATACAATTCAGGCTAAGTACCTCGCTCTATGGTAAAGAGGCAGTGCCCCAAATGGTAACTGAACCTACAACCTTGCAGTTGCAAGTCCAGTTCCCTAACCATTATGCTACATTCCTCCCCCAAAATCTAGCATGCATCCCACAACTGGGTCATATATGTGGGATTTATTACATGTTAACATTGGCCCATAAAAAAGACACTTCAGTGGCTGAGATCTCACTTTTTAACCTAGACAGATGAAAGTCCAAACGGGACATGCAATTGCGTACAGGGCTTCCATACATTTCCTAATGTTTAGCTTACCTCTGCTTGTCCCGGTCCAATGAGAACCAAATCACTCACACCATCGTTGTCAAGGTCTGGTACTGACAGTACAGGCAGCTTACTGGTGAAGGTGGGGGGGTGTGCCAGCTGCCATAAGATCTCTCCTTCACAGAAGAAAGCGGTAACATGAGAGCCTGCCTCCCATTGACAGTATGTTAAGAAGAGTCACTTTGACACCGTTACATGCAGTGGTAGCTGATAGTCCACAAGACGTTATTTTTTAATTGATAGTCTTTTCAAAAAATCAATATTGCTGTTATTACTGCTTTCTACCCTCTACTATCCATGTCCCCGCTCCTGTCGTCAGTTTTTATAACACCCAATCGCCCAGTCGGAATATTAACTGAGAGTCTGTACAGTTTGCTATAGGTTAGCACACCAGGGGATCGATATAAACCCTTCCCTGCAGATTAGACCATTTCCCACCCCTACACGGCTTGGGCCACCCCCCGGTACAGCGTCTCTGAAGGAGAGGGGTGAGAGGCGAGGTTAGTGCGGTCCAAGCGGGTCGTGGGTTTACCGCTCTGATGGTTGACGGCGGTCAGCTGGTTGGCGTGCGACAGCAGGCAGCCGGCACCCACGGTGCCCAGCCCCTCCAGGCCACACTGCGCCCAGTGGAACTCCGGGGCCAGCGGCCGCTCCCACAGCGTCTCCCCGTTGGTCCCCGCCACCGCCGACATGAACACACAGGGAGTGGGGAGACCTGGAACGCAGACAGCCAGCCCGTATTTCAGCGTTAGTTCGCAGGGGAAACTTTATTGACTCTTCTTCAGTTTCTCTCTAATTCTGTTCTCAGTACTCTTCATTTTCAGATGACATAATGCACAATATTTACTGTATGAACTAACAAGTCCTTATATCCCATTCATGAACAAATTCGCTATACAACTCAAACTTGAGATAATTGATTATATTGATTATGTTTTAAGTATATGAATTAACTACGCATAATATGGATTTACAAATAAAATGGGCAATATATTTATCTATATGTACTAATTGTGCACTATATGAGCTATATAAATCTACTGCACCATGTTAAAAAACATGTCCATCAGAAGATAGATCAAAGACGACAAGATATGACAGTTCAATTAGAAAAGGAAGGGGTTCCTCATTTTTATACTCTACCGTCTGGGATTCTTACTTTGATTGACACATGATATGTTTAGACTTCCTTCCGGAGCTTTGATGACGAACAGTACATCCAAGACTTTGTCACTGTTTGCATCTGTGATAGCCAGGAAGTCATACGTAGCTTGAGGAGACAGAAGAGAAGAGTGTTAGACGTAATTTTTTAAACAGTAATACACAAATGGCAGCAAACATTACGCCATGGCAGTAGTTTTTGGCGAGTGGTGGTGAGCACATGAACAGATGTCACGGTGCAATACGAAAGGAATAGAACCGTACAGGTAGAAAAAGTGATTAAATGGATAACTGAAGCTTAAGACAGAGATGTACAGTGATGACATCATCACACGGCCATCGAAGACACGCGCGAACAGAGAGAAAGAGGGATGAAGCGAGCGCTCAAGGCTACGACAGAAGAACACGCGTCCACAAACTGCCAGAACCTGGACACAAGTGCGCCGGCGCAAGTGCGCGGAATGTTCCGGAAGGTCCCTCTGCTCTGCTCCCTCACCTGCCAGCGGGAAGGTGTGGTTCCACGTGCGCAGGTAGACGGGCCGCACCGGGCAGGGGATGATGAAGGAGAAGGCAAAGACGACGATGAGGCAGAGGAAGAGGGAGAGGAAGAAGCTTGCTGTGCGCCAGTTGGACAGGCGAGACAGCCCCAGGCGGCTCCAGCAGCTGTCCTTCTTCCCGCCGGGGTGGGGAGACCCCTGCGCTGCCTCCTCCCCCTTCAGCGGCTGGGCCTCTGTGGTGCTGTCTGTGGGGTCCGGCATCTCCTCAGTGCATCACACCACCAGGAACTGCACAGAGGGGAGGGATAGGGGGTTATGAACAGGGTCACGACAACCACCCAAGACTGTTAACAAGGAGCACTGCTCTCCGAGTCGCTCACAGCAATTTAACCATTTCCCCCAGTCGTTATTCCACATTAATGACACATTTCATATTCCTTCTGCCTTAAACTTATTCACAAAGACTAACCCCCTTTAAACGTATACCTAAAATGATTCACCCTGATCTGGCCAGTTTTCTGATAACACCCACTGACTGCTTAAACCCCTGCTTAGAAGCCCCTCCACTCAAAAACATGTTTTTTAATGGCTAACTCCTCTTGGAAGCATGACTTTCAGCATACAGATTCATTTTGTGCAGAACTTGTCACCAGAGTGCCCTTTTCACATTCCCCAACTGCAGACAGACAGCTTCTCCACACTTCCCTGAAATCTGAGTTGGAAACGTGCAGTTGGAGCAAAATTTGTGATGTCACAAATAAGTCAATCCTATCATGGTCCACCATGCAAAGATATGCAAATAACAGGAGAGCGATGTGGTTAAACTGAAACCTGACCACACAGAAAGCAGACTTATTAGTGACATTGTTGTGACAGTTGGTGTATTGAATATGACGGACTGCAGTTTTAGGATGCAATCCCACGGTAGGAACTTTGTTCCACTTGTTACCAAAGGAGCCCATTCGAAAAATTAAGTAGGTGGAATCAATTTATAAAAATAGTGTAGATGTACCTGACAGTATGAAGAGAATCTGCCTTTTTAGCACACATTTTACAGATGACTGCTTCCACAACCTCAGAAGTTAAATCTGGATGCTGGGCCTACTAAATATGCCAATACCACAGCAGCAAGTGTTGCCAATTTGCATATTGATAGATTCTGGCATTCTCTATGAGGGTAAAGGTATAGAGATGCTACTAAGCCATTTCCTGCAGTTTATTGGTGGAAACATTTTTTGGTGGAAAAACCATATTAAACAAATTATTATTCAGTATAGAATATTTTAAGGTTTTAAAATATATCTGGCAAAGAAACTTCAGTGAAAATAAAAAATATTTGGATCCAGTAATTTGACATGTTATGATAACAGTCTAACAAATTTCCTTTCCTTTTAGTACCTGTACTAACAGCAGACACTGGTTCAAATGTTCAAGTGACGGACATGGCGGAGGCTAAACGCAAGCCTCATGAATACAGTATTTTCTTGTGATAATTCATTCATCATATATGAAATAAAAACCTTATACTGAACCCGCTTGTACTTGCAAAACATTCCATGATGATGTGCACTTGATATTCAACTGTTTTTTGTATGTGAATTGTTCATGGACAAAAGGCACTTAACTGTGTAAATTAGCTTAGCTAATTCTTACATAGGACACACCCACAAACACTGCACTTACGCACCAGCCATGCACCCAAGTCTAAATGCACTTCAACTACTGAGGTGCACAATTTAGGACTTAAGTTCCCTTTGCACATGTATCTTGGGTCTGAATAGGCCCCACTTTGCCATTTGATCTGGTAAATATGGTTCTAAAATCTTCACAAATCCAATGGACGAGGGAAGTTCCAACATCCTCACTGATGTTCTCGCTAACAAACTGCACCCTTTGTCTGAAATAAGCTTAAAAAAATGTTTAAATATAAAAATTTTCCAAAAATTGTTCCCATTCATTCAATCTTGACTGATACAAATCTGTAGCAATAAAAGCAACTATATTACCTATTCCCCACCCAGTACCCAAATGTATATCTCTCTCTCCAATAAACCATGACCAACTACCATGACCAAAGAACTAGGAATACTCAACAAACAACCTTATGGAAATCTAGTAAGTACCTGAGCATTCTCAACCACAAACTTAACAGGTGCCTAATATTGAACAATACTGAAAAAAACAGAATGATACATGTCCCTGAAGATGTTATTACGGTTGCATTTTTAAAAACAATACACATACAATTGTGTTTTTCATTGTGTTGACCTTTGTGACAGTTCAGTTAAGAACTGAAGTTTCTCCAAAGGGAAATTTATGTGCACCATTAACACATTTAACGAGTGTGGCGGCAGGGTAGCATAGTGGGTAAGGAACTGGGCTTGTAATTCGATTCCTGGGAAGGACACTGCCCTTGAGCAAGGTACTCAATCTGCATTGCCTCAGTATATATCCAGCTGTATAAATGGATGCAATGTAAATGATATGTATAAAGTTCTGTGAGTTGCTCTGGATAAGAGCATCTGCTAAATAATGCACATGTTACAAAACATGGAAGGTAGGCAGAATGCAGAAATGGCTGGCATGCTTAATACTACTGAGCACACACTACACCAAATGCAGGGCTCTACAGTGCTCCCATTACAGCAGCATTTGCTCCTAAAAACTTGTGTGCACACTAAAAAATAATTTAGAACCACGTCTACTAATTGGGAAGCATTAGTGTGCAACTAAATTTTTCAACACAGCTCCTTGAAAAAAATTTTAGCATGTAGCCCTGCAAATACAAAGTTTTCTACACGGTCCTGACACAAATGTGCAGGACATCATAGTTACACTATTGAAATGTCCTATTTCCCAAACATATTGGGAAATAATCATTCACCAACTTTAGATTGTGCTATCCCATGACTGTGACTTTCAACAATTAACGCATTCAAACACATCCCTCACACTTCCAAAGCAAGTTCTCATCTGTCTCATCCTGGCACAGTCAAACAAAAAATACCAAAAAAATGCCATGTACACAATGGATCTCTATACATCTTATGTCTTCTGGCATACCATATTTCATGAGAACAAGTCCCTGCAAATACACGCATCACAACCTCTAATTAAAACCTAACTGTGAAGCCTCTATGCCCAGTGATAAAACCTCACTCAACCATAACTTAGCTACATTCCAAAACACACCCACACATATACATATACAGTAAAACACATCTTTCAAGAGCACATTAGCTAAATTGTACATCTAATATTTTTTGCACATTCTGCACCACATCCCACTTGTATTCAAACAGCAGGGCTGTAACTTTTTTGCCTGTAGCACGAGTGCAAATAAGGTCAAAAACTTAGCAGCACAGAGAAAAAAACTGTTGCATAAATTTTAAGAATAAAAGCTTAAAATGTTGTGAAAAATGACATGGTATAGCCTAAATGTTGTGACAAATTACATGGTATGCATTTTATAAGACAAAAATTCATGAGTAAAGTGCAAATAACATGTATATCAAACTGCCTGGAAGCCTTTCTTTTAAAACATTTTACCTACTGTTTATACTGTATCATTGAATCTAATTCTGAGCCATCAGTATCAATTCATATAGAGACTAGGATATATAATTGGCCCTCGTTGGTAGAATTTAAACGTCTACCAACGCTGCTGGCAAACTCTCTGTAAGTTGGCTTCCTGCTACTCTGTACTTGTTCAATACTACCAGGTTTTTAGGAAAGGTATTAGCCTAGGTTTTTCTTACACTTTTATCTGTGCTCCAATGAACAAATAAATCACAACCCTTTTAGGCATATTCTAACAATCATTGTTCTTTATTCAGCATTTACAAAAATAACTAACAAACAGCTGTGCCACAATTATGCTTTTTAAAAAAAAAAAGATTTAAAAAAATGATAAGAATGGACATTACCAATATTTACATCTCTCCCATTGTAAAGCGATAATTAAGAGTTCAAAAGTAACACCATTCATGGGGCATAGCACAGAATGATACTGACAACTTGAAAGAATCTCCCATAATGCAGGCAAATGTCCAAGAAAAGAAATCATGTTGAACTCCTGACAGATTTAACGTTACTATAAAACTCAACTGAGGGTAAGATAGGGACATCTTTTTTGTACACACAGTACATTTTCTTTTTATTCGCAATTGCGACCATATTGTCACACTTTACAGCCCTGATCCACACAACTACAACACAAGGGACTTCACAATCCCCACAGGAACACACTCCCGATCACTCATTCGTTCCCCTGCTGCGTTATCACGGTCACTTTTGCCAAAGACCGAAACAAAAAGTGAACAAATAAACCCACATTCTTCCACTCAGTGGATATCTCTTTCAGCTTGTTTATACCTTCAAAGTTTAAAAAAACTTTGCTTTCGCAGCTTGTAATAGCTTCACGTGTAGTTTCAGACTCTCATTCGGGAAATATTTACTTCGTGCTTTAATTTGACATTTTTACATTGTAAAATAACGTTTTACTAGAATCTGCTTTTTCTCCAGTCATGGTAATTAAAATATTTAATTATTGACAACAATAATATCCACAGCAGCCAGTCACAGTTTATAAGCCTACCTCAGTTCGACAGCAAGGTCCTGCCTCTATTTTCCTTTTACGGTTTGTCAGATCCTAAATGGTCAGGTAGAAGATTTCTCTTCACTAAGCTTTTCCTTCTATTTTTGAACCGCGACAAAGATACAATTTCTGACAGAGGGTCAGTCTTCGGTACACAGTTGACATACACGTAGTACTACTATTTCACCCTCTTTCTGCAGGCAGCCCAGTGGAATACACACCAGTTCCTGCTCTCTCTCTCTCTGCTTACGCTACCGGCCTAAATCAGGAGGGATAAAAATGCTGTCAATACACAGTGTGCTAGAACAGCATTATACAGCACAGAGTCCAGCCGCCCAGCTGCCAGTTTGGCCTCTCTCGCTCTCATTCGCTGCCTGTTTCCAGACCATTAGAGACCAGTAAGTGGGTGTCATGTGCTCCTGTCGTGCCTCGCGGGCCTTTCACTTTTCCACATAAACAGCTGGCTCTACCTGCAGAGCCAGATATTTCCACACCAGTCCCGCTTCCCAAACCCTTTTTATTTGTCTGAGTGTGAAGTGTGCATGAGTGTGCAGCAGGGCGTTCCTGCAAAAAAGCATCCGTGCTCAGTGAACCTACCCTGGGTAAATAAAGGTTAAATAAAATTTGTGGCTTTTAAAATTCCTGCGAAGCTGCCAAGTCTCCTGCCTCTAGACTATTTCAAACAAAAACAAAACATTCTGTCTCAAAGAGGTGGCGCGCAGTCACATCAGTACACTCCACTGCTTCCGCTTTCCTCCAGTAAACACCTTTCCTGACACGTTGGAACACGAACTCCAATTAGTCCCAAAAAACATAAACGGCAGAATGAGTCGAGAATGATTCAGACCTTGCATGGCCTCCTGACTATGATATAAACCATCAGCTGTCGGATTCATGTAAAAATAACACCACCGCTAATTCCATTTAACCCCAGTTTTTATCATTAATGTTACCGTTGCAATTGTTTTATTCACATTCACATTATAGTATAAACAGCACTTGTTTGAACCTTTTATTGTTATACAATCGTCTCTTTCAAACAAAGTAAGATACACTGCGCTTTGGAGCATGTTGCACATGTGGTCAGTATTCAGCCAGGTCATAGACAAATTACAATGCACAAAGGTTTTTCCTAAAGTGTTGGTCAGATCAAATGCCTCAGGCAGGTTCTGGAACATAAGGTAGGTCTTTTTCATGGTTAACTCAAAGTGAGATGCTACTCAAGACACCAGACGTGACAGTATCTCTTCTTTCACTTGCACACCAACAGTGTCAAAACAGGAAGGATGATCAGAGGTTCTGGATAATTACTAAAATTGTGAAAAGATACACAGCAACTGCAATAACACAACATCCTTGTACACAGCACCTGGGACCAGGGCAGTAGCCAGGAATTCTGAGCCCCCAGAAAGAATTGTGCACTGGGATCCTCTGTGAACATGAAGCATACTGTGCCCACCAAACCCCCCCTCCGGCCCCAAGAATTATTATTAAGATGGTGCTGCCAGCAACTGCTGATCTGACTGAGTGCAACAGGGGAAATTTCTTTTTCTGTGGGATGGGAAATTTCTTTTGCTGCTGGAAGGCAAATGTGTATGGAATATAACATTACATAACATAACATCACATTTTCCATTTTGCTTGCAACACTTCTTGTGTGCTATATTACTCTTCTGAAATCACATTGGTGTAAAATCTTAGTGCGTGTGCATATGGTAAAGACAACAGATAATTAGTTTAAATTCCAATTACACAGTAATGTTACTATTTATGTACTGAAAGTAATCATCAGACCGTGCTGCTCTATTGCTATGCGCTCAATGCGAAGAGACGCTTTTACAGTATTTACTACAAAGGTATGGGCAAGGCTGTCGCGCTCTGTCACTGGCATAAAACTAGCCAAGTGCACTGAGAGCACGTTCGCTGAACAGGACAACAAAGTTATCTAAAATGCGGTCCAGACAAAGACAGATGTTCACAAACAACTACATCGACTGCTCTGACTGGACTGAGATTCTTCCGTGATATACTTATGTATCTAGACTATATGTTATATATTACTTTAGATTTAACCGAAGCTCCTAGATTACAGTAAATAATTATAATTAAATCAGACCATACTAGAAAAATAGACACGCAAAAAAATATGAACGAGCTGAATATTTTATTGCTAAATTAGCTCTAAAACAAATATTAAAAAGTTGACCAATAATCAGTTGCGACCAGTTAAAAAAGAATGGCATATTGAAAACTAATTTTCAATGACAGCGTTAAAACCGTGACGCTTAGGTACACTGACAACATAAAAATCGCTCGGTGGCTACGTTAATAAGCTAGCTTACATTTGCGTAAGAATGGTAAACATTGACTAATGTTCTGCTACTTGGCAACTTGCCAGCTTGCTAAGCTACGTAGTTCGTTAGAAATAGCCATGAGACAATTTATAAACTAAGCTAGATAAAGTAGTTCACACTGACATCACGCTTCGAGCCTTCCTGCTTAACTTGAGGTTTGTTAGGAAAAGTTAATTAGGCAGTTTGATAGCCACATAAGTTAACGCTAGCTTTAGCCAATACACCAGCAGCGGCTAACACGTTTCAAGCTAGTCCCTACCTGTACAGCTATCTAACTAAGCTTACGTTAGGTTGATCCCAAATTTATACAGCCAACTACATTCAAGAAAATACATTCTAGTCTACATTTATTTATCTACAGTAGTAAAGATTCAGAGTCTTACTGCCGTTTGTTTATGCTCCCCTTCCAGTTCCACTGGCAGTCAAGTTAAATTAAGACAGATGACGTTACGTCTATCTGTCCTGGGGATTATGGGTTATGTAGTTCATGATTCATCTCCCCGAAGTAGCGTTTTATCTCTCTAGTTAGGTCAATTCAACCTTTGTTGTGATTTATATGGAGGACCAAAAATGGCAAAACTAATAATAAGTAAATAAATGGTTGACTCACATCGGCAGCTATCTCAGCATGCCTGACAGACTCGAAAAATCGGCTCCCATTGCCAAGCCAGCCCCCACACAATTGTCAGAGAGAGGGGCACCGCAAAACAAAGACCAAGAGGCAGCCACACCCTAAGTTGAGTGGGCACACCAGCGCTGCTGTAGGCCATGGAAATTGTCTATACAATCCGGTGGGCCAAGTGCTGTATAACCCCATTATAGCTATGACCACTGGAATGCCACATAAGGTTGGGTCAGACCCCTTAGCATGGCACCATCGGTAAAACTTGTCCCACCTTTCTGCCTAGAAGGACCTAGTATAGGGAGCGTTTGATGCCTGCAGTGTCCCTAACACTGCTAGATCTTGGTCCTGCGGTGATCTCCTTCCAGGGGTCAAATGTGGAGGCTGTATAAATCTCTGATTCTGATGCCAAAGTAGGCCTTGGCCCTGGGACAGTATACCTGGTCTGGTTGGGAGGCACCACACGGTATCCACCAGTGACTTCCTCAAAGTCACCATCCAGGTCTGATGGGGCCACCAGCAGAACTTGTGCTCTTGAGACCCTGATCTTCGCCAGAACCACCAGCTGGAGAGGAAAAAGAGGGAGAAAGCATAAAGCAGAGCTGAAGGTCACTGGTTTGCCAGGGCGTCCACACCTAAGGTCCCAGGTGGGTCCACTATGGAGTACCACAAAGGACAGAGAGCATTTTCTGTGGATGCAAACCGGTCCATCCATCCATTCTGAAATGGGACCACAGATAAGCCAATCATCCACATAATTTGCAATTTGAAATCCTTGACAATGAAGCGGAATCAATGCGGAGATCATGCGCAATGTGAAGGTATGCAGAGCCAGGGCAAGACAAAATTGGGGGAACCGAGTACTCGTAATACCTGCCCAGATAGGTAAATCTGAGGTATTTCTGGTGATCATGATGCAGGGTGGATGTGGATTTACATACCCCTTGGGTCTACTGAGGAGAATCAGCCACTGACCCATACCAATGGAAGAAGATGGGAAAGGCGGAGCATGCAGAAAGGCAGGCATTTCAGAAAATGATTGAACCCTTTCAGGTTCAGTATGGAACTAATGCATCCACCCTCCTTGGGTGAGAGAAAATGGGTTAAATAAAACCCCTGTTCTGCTGCCACCATGGACAGGCATGTAATCACTCCCTTCTTCAGCAGTGCAATGATCTTGTCAGAGAGAGAGCCTCTGCAGCAGCCCCGTCTTTCACCCGATAATAAACAATCCCATGAAAATGGGGGAGCTTGGTTTTTAAATGGAACCTGCACCCAGATTCAGAGGTGCTGAGCACCCACTGGCACTGGGTACACAGGCACCAATGGAGAGGGGACAAGTGAGGTGCCAGAGGCTGAGGCCTGTCTGTGTGGAGTTTGCATGTTCTCCCCATGTCCACGTGGGTTTCCTCCGGGTGCTCTGACAGTCCAAAGACATGCAGGTAGGTTAATTGGAGACTCTAAATTGCACATAGGTATGAGTGTGTGAGTGAATGTTGAGTGAATGGTGTGTGTGCCCTGCGATAGATAGGCGACCTGCCTCACGCCCAATGTACGCTGGGATAGGCTCCAGCACCCCCTACGACTCTGCTCAGGATAAGTGAGTATAGATAATAGATGGACGTATTTGGATGTCGACAGCAGAGAAGTGAATGGAAAAATGAATGGGGTAATTTCTCTGCCGGAACTGAGCTCCCAGCAGGCCAATGACATGCAACTTCGACTTGTTGTGCTCATTTTTTTTGTCTACGTCACTTCCTCCAAGCGTTTCATTGTAAGGCCGCAAACGGAGAGAAGACGAACACCGAGGAGGGACGCTTCCGAATAGAAAATAACAATTGTAACAAAAATATATATCGGCATACATATTTTTGTTTGAAGGAGGAATATAAGATACGTAACCGCCATGTCGGCCCAGGCTCAAATGAGAGCTTTGCTTGACCAATTAATGGGGACTGCGAGGGATGGTGAGTAGCTAGCTAGTTAGCTAACGTTAGCCAGCAAGATTTGGTAGCAAACGTAGCTAATAGATTAATACAATTTCTTATGGACCCGCTCCTTTTCTGTCCCTCAAGACGGATTACATGGGTTTATTTTCAGAGTTTGTCAACACGTTTAGGTCATATTCGTAGTTAAAACATTTATCAAACGAAACTTAACGTTAATGTTTGTATCCTTATGCTAGTTAGACAAATTTGGTGCGCTGTTGTGTTTATTACATGGGCCTTTAGTGAAGGCCCAACTTTTGCTAGCTAACATTTTAGCTAGCATTAGCTGAACTCTTAATAGCTGCACATCCTATTTTTACAATAGCTGGCTTTTTATTTGTTAAAGATGTTGTTAGCTATCGAGGGTGCTATAGAACGTGTACCGTTACTGTTAGTGTGTCATTCGTAGCTAATGATATTTGAGCAATGAACAGTAGTTAGCTAGCTACTTAGCTTGATTTTGTAAAAAGAAGCCATTGAGTAACGTTACTGTAGTTGCGGTTTCAGCCTAAGATGGCTAATGTAAGCAGCTCAGTGGTGTATTTTGTTTGCAAACCGCATCACAAGTGATAACGAGGTATTGGCTGCTGTGCCATTTCTGTATCGTTACACATTTTTCTTGCCTCATTTAAACTTACTCGACATTTTATGCGAATATGTAACATTAGTTGCTTTGAAAAAATGGCTGGCAGTACGTAGCCAACCGCATCTGACAAGCTAAGTTAACGTTACTTTTTATTGCTAGGTCGTTTGCAGCGCATGTATTCGCTGATTTATGAAACATGGATACAAACATTAAACAATGTCACCCGCGGTGAAGGAGCTTGAAATTCAAAGTTAATGAAGTCGGTCACCTACCGAGTTTCTGGTCAATGGCATTTTGGCGTCTTGTCGATACCTAGCTTGTTAGCTAGCTGTGTCTTGAAAAGGATTTGCTAAGACAAGAACATAACATAACTCCTTTACATTGGCCATATTTACATGGCTAATCATAGCTAACCTTTTGCTGGTTCTAACATTCTTCTGACTAATGAATGCTACTAGTGTTGAAGTGAGTGTCTGTGTTTATGTAACTGAGATGAATTCAAATGCTTCCCATACCTATGTTCCATACAAACTGAACAATTGTGGCCCCTTTATTTTATCTATAAAGGTTCAGTGTATCTTTGCCAGCCTACATCAATCTGCAAGGGAGTTGCAGAAAAGCCTCATGTTCATCGAGCCGTGAGTCACAAATATAATTTTTAAAGATGTTTATCCAAACATTTTGTTTGCTTTTCAGAAGTAATCATAAGTTTGATCATCACACAAACTCGTAAGTTAAGTGGAGATGAAAGCAAAACAGAATCCTGAAATGCAATCATCAGGAGTGTTTGGAGCATAAGGAGGAGTACCTAGTTGCTTTCAAGTCATGGAGCAGTTTATACAGTAGTGTGTTTCTGGTAACACATTTGTCATAGAGACAGAGAAGCCTTAAATTTGCCACAAACCATTTACACTTTGACTTGTGTATCATTCCCGACTTCCTCACTACAGGTGTGGGCAAGCAAGCTTTTCCCTTTTATACTTTTCAACAGCGGGTTTAAAATTCTGCAGCTGAGGTCTTGAAGATGCAGATGGGTACAGTATATGTGGAAGCTCGCAGTGTGTATTAACTAACCTTTTCGTATTCTTTTTTTTTTTTTTTAAACCTCCAAGTTTTTTAAAAATTATTTGTATCAGAGTTTTGTCATCCACATGACCCTGGTTTGTAGAGGTCAGTGTTGTTGCAGCAGTTTAACAGCTGCTACAGTACACCAGCAGGATTAAGTCTGAAAGTCACGAGACAAAAGGTGGTGTCCACCTGCTTATGTCAGTCACTGGCAGACCTTTGTTGCTGTCATGCAGATGGATTCTTTTTGTTGGGTTTTGGTTTCACATCCCTAAATGAGGAACCGTGGTGCTTCCCTGAATCGGAGAAAGGCAACACAAGGTCAAGATGCCCCCATAGAAACAATGTTATTCCATCTCCAGGTTGGCACTGTGCAGTGCCAGAAACTTCATTCAAGAGCAACTGAGCTATTGATTTTAAACATATTAATGATGGTGACAAAATAATACTGGCTCACATGAGAGATCCTCAGAAGGATTTGTCAGACAGTTTATATCTAAGATTCGGCTTACAGTGCTCTTTGTTCACCATTTGATAATCTAAATGTAAAAAACATTTAAACATCACGTGTTTCAAATGCATTCTGCCATTACCCCCTATAGAGTATTTAGTCTTCCTTAAACTTTAGAAATGCTACAACTCATGCCTCATGGTAATTTGAGAGGTGTGTTAAAATGTACAAGTTTTAACAGAAGAAAGGCCACTGTACCAGAATTCCACATTCTGGCTAAATGTTATCCCTTATACCCTGTTTTCACAACAAGGGTAGATTTGATCCTTGTTTAATGGTATTTTCTGCCATTCTTTAACAGTTTGTAACCATAGTTACAACACATTTCGTCCAAGCAAGAGAGACAGTCCGCTGAAGCAACTGCAGGGAAAGACATTAGAAGTGTAGCGTTACCAGTGAGTTGGACCCTGTTATTTGCTTTCTCTGTGGCTGGTTGAGTATGTTTGCCAAGTGTGTGTGGTCTCACTGGCTGTTCTGTTTTACCAAACCCTGTTTCAGGTGATGAAACTCGACAGAGGGTGAAGTTCACTGATGAACGTGTCTGCAAAAGCCACCTTTTAAACTGCTGTCCGCATGACATTCTCTCTGGGACCGTAAGTAGCTCTTTGTTATCATTACTACTGAACTAAGTGTATTACAGCCAAACGCTCTGGCCTTCTGAGAAAATTTATGTGCTTACCATACTCAGTACATGCCAAGTATGAGAGCTGTTTAGATGTATGCAGTATGTTCATGCATTGTTGCAAAGCTAATCCAAGATTACAGAAAACACTTGTATAGTTGGTATGGTTATAATTCAGGACTGATTTATAACGACTGCCTGATTGTCTGGGGCAAGTAAAATGCTACGTTTAGACAGCAAGAGCTAGTTGGGACAATCAGGCAAGTTGATGTTTCGAGTATTGTTGATTTTTTTCTGGACAGTCTGTTCATGGAATAACCTGGTTGCATATTCAAGCGAGTCAAGTCAGCATCTTAAGTGTTACTCCTAAACACCACCTCAATGTACATAAAAATAGACAAATCCAGTTTTGCATCTAGCCACTGTAGAAGTACATGTTCAAGCTGTTTATAACATTTCCAACAGTAAGATACATTAGACTGCTCAATTATGTAGGTACTGAATGAACTAATACATTCAGGAAGGTGTAATGATTATTACCTGCTAATTATTTCTAAAAATTACATTTTTGTTTCAGGGTGATATTGCATTAATTACGTGACGCATGTATTAGGCCACAAAGATACATTTTTTTCAAAATATTGCGGTAATCGTCAAGCTCTGTTTACAAATACAATGTTACAATACATAGTAAAGTTATATAAATTTTTGTTTTGGGAATAAAGTGATTGCCCAAGAGAGAGCTTCTGTATATATGGCTATTTGCTTTTAAAATAAACAGTCTTTTTGGGAAAGTAGGTATTCAGTTTGGGACAGTACTCGTTCAGTCCACTTGCCCGACTGGGTTAGTTGGAGGAAAAAGTTCATGTTTAGCCCTGTGAGTCTATGTAAATGGGGTCAGGTGTTACTGTGAACTCTTGTTTGTCCTTCACAGCGGATGGATCTGGGAGAGTGCTCAAAGATACACGACCTGGCTCTACGGGCAGATTACGAAATCGCCTCCAAGGAGAGAGACCTCTTCTTCGAACTTGATGTAAGTTGAGGATTTCTTCTGTAAACTAAACTACTTTGCTGTCTACATCCCTTTAAGTTCTGGAAAGTGTGACGATGTCCATTTTGTGTGTTAGGCTGTGGATCACCTGGAGTCCTTCATTGCCGATTGTGATAGGAGAACAGAACTGGCCAAAAAACGCCTGGCTGAAACTCAAGAGGAGATCAGTGCTGAGGTCGCTGCAAAGGTGAGGAGGCTGTTTTGGGGCTGAATTGGGGCTGAATTGTGCCCTCTTATGCACCTCCATTGGAGCAGAAATCCATTTGGGCTGTTTCAGCTCTGTTAGTCCCACTTTTTTTGACCTTGCTTTAAAGTCTCTAGTTATGAGTTTATTTCCCTTGTTTTTTTGTATAATAATTTGAATTGTCCATTGGCATCTTTATGAAATCAGTTTTCTAGACTGCTGTTGCTATTATTATCATGTTTTTAAAGCCATGGGTGTGCATCCACACTAGATGCAGATAGTGTTTAAATGGCTAAAACAGTGGTTAAAATTTCACTGGACATTTTTGCTGTGACAACGTGGGAATGTGTTTTTGGCGCAGCTCTCTAGTTGTTTTTTTTTTTTTTAGGGAGCTCAGATTTATCTCTCTTAGGGATATACAAAACGGCCTTGATGTACCCTTGCGAAATGTTCCAGAGATCAGGATATTTATTCTGTGGTGAAGCATTATGGTGGTGGTGTTCTTGTTGTGGACCGTATGAGTGTGGTTTGCTGGCAGGCGGAGAAGGTCCACGAGCTGAACGAGGAGATCGGGAAGCTGTTGGCCAAGTCGGAGCAGCTGGGAGCCGAGGGCAACGTGGACGAAGCGCAGAAGGTCCTACAGGAGGTGGAGAAGGTCCGGAGCAGGAAGAGGGATGCCGAGGTGAGGGCTGATCCCAGAGCAGTGACCCTCTTACCTGCACTTCGTCTTATTTTAACAGTCATAACTGTTCCTTGTTTCTGATAAGTGCTGTTGCCAATCTCTCTTCAAGGGTTCCTGCAGGAAAAGAAAAGCACAGAACAAGTGTCTAAAAAAAAAAGTCTAGCAAACCTTTGCGACAAATGACAGATTGACAGCTAGTGCGTGAGCTCTCATTTAAAGCTAGCAAGCTATAGAGCTTATTAAAGGTTTTGTATGTGCATGTCTTGCTCTGTTCCAGGAGGAGTACAGGAACTCCATGCCTGCCTCCAGCTTCCAGCAGCAGAAGCTTCGCGTGTGCGAAGTGTGTTCTGCCTATCTCGGTCTCCATGACAACGACCGCCGACTGGCCGACCATTTTGGGGGCAAGCTGCACCTCGGCTTCATTCAGATCCGTGAGAAGTTGGAACAGCTGAAGGTAAGCCCCACTCTGGGTTAGTTCTAGTCTGTCACCAGGACTGCAGGCTGGAAAGGCAACATTTGGCTTGCATTGCTGTCTATTTCCCTGTCAAAGACTTGAAACCTTTGTACTGGTTGGGTTACACTTCAGCCACATATCTGTCTCTGCTGCTGGAATGAGCTGTTTGGCCTTCTTCTTTTGTTTGGCTCCAGGATTCAATTAAATCTTTGAGGTGTTCATATGAAAAGGCTTGTGTGGTGATTCTTTGTGGGAAGCCTGAATGAATAAGCCTTGTAAAGATGTGATGTGCATTTGGTTTGCCAACGGGTAAAGTTACTCTTGGTTTTATTTTGTATAGTTTACATTTGTTGTAATTAGACATTTATGACTTTAATGGACTGTTTTTCAGATTAAGCATTTTTTTAAGGAATGTTTTCATTTTGATAGAAAATGGTGGCAGAGAAGCAGGAAAGGCGGAACCAGGAGCGGCTGAAGAGGCGGGAGGAGAGGGAGCGCGAGGAGAGGATGAGGAAGAGGTAGGTACAGGTGTGATTCACCTGCTGGTCTTTGACTTTCATCATAACAAGTCTCAGTACAGAGGGGGTACACTGCGTATACCTGCATATGCCAAAAGCAACAAATATTACCTCTGCCATCAACATAGGGCTAATGTGAATCGATCAGAGGCATTTCAGGGCTAGCCCTCCCCTGTGGAATTTAATGTGCGAGTAAAATCTGTTGCCAGAGTAATCTGTTGTGAAGCGCACAACAATACATGTGTCCATGTGACAAATTACAGTGTTTACAAACAAAGGCTTTGGCAGCAGTTTCGTGTAGATAACTGGCTTCCGGGTGATGTCGTCAGTAGTTGTAACGTTCCGTCTAGCTAGGCTAATGCCACATTCTGTTGTGTAAACAAACATGGCTGAAAGTTTTTTTCTTTTTTTCAGTAAAAACAGAAAGCACATCAGTACTTGTTTTATGGGTGTGCAGGGTAGATGCTGTGTAGCTAGCTAGTTAGTTTTGCAGTAAAATATTTGTTCCACCTTTTATAATGCAAAAACATCATGACGAGATGACTCCAGTTAAGACCTAGTATGAAAGGAGAGAGCAAAAAAAAAGACAACCATGTACTTGACATACAACAGTCATTTCAAACAGAAGCTACCAAAAGCAAGAAACCTTGCAATGGGTGATTAGCTAAGGGGATTCAGAACGTACTGATATTTGCATCCCAACAAGGGCTGCTGCAGTATCGCCATCTTTATAATCGTATCTGCTTATGTCATTCTGAATCACTGATTTGAACTATGGAGGTATTTTTGTATAAAATGCCACAGATCTGTAGAATGGATTCACAAAGACAAGGAACTCATCTGTGGACAACCACCATGTTCTGTCATTTCTACAGGGAACAATATACCGGATAACTACATCAGAGTGTGCAATGGAATCTAGGACAGGGTATTCCATCTATATCAGCTTGGATTTAGGAATCAAGTTTGCTAACATACAGGAAAGAATTAGCAAAAGAATTGACATTGGCTGGCCATAATATTGTTACTGCTGATACTACCAAGCCTTGATAAATTATTTCAATGCAGCATAGATTAACAGCGTTCTATTTTGGCTGTTTCATTCATAGCTTTTCGAAGTGTTGGGATTTGTTTTGATGATGTCACAGGAACGAGTCCTGTAGGGTGATACTATTACTGTACAGGCATTTAGCACATGCTGTTATTCTGAGACTTTTTAAAAACATTTTTTGCATGCATCTGCATTGAATCTATTTATACAACTTGATATATACTGAAGCAATGGAGGTTAAGTACCTTGCTCAAGGGTACAACGGCAGTATACCTGGGAATCAAACTTGTGACCTTTAGGTTACAAGACCAGCTCCTTAACAATTATACTAAACTTCCGCCTGTTATTACTATTTGACCTGCCATGTTACTGCAGCTCCTCTGGCCATTGCTCACTTTCTTCATTCATTTCCCCAGTACACCTCTTCATGTTCTCTTGCTACAGATCCAAAAGTAAAGGTTGCATTCAAAATAAATATTTAATGATTTAATGAAAGAATCATTCAAAGGAAATGTACACCATGCCTAATTTCTTGTGCTACATGTGCTGCGTGCTTACACAAGGTTACATTAAACATGTTTGAAGTATGTACAAGGCATGGTTGGCTCAGCCTTTGGACCTGTAACTGTTATTGAGCACTTTTTCACAATTTATGCATCTTTAAAATAAGGTACCAAACTGATTGATCTTTACCTATGTCAAACAAAATGCTGCACACTTGTTATTGCACCTATATATGAATCAGAAGGCCTAAGTCGAGAAAATAGCAAATGTGAACAGCCCTTGGAGCTAGTCTGGCTGTTCTCCTAACCACTGTTGAGGCAGTCATGTGATATGTCCAGCTAGAACACTGGTTCTCACGGCAGAGAACAGGACGGTCATTTAACAGTACAACACCCAGGGAGGGGGGTTCAGTTTACCAGGTATTGTGCCGTAGGCTCTGTGTGTTCCAGAGGAAGTATTTTCAGTCCACACTCCAGGACTTATGCAAGATTAAAACATAGGATAAGCTGCACTAGAACAGTCAGTAGTTGTACTGCTGTGTTTGGTAGTGAATCAGTTCAGAGCTGTATTCTGCTGGCTTCAGTTGTATTGTAACAGCGTGTTTCCACACTCTCCTCTCCAGAGGGGATTCTGCACTGACTGATACTTCAGCAGAGCTGCATCGGGGGACTGCTTCAGGGTAACTAACTCCTCTCTTACCCTCTCTCCCACCTCATTCTCCTCCTGCATGGATACAAATCTTATGTGTGCATGTGCACTCTTCTAAGCCTGTGCATGAACTAGGCTTCCATTTTGGTTTAGTTGTCATTCATTCACCCCTATAGCAACAGTCAGTAAGTTTGAATGATGGGGAAATAGCGGTGTTGTGTTTCTGTCTTGCTGGAGGTATGAAAAAGTCAAGAGATTGTAAGGAGAATAAAAGTGCGTAAGTGTATGGTGTGCCATGATTGGTAAAATTGCCTCCAACATAAATTAAGGTCATTTTTAAACTGTAAAGTTTCTGCCAAACAGTAGCCTGAGCTCATGTCTTGTTTGTCTTTGCAGGACCAGATCGCAGAGCAGGGAGCACAGAAGGTGGGTGTCTGTAGTGGCTTCACAATCTGTGTATTTGGTACAGATGGATCATTTCATGTTTAGAGCTGGTATCACTTCGGTCCTGTTGAGTGACGCGAGCTCCGCCCTGTCCCAGGTCTCGCTCCCGGGAGCGGAGGCGGCGGCGCTCGCGCTCGGCGTCGCGGGAGAAGCGGCGCTCCAGGGAGCGGTCCCGCGAGCGGTCCAGGGACCGGGAGCGACGGCGGCGCCATCGCAGCCGCTCCCGCAGCAAGGGCCACCGGCACAGCCGAGACCGCAGCCGCGAGCGCAGCCGAGACCGCGGCTCCAAACACAAGTAACGCACCGCCCTCCCGCCAACCCCAAGCCTTACAGCTGACAGGCTCATGGAGTCGTTCGGATATTGATCGAGTCCTTTTCATCCAGTGGTTACAATTACTAATTTCACTAATAAGACACAAGCTTAGTTTTGATGTGTATGTATATAGGTACATATTTTTTATTGGAACAGTTGGACACCATGCCATTAGAATCTAGGGTAACTGCATTAGCTGGACAAGATAACCTGTGGCTGGGAGCTAGTGGCAGTACTGGATGTTTGCTGTAGTTAATGCAGCGAAAATAAATGGCTGGTGCCTATTAACACGGTTCTATCAAGTGATGCAAGCATGTTTTGAAAGGGTTGCTTCGTCAGTATAATTGTTCTGCTTCTGCTAGAGCAGTAATGACTCAGGACTGGTGTACTTGTTCATGTCTCCGTCATAGCTTGAGATGGGCATTGGATTCTTGACTTTTACACTTTGGAATATTGAATATAATTGTTTAAATGTGACAAAATTCTAATAAAGCAGTAATTTCAAAAAAGGGCCTTACTGTTGTTCTGTTACTAATCGTAATGAGGGAATTACAAATACATTTCTTTCCATTTAATTAAGTCATGTCTTTCAATATGAATTGTTCCGACTTAAAAAGGAAAAAGTAGCCCTACTGCACAGTTCTTGAATAGTGCAACAAAAGCCAAAAAAAAATTCTTTAATGTGTAAATTTCCTGGAGGCCTACTTTTAGAGAAAAACAACCTAAGCTGTTGGATATTCAGAAAAGGAAAACTGCAATTGTAGGAAGTCCAGTAGCAAGTGTACGATGTTAGGCTGCCAGCAGAAAACGGGACATGTGAAATGAACATCCGATACACGTTTCAAAATAAATGAGAAGTATGCCTGGTGTGGAGCTTGTCAGTCCATCTGAAAAGAATGAAACGTAAGAAGGAACTCAAGTGAAACGCAAGGAAAGACTGGAACAGAATTAGATTAATTTATGGGCTCTTTTGCCAAATGCATTTTTCGCAGCACTCAGCCGTGACTTAAAATTTTGACTGCAAGATGGCCTGCACAAAGGTCCATTTCAGAGCTAGTTTAAAATGGGGCCTGATCAGGAGGCACCGAGGCAGAGGCTGGTAAAGTAGGGTGATGTAATGCACTCTGGCTTAGGTCTGGAGGCACCGAGGCAGAGGCTGGTTAAGTAAGGTGATGTAATGCACTCTGTGGCTTAGGTCAGGAGGCACCGAGGCAGAGGCTGGTTAAGTAAGGTGATGTAATGCACTCTGTGGCTTAGGTCAGGGAGCACCGAGGCAGAGGCTGGTTAAGTAAGGTGATGTAATGCACTCTGTGGCTTAGTTCAGGAGACACTGAGGCAGAGGCTGGTTAAGTAAGGTGATGTAATACACTCTGTGGCTTAGGTCATCGCGGGACCGGGAGCGCTCCTCCAGGGACAGGTCGCGGGACCAGGACAGGAAGAAGGGCTCGACAGAGCGGCGGCAGGACGGGGTGAATGGGAGGATGGACTCCCGGAGGCTGGATGACAGGGAGGCTGGGGAGATCTAAGGGCCTGCACTGTGACACCCTGTTAACACTACACTCGCATGCATTACTGCAGTCTGATACCATTACACTGTACACTTGCACCCATCATTGCAGTTTCTGATTCTCACATCCATCATTGCAGTTTCTGATTCTCACATCCATTACTGAAGTCCCTGATTCTCACGTCCATCGTTGCATTTCTGATTCTCACATCCATTACTGCAGTCTCCGACTCATTATACTGCAGTCACATCCGTTACTGTAGTCTCTGACCCTTTACTGTACACATGCATTACTGCAGTCTTTGATCCCATTACTGTACGTTCACACACATTACTGCAGTCCCTGATCGCATTACATTCACACGTCTCTCTGTCCGCTCCCTCTGCAAGAGTGCATCAATCTTGCCCATTCGGTCCTCCTGTATCATGGCTTCTCTTTGGTATAGATTTTGGTTCACTCAGTTTGTTCATTGTGAATATTTTCAGGCAGGCTATTTTTTGCACTGGGAAGGTCCTTTAGACCCAGTACGCAGGTTTTGTTTCTCATTTTAGCCTTCGTCCAGAGCTCCGACTTCGGAGCACTTTTTCCCAAGCATGCATATAAGTGACAGGAAGCAGAAGTAGAAGAATTAGTCACATGATTGTTTAAGGTTCGGCAAGCAATGATATGATTCAGTGGCCCATTTCTTTCAAGCTTGCTTATGCTGCAGCAGAAACACAACCTCTCTAAGGTAATCCCCTATGGAAGCTGCAGGCAACTGGACCTTTTATTTATAACTCCGATATATGAATAGGATTAAATGAATGTGACATGCTTGATGTTTAATATACTCATGCATTGCTCTCTAATTGCTGGCCCTTTGATGACATTGTATTTGCATTTTCACCTTTGATATTACGGTTATGCTAAGTTGGTCTTTTATACACTTGGTGTTGTTCCTGTAGAATGAGAAGGGTGTCAGTCATTACATTTGCAAAACCTTGACCTGGCTGTTTCCCATTGTTCCCAGCACTGCCATGTTTTAAAGTGTTAAAAAAGGCCCCTCAATATTGTCTCAGTGCAGTGTGCTCCACTTTGCATAAAGACATGAAAATTTCCAGTTTTTTCCCCTGTCGTATACAACTTTGTGCTGTGGAGTTATTCAGGTTGGATAGCATTTGCAAAGCTAAAATGGCTGCACTTTCTAACTCCAGCATTTAAGTCCAGGACAAAGTGCATTGAAGTTTGTATGTAAGCTTATTTCTCCAGTCTCTAGTAACTGAAGACTCAAATCTGCAGGTGTTTGCCCTGTAGATATGAACCGCAAGTGTATAGTCTGTAGAAATGGTTGATGGTCCAGAAATTGTTAAAGTGCTTGTCAGAATTGTACATCATGTATTTAAATGGAACCTTTTAATTCATTTTATTTTCTCACGATAGAAGTATAAATGGATACTGAGGCCAGATGTTATGTTTTGGGTTTGCTTGCTTACAGTGTACATGTGCTTCTGACACTATTTCTTTTTTCCTGTATGTAATTAACAACTGAACAAAGTGAAATTCCAGTATAATTCAGATATGTGGTAAGCTTCGGCTTTACTGTGTTCCTGTGCTGACGTTGCTCCTGTTCTAGAGAATTAGGGGCTGGGGTTTGCGAGGTGAAGCATGTTGGGGGATTTTGTGGAGGTTCAAATCCTCTATGAATGCTTCAACTTCCCTTTGAATGATTCCTTTGGTTTAATGGGGTAATTTGTTTTCTGGGGTTTTTTTTTTTTTGAATATTTCAATTTTAGTGTATTTTGATTGTTCCAGAGGATGTATGTGTTTGTATATTACTTTGTTTGAAATTGCATTTAACCATATGTTTGGTTGGATGTATTTGCTATGCAGCCTGAAACCGCTGCTCTCAAGTGGCATGGCTTCCTATATCAACAGGGCTACATGTGGAGGAAAAAAGTGCCTCCGAGCATCAACCTCCCTGCAGCACTGAAAATGGTTTCTGCCTGCGAAATTCCAATTTCCGGAAAAAGGAAATGGGACAAACTTCACTCGTCAAGTCCCCTTAGTCATTTCAGATCTATTGAAATTGTGGATTGATGTCCTCAAATTGGGTGTAACCATTGCCATTTGCGGCCACACATCTCTGATCTTTAATATCCTTCGTCACATTCAAAACTGTTTGGGCCAAATAAAAACATACTAAAATTGAAATATTAAAAACTCTATAAAGTGAACTGTCCTTTCGATGTCATGAGAAGTGTATCACCTTTGCCATGTAATGTTTAAGGGGTGTCTCTGTAACCTTAAAAGGTTGGTTGTCTTTTGGTTTGGTTGAGAGGCTCTTAGGGTATCCATGTTGCATGTGGTGCAGTACATTCTCATTTCATTATTTATTTGAAATTGTGAATTTACGGCTGACCTCAAACTATATTCCCTCACCCCACCAGCTTGTCAGGTTTATACAAGGTTTTATTTTGCTGGGGAAAAAAACTATGCCAAGACCAAATTTAAGACAAACCTGTGGAAAGGATCACTTTGCCTCAAATAAAATCTTCTGTTTCTGAATTAGTTTGACTGCTTTGTGTCCTCAGAAGGCAAAACTCATCAGACGGTGAGATATTCTTACACATACATTTATTTAAATTCATAATTAGTAATTGCACTGGGAAAATGTACTTCTGGCTCAATGTCTCCCGTTAATGACATGGATAATTTAAAGTTAATGGACCGACGCTGCTAGTTTGTGTGTGTATGGGTGAAGTGTTCGTGACTGAACACAGCCTAGGGCTAGTGCAGTCAGAAAGTAAACAGAACTTAAACTGCTCAGCTGTGCTTCTTGATGTGTTGAGATGGCACAGCATCAGGAGATACTGTACACTGGACAGAAATAGAGGTTCTGACATGTTCTTACCAGAAAGTTCCAGAGGTTATGCCAATACATTTTCAACCATGTGGGTATTCATTCTTAAACATATTCTAAAATTAGGATATCATAACCGCTGGGTCAGACAGCTTTGTTGTGGTTCGTTTCAGTTTATATGCAAGTATTGTTGCATGTAGAAATCAATGTTGTGTGGAACTATGACAGTCTGGCTGTGGATCAGTGTGCAAATCATTGCCAGCACAGGAAGTGATTCATATTGAGTCCTTGTGCATGTGCAAAGACTTGCGTCTGGATCCGTCCTGGTGTGCAGTGATTGGAGGCAGTAGACCAGTTTACTAGTTGATCATTCTTGGCCTGTGTTACTTAATTGTTGGTGTATGCAGTTATCGTCCCTTTTAGCCTTGCTGTGTTTCGATCACTGTCGGGATCACTGCTGGTGTTTGAGGTGATTAGTGTTAGTGAATGTCTGTGACGAGCAGTGTCCGTCACAGTAGGCTGCTCTCCGATTTCAGGTCCACTTTCATCTTCTGTTTCTCCATCACTGCCTCCAGCTCTGTGGCCCTGTGTGCATCCTGAGTCACAGTAACAGAAAAGGCATGAGGTAGGAAGTTAACAAGTTGGAATAACAGCTGGGGTTGAAAACAAAGTTATCTTGTGAATTTATGGTCTCAAATGATTGAAGCAAGCATTTAGAGTGACAGTAACAGTGGAGGTTTGCTCACACTCTTTAGACATGACTGAAAATCATTTTCATTGAGAGAATAAGGAAATTGCCAACACCAAATGGCCTTGTTGAGAACCCATCACCACCACAGTGAGATTTGTTTGATTTGCTGGAAGTTCCTGAGAAGTAGTTCATTACCTCCAGCATTGTCTTGTGCACCATGATCTGGCTGTAGACTCTGGCGCCCTCGTCTGGTGTGACTGCACGCAGTTCCTCTTTGTTCAGGGAGAAAAGCTGAGCTCCAGTAAGTACTCCCAGACAGTGCACTGTCCTGAATGGCAGAGAGACCAGAAGGCACGAGAGAATAGTTTTGTTTTTGTCACTAGTATAGTGTGCTAATTATAGGTTGAACACAAATTACATAACCTCAATGCTATTTAAATCTGTAATTTTCCAAACACCTATGCCAACAGTCAAAGGTAAATTCTTTCCAAAGTGAAAAATGCATGATGACTGTAAACATGATACACATGAACAAACGGATTAATCACACTTTATTAGGTACATCGGCTCATTAATGCAAATAGCCTGCTCCTCCAAACTGCAAATCCTGTGGCTGCAACTTAATATTTAAAGCATGCAGACATGATGAAGGTTCAGTTTGTTGTTTGTTCAAACATTAGAATGGGCCTGACGTGTAATCTAAGCGACTTTGACCGTGGCATGACTATTGGTGCCAGATATGGTGCTTCCAGCACCACACAGATGGTAAGAGTCAGAATTTGGTGTAAACAGAAAGAATCCATGGATCCATTCTGCCTTTTGTCAACGGCACAGGCTGGCGGTGGTGGTGTAATGGTGTGGGAAATGTTTTCTTGGCATAAATGAGGCCCATTAATACCAACTGAGCATCATTTTAATGCCGTAGCATACGCATATTTAAGTATCCTTTAATGCCCACAATCTACCCTTTTTCAAATGATACAATTCCAACAAAATAATGTGCCGTGGCACAAAGCACATATCATCTAAAACTGTTTCCACGAACATGAAAGTGATTTCACTTTACTCCAATGGCCTGCAGAAGTCCCCAGATCTCCAATAGAGCACCTTTGGGATGAGGTGGAACAAAAGAGTTGCAGCATAAATGTCTGGCTGACAAATCTGCAGGAACTGCGCGATGCTGTTGGAACTGTGCGATGCTGCGTGATGCTGTTGAGTCACATACCACAAAGATTTCAGGTTGTTCAGGAGGCTAAAGGGGTCCTTACCTGGTACTAGATAGGTGTACCTAATAAAGTGGCCACTGAGCATAAATTGCATTGTGCCTTTACTATGAATGGCATTCCCCATCTTGAATGCTGCTGAACAAGGTCTAGTTGCATTGAAGCAATAGTGTATCCCATGTTGTTCTCCTATCAGCCTAGCGGTCTTACAGATTCCCTGGGTTATACTCATCTTGATTTTTGATGTATTTTTAAGGTTCTGAATACCCATAATACCCCACTTATGGCCTCAATACTGGCTCAAATGCTACCTCCACAATGCTGGAACAATGAAGGGGGGCTTTACTGAGTGTAAAGACTTGAGGACAGACTCACGGCTCACTGAAGCCCTTGCCTCGCAGCCACTCCATCACTTCTGAAGGCGGGGAGTGGTAGTCCAAGGGGACGGAGGTATCTGAGGAACGAGGGATGACCAAGGGACGAGCGATGCCTGCCTTCCCATTCGTCAGTCTCTGTAACAGCTCGTCATTTATCATCATCACTAAAAGAAAACAAGAGAAAGACATGATGGTGATCTCCTTTTGCTGTTAGTTTTCCCTCCTCCAGCGAGTAATCTTATCCTTCTCCTCCTTAACTACTGCCCCCATCTTTACAGTACGTTTTGGAGCGAGCACCTCTCATATGCAGGACCCTCTCACTCTTGCAGTACCTTTGTCTGTGTCTTCTATGGATGGGCTGAGTTGGGAGGGCAGGACCATGCTCCGGGGACGTAGGGCTGAAGGGTCAAGGGTCAAAGGTGGGGGCGGTGGAGGATTGTATGAGGCTCTATTTGTTTGTAGGGAGGGAGAAGGCTGTAGGGGGGGAAGAGGAGACATTGTTATGTCTGCTGACTGACATTGATTGAAAGAAACAGATACTACTTTAACACATTTAACCTTTTGGCCATGTGGTTTTTTATTTATTTATTTATTTATTTATTTATTTATTTTTGGCCTCATTGTTTTTCTCATTGCAGGCTGAAACTTAAGGCAGTGGTGTGTATAGCCTGAGTGTCAGTGTGGCCCAGCGTTTACTGCTGTGGAATGGGCTACAGTTAGCGGTTGGTGTGTAGCGGGTCTGTTTATGAGCATACCTTTGGTTTCTTGTGTGTGGCAGGACTTTCCGGGTGAATTTCACTCACGGCTGACAGGGGCTCCAGGATGTTGAAAGGCACAAAGCCGATCTGGTTAAAGCGGTTGCAACACTTCCACCAGCGCTTTGACGACTCAATGACCTGACAGAAGAAGAAAGAATGTTCTGAATGGAGGCATAAAGTGCTGGTTTCACCCATAGAAAAGGCCCTTCCTGTTATCTGGAGGTACAGCCATCCAGGTAATTAAAATGACATGTATCATGTGCATATGTAGACAGTTGCTGCTTTTGGGAGACAGACATTGAGAATATAGTTCTATCTGTTCCACGTGCCTGAAATTAAGCGTACGGGGACAGACAGATGCAAACTGCCGCAGAAGAGAAAGGATGTATCAGTACCTCCAGCGTCTCTCCCTGTAGCACAGAGAGCTCGGTGCTGTTTCGGGCCACAAAGTCGTAGCTGCAGCGGAACACCCTCTCGCCCTCAGGGGGAAGGCCGGCACCCTTGCTGTGAGGACGGACGAGGAGAAGCAGAGGTCTCATCATCTCACCCTCACTCCACTGCTCCCAGAGCTCTGATCAGGCTTCCTTTACCCTAACACCTGTTACCTGCCATTCCCCTCCCTGTCCACATGGGGTCTCCAAAAAGCACATCCTTACTGCTCAACGCAAAGTGATCTCTGTCTGTTTTCACCTCCCTAACAATTGCTCTGGATTGTACAGGCACATCACATTGATTCATTATGACATCCACACTACTTTACAAATGGGTGAATGAAGAGAGAGGAAGTCTTGAGGATTTCTTCTCTTTAACTGAACAGTGGCAATTTTAGGATTTTTTCAGTGGGTGGACCAAGAACCAGTCAGGGGTGGCCAATGGGAAATTAGGAAATTCTATCAGAAATAAATACAGTATTTAAAATTGGCTCACAATGTATTGCATTGCATAAGAGTTTCACATTGATTGGACAACACATTAAATAGCATAAGCTTCATAATACCATTAATAACAATAAGTTATGGTGCATTTTGTAAGTTTATATGCTAGAGCCCCCCTACAGTGAAACCTACCAGGCATGGCCAATGATATTACAGGAGGGGGGAGGATGCCACCCCTTTAGCCACACCCCTGTAACCAAGGTGACACTTACGATGCATCACTGCCGTAGGCTTGAGACTTGATGGGTCCAGCCGGCTGACTGAGGGCCATCTGAATGGAAAGGACAAAGGCAGTGAGGTGGAACGCCCATCCTGGTAACAGCTTCACCCTTGTTTACTTTACTGGAGAGCATAAACCTATCCACCATCTACGTATGTTCCTATTGTCTTCAGACAACACCCTTCATTATTTTTATTTTATTGCTCATGAAACGCCAGATCTTTCTGTGTACTGATATCTCCCTGAATCATTGTATATTAATAACTCCTCCATAACCGCACATTTCATACATTGTGCACAGTCACAATTTGCAATAGCGTTGGGTCGAGCTCTCAGTGGCCTGTACCTCTTGTTTTTCCCTTAGAGTTTCGTGTTTGTGTTGCGACTCTATGGGGTCCTCCCAAGCCTGTCCATTTGGGTCGATGGCCTCGGGCTTCCACCCATCCATGAATACTGGCGTGTAGGGGGAAACTGGGCCTCTGAGCTGAGAACTACAAGACCGGAAGGGGGGGGGGGGGGTCATCATTACAGCGACTGACTGAGTACTGCTCTGAACTCCCATGTACAGAGTACATCCTGGTACGGCTCAGTCCATACACACTATGAAGGAGACTGTGAGATCTGAGGGTCAACAGTACACACAAACTGCATTGCCATGTTGCTTCTACAACGTGGTGGGCAGTGACGTGAGCCCTGTTGGCCTCTTGGCTAGGTCCCCCTTTTAAAACAGATTCTGTGTCTCGGTGGGACTACCTGGGTAAATAAAAGTTAAGTAAGATAAATGAGCAGGAGACTGGGTACACCCAGTGAGGTAACAGCTGTACTGACCGGGGCAGGGTCCAGTTGGGTCCCAGTGCCGCCCACAGCAGCCTCTCCTCCTCCGTCAGGTTGTCCTGCAGCAGTGACACGGCTCCGCTGGTCATCGCCGGGCTGGACACGGAGGCCCCCAGCGCGGGCCCCCCAGTGGTCTTCACGATCTGGAATAGCATGGGAGCCGTTAGCGTTGCCAGCTTTAGCCTTGCCAGCTACAGCACTACGCCACCAGCTTCCACAGAACCTCCATATACACACCCACATGTAACATTTCCCATGCCCTCGCTACACACCCCTGTGACTCATTCCTTTATTCACAGTGTGCTCCTTACCGCTGCCTGTCTTTATGGAACACTCCAGACAAAGCTGAAATTGTTCCACCCCACCTCACCGTCTCATTTAATGGACACTCCAGGCACAGTTAAGTGCTTATAACCCCCAATGGGCATTTACATTAGACACTGCCATTCAGTATTAGTCATTTTTAAGAGATTGGGGGAAAATAATCTTAAACACTGCTTAACCCCACCCTGCCCAAAATGAACACTTCAGACAAATCACAAAATGATTAAATCACATAACTACCTTACCGATTATAGTCTTGCTTTCATTTTTGAAGCAGTACACAGTAATAAAATTATGCATAAAATGTGTTCAGTTGAAATGCTTATTTTGAACAAATTCTGAATCTCTCTTCTGTGCTTAGACCTGTGAGTTCTACTATGATTTCAAAGATGAGGCCTTGCCAGAGTGAAGTACATACAAATACATCCAGATGTTATCAACAGCAGTAATAGCATATTGACTGTGGAGACCACAGTAGGCACTGAATTTGAGGGATTCTATCAGTAAGGGCACAAGCTCACTGTCCAGCATGAGTAATTATCACAGTCATAAAGGTGATCTCACCATTTCCAAGGGACTGAAGATGTGGTGTACCAGCTCTTCTGAGGTGGGGTTTGAAATGCATGACTTCAACCGGGCCTGAACAACAGCATACCAAGTACACAATCAGCGCTGTAACTTCAATAATATACCGCCCTCTATGAGCTTCAGACAAATATCAATAGAGAACAATATCAGAGATTGGATAATGTCCACTGGACTATAATGTTCATCCATCTATGCAGGGTCAACTAATCTAGCGCCAGTAACTATACTTATATCCATTGAGAGGCCAATGAAAAATTGAATTATTTGCGGTGTTATAGAAATATTGGAATTTTTCTTGAATAATGCAGCCTTAAGTGTTACACCTAGTACATCAGTTTGTCAACAGGTGGTATTACGCAACTGCGTTTATTGGATAAACTAGACTTCAACATGGCCAATTAGTACATAACTGTCAGGTGTACTTATAATGATAATTAAAAAATAATAATAATGATAATTTTAAAAAGAAATGTTCCAGTGTCTCACCAATAGGCTGAAGCAGTATTTGAATTTCTGAAAGATGTCAATAAATTCATTTTCTGCCGGAGGGCGAGCCCTCAGAGTCAGCAAGTCATCTGCACACAAGAAACAACATACAGAAAATATACAAAATAAAGAAAACATGATTGCATCTGTTTGAATAACTGTTTATTTGTCCCTTTTATGCCCATACTCTCAGTCTTAAAGAACACTTCAGTTCCTGCCATGTGCTTTTCTATGCTATAGCAAAGCCCAGTGACACACAGGATGTGTATTCAACGTCTTCTGTTTCTGAGCTGTCCCACTCATAGATGAACATGCACAGAATGACTGCTTATGTTTTTTGACAAGCCCTCAGGTCATCTTGCTCTTCTTCCCTCCCTCCTTCCTTGCCTCTCACCTTCTGTGTCTTTTTTGCGACTCTTCTTCTTCTTGTTCCTCTGGCTCAGCACACTGTGTGCTTCGGCTGACTTCTGTAACTTCCCCATGAAGAGCTCGATGTCGTCAAAACAGTGGTTCAGTATCTCCTGGCAGAGGGAGGGGTACAGAGAGTTGCGGAGTGAAGGCACTGAGGCATGATATGTCTGGGGTGGAACCCTTGAAGAATAAGCATTCCAGTGCATTTGCATTCCGGGAATGAGGCCTACACCGACAAACAGACGTAGAAAAGGAAGAGCGCAAACACCTACACACATTAACAGACAGCCATGTGTGCTCAATCAGGTGTAGACACAAAGGTATACACAAAGATCCGTGCATTCTCTGTTTTGGGTTGGAATGCATATCTATCCAGACCTATTTGCCAAAGTCAGTTCCCACACATGCACACCCACAGGAGAACACAAACTTAGAGACGGTGTATAGACATGCATTAGGCAGACAGAGAAGACAGATCCACACACGTATCACATACCACTTCCCTTGCAGCCCGTAGGAGAGATGTGTCTGCCTTCTGACTGCCTGACTCATTCACTGGTAAACAGATAGGGATCAGGGTTAATCCAGCTGTGAAAGGCACTTCTGGCACATTTTAAAATATATTTCAGTCCATTAGTTCATTTTTTCACTTGGTCAATAAGGCGATCATGTTTACATCTAAGTTATGAACCAGTGAAGGGCACAAACAAGACAGGCACAAAATAAGTACTCAAGCCCATTTTTACTAGTGCCCATTGGATGGCACTGCCCTTTCCCTTTAATTCAATTAGCATGGACAACACAGCTTTGAGTGGCAAAGTAATTGATAATAATAGTCATCTCTCTTTACCTTTGGTTCCAGGGTAGGGTGGAGGGTTGGGTGGTGGGGGGTTGGGGGCATGAGCCAGCGGAGGATCAGGGATCCCCGGGGGTCCCAGCATTGTGACTGATGCAGGGAGGGTTTGTGACTTCTGCTGCTTTTGAGCCTGGCTAGCACTGGGAGGGAGGGAGAGACGGTTCCCCTTCTGGCTGCAGACAGATATGAACACATCAGCATTGACATGAACACCACCTATTTTTCCTACGGTGCACAGGAGCTGCCGCCGTGGGCTATGCATGGAAAATTGTGGTCACTCACTCACTCACGGACGACTTTTGAGGGACGTTTTGTGGGACACATGCGCAGGTGGTGCCAGCTAAAATGTGTCTGCGGAAGTTAGTTGTGCCGGTTATGTGCTTGTTCAAGGTGTGTAATTGTGCATATGTGTGTACTCTTGCATGCATGTGCATTCTTGTGCTAAGTTTGAAAATGACATTTCTAAAAGATGACATTGGTGACTGATGCTGGTTTTTCATGATGTCTCAGAGTTCCTTTTCTTCCCAAAGCAAAGTTTACTGTGCTTTGACTGAAATTGTTGTCTCGGTATTGTTGTGTACCATGACTCTTCTACCAAGAGACTGTACATTTGTTGTGGAATTTCCTAGTTATTTTTGTGCGTGTGTGAGTGTGTGTGCCTGTTCTTGTGTCTGCTTTGGGGGTGGGGGCAGGTGAGAGGGTAACATGTCAGATCCTGAAATTATTTTCGGAAGAACTTAAAAAAAAAGGTTATTAAAGGGTTAAAAAGGACAAAAGTTATACTGATCTTCACTGATTTAACCCACAACTGTAAGTGATGAAAGAAATATGATAAACAATTCCATTTTCCACTGTCATTTACTATCATGTACATTTTTGTTCTCTTAGCGGAGAATAAATATACAGTTATTTGGCTGTTGTTTCATGTATGACATCACTCTGGAAATATCTTCGTTCTCAATTCCTATCATTCTGTTCATTCTATTCTTTCATACTGATGTATTGCTCCTGTGTTCTCCCTCCATTCTCTTTCAGAGTATCACCTTCACATTCCATACCATTTCCAACAGAAGCATACGAGACTATGTGTTTCTAATGAACCTTTCTGCTGATATCATTTTACTGTTATTGCAATGTCTTCATTCTGTGATCTTATCGACCATATGCACATGTAAATGCATCATTTACAGTTTACATTATTTCTAAACTCCACTTTACAGTTTAATGGAGAAGGGACCTCGGTTTTCATTTGTCAGTTGCCTAAATGGTCAGGTAATCCCTGAGTAGTTTTTTTTATCCCTTGTAAAGCACAGAATGTGTCTTCCTATCCACCTAACTACCTTCCACATTCCCATACAACATACAGTATGCATGAGTATACTTACATCCTGATATAGCAACAAGCTAAAGCAAACTGCATCAGTATACAACACAGACAAACTGCATCCTCAAAACACTTCAATTTAATATTGTATGACAGTGATCACATGATCTGTCTCGTCCAATCAGACAAATTTTCCCCATTTTACATATTCATTCAGCTTAGTCCAAACAGAAATATTACAATAAACTTACATGTAGATTTACCTGATATCTCGGTGTGTGGTGTTACTTTACTGAAACTGAAGTCCACGCATGCACCTGCACCTGTAATCTGTACTCTTGTAGAATGGCCCTGTTCTCTCAGTCACACCTTCTAAAGTTATGCAAAAACGAGTAAAACAAGTCTATCCTCCCTCATTTCCGGTCTCTCGCCCCCCCGCCCCCCCCTCTCTCTCCCCCTCTCTCTCGGGACTGTGTCAACACTGAGTCATATGATGAGAAGCATGTCTTAATAAGAACACCATTGCAACACCTTTCTTGTCACAAAGAGATTAAATTCTTGAAGCATATCGTGTGAAACATTATCTAAATGAAACCGGGCAAATACAATAAAAATGACTGTGTGTAAGGCAGCAGAATGGTCATTGGACCTTAAGCATCTTGTCAAGTGTTGTTTTTCATTTTATTCCCCAGTTATCAGTGACAACCTGATAAAGTGTTTAAATGAACTTGTCCTGCCCACCATTAATATGTAATAGTTTCATAATTGTGCTTTGCATAGTAACATCTGAGGAATTTATCCGGAAGTCTCAATGTCTTGAGAGTAAAAATAAAGAACACATAAATGTATCAACTATTCATATGAAAGAGTATTTCAATCTTTAAAAATATTTTGTTTATTGATATAATTTCACTATTTAGCAGATGCCCTTTTTCAGAAATGATAAAATTCAGTCACTTAGATAACATGACTTGGAACATTTGAATGAGAAAAAAATCAAATGACTGAGGTACGTTATTGATATCACCTTCAAGTGTGATGAAGGCAGAGAATATGTGTTTGTGTCTGTGAGATAAATGAATGCTGAAGCAGCCAGCAAAGTAAGTATTCCTTTGTGAGTGGCACAAGCCCCATCATGCCACGGAAGAAACCACTAGTGAGCCACAGGGGACCACCTATTTCATCTGTCTTGAATGAGCCGCAGCTGTGTTTGCTAATTCCTTTTGCTATGAAACCTATGGACCGTTCACTGCTCAAATCACAACTGAAAAAAGGGTATGAATCTCAGTAGACTGTGTGCACATGCTCAATCTGACCACATCCTAATCCATGCTCTTCCACCAAGGCGAGATCACCTTCCCCACCAAAAATTGTACCTTCCCTCTGCTGTCCTGCCTGTCGTCTTAGTATCAGTGCCTCAGGCCACTGCAGCTCCTCACTAACCTGGTCACACAACCTTGATGAGTCAGCTAGAAGCCGATTCTCTTGCATGGACGCTCACCCCCAGCTACCGCCTCTGTGCCGTGACGTCCCATCAATCAGAGTGAGCGAGTAGTTACTGTTTGAAAAATGGCCCTAGCACTTTTATCGCAATGACAGTGCATGCTGTGTCTGCGTAGCGACGATGTCGTTAGCGGCCTACCTCAAAGCCCTGAGATGCTGGCTGGTCATTGATGTGTAATGGGTCACAGCGAGGATGATGTCATCTCGGATAAGTTCCACCTAGAAACACAAAAAGAACAAACCGCCCAAGCGACAACAACTGTGATGGCACTAAAAGCATGACAAAACAGCACACGTAGACAGCATTGTACACTGCAAACGTTTGTTTATATACATTTATATACATTTGTATATTTGTTTGTTTTATACACATAAATTCACACACATATTTCCTAGAGCAGACGCACAGTGTACAAATGCATGTGGCGCAGAGTATCCGCACAGTAGTGTTGTACAGACCTAAAATACTTTGAGGAACGGATACAAACAGCATTGGTCAGCATGGCAGTAACAAGTAGCGCAGAGAGGGGCAGACCAGAACTCACCCCCACAGTCTCACAGCTGAAAAAGTGAATGTCCGGTTTTCTCTGCAGCAGGGTTTGGCAGACGAGTAGGAGAAGGGGCGGGAATTGTTTCTCAGTGTGTATGGCGTCACAGCGATGAATGGTGGACACGTGGAATGCCTCCAACTCTTCCTGTGTACACACACCACAGCGAAAGTGTCTGTGTAATATATTGCTTGGTGTTTTATCATTCTAATGTTGGTCAGCTTTTGATTCTAAATTCTCAACAGGGCAGTTTTTACACTCTGGCATGTTTTAGCAGTCTTAGACATAACACACTCCTCCTTTTGCAATGCATTCAATAAAAGATGTTAGCCATGCACATTTGAATCTATTGTGATACTTGTGACACAGTATGCATGCTATACAAGAGAGGTCAGCACAATGTATTTGCTTTGTTACAAACCACAGGGCAGCTAGCACAGGAGTGCAGACTGACACGGTTCCACGTACGAGAGGAGTACCTGGTTCTGCGCATCCCTCAGCCTCACCACCTCAGGGCTGACCTCCACCAGCATCTCCTGGCTCCAGAGGCGGTCAGTGCGGCCCAGGTTAGAGAGGCGGGAGAGGGCCTCCTCCACACTGCGCACCTCCCCACTCTGCAGGGAGAACGTCACCAGGTGCTGGGGAAGGGGGTCCAGGACAAAAGTGGGAAGGCAGAGAAAGAAGAGAAGTATGGCACAGTATTACAATTTAATTAATGTCTTACTTTTTCTACTGACATAATTTGATACAGGAAGACACATTTGATATAATTTATCATGTTTAATTATTTCATATTGTTGAAATTTGTGTTGAAATGTCTGTAATTAGGTGAATATACCCAAGCAGCACAACAGAATACAGTATAATATTTGAAAAAGTAAAGAAAATGCACATAACACTTACATTGACCAAATATTGCGAGATATGTGACATCATGGAACTATTTGTAAAGGTTGCTAGTCAGATCTGTAAAATTAATAATAAATCAAAAAACACAATTCAAAGTTAGCAAAGATTGTCAATTTCCAGTTGTCCACAATACGTTATACATGCAGGTCTGTTATATTGTTTGTGCAAACTAAAATGCTGTAGTACACAATAAAAACATTGCCTGACAAAAATGATTTTGCGTGTTCAGCATTTTTGGGATTCACCCCAGAATGTACTGTTGGATGTATGCCATTGACAATATCAGCACATCTTCTCATAAATCAGACACACATCTAGCATATCATGGAAATCACAATGGTGGATTCTAGCATCACTGTTTAAATTCATATGAATTGGATTTTACGTTTCCATCCATCTAGCCTCCTAACAATACTGGATTTATCAGCAACCAAATTCTGACAAGGAAATTAAAGAGAAAGGGCTGTGGGTATTAGGTTTTGTTTTTAATAGTTGAACACAATCATATATATATATGGTACACATTTTCATATGGACATTCACAATGAAACTTACATGAACAGCCACACAAAACCTCAACCAGAAATGGAGAATGTATAATTCTGTGACAGATGTAGGTAAAGCATTTTCAGACCCTAATTGAAATTTTAAGCACATTATTTTCAAGATTGCATAAAAATATGTTTTAGTCCATTGTGCTAGACAATACTATAATATAAACCATAAATTATGGTGGGCAATATGACTATGGTGTGGAGAATAAAACCTGAAATAGTAACCACGCCAAAGCACTACACTACTGAATAAATAAAAAAAGCTGTACACTACATTCACACCCAGTGAACATTTTTTGTGAAATGCTGCGTAGGTGTTCAGGTGAAAATATATGATTGAAAAGTGAAAGTGTTCTCACTGACTAGGATGTAGCCAGGCTATATCCAGGAAAAACCTGAACTATCTTGGTGTTATCCAAGTCCATTCCTGTAAAAACGGCTTAAAACCTAGATTTCCACGCCTCTAGCCATCTAGATTATGACGTCTAGAGTTTTCTCACTGGGTAAACGCAAAACTACTCACCATTTATGGCAGTGAATAGAGTGATGGTCTTTTCTGTGTTTGTTGCCCTTCTTCTAGCTCACTCTTCATTGCTTTGTCCATTCATCTCTCACTATTTCCTTGCCACATGTGACTGCACACTTATCCAGCCAGTTTGACCAGGTCTACAAGAATATCTTCAGAGCACAACTCATTTCTCCCTTTACTTCCCTTCTGTCAACATGCCCACTCTCCTTCAGCGACCTCCACACCCTCTCCCTCCCTCTCTCTCTCTCTTTCCGCACTCTCAGCCACTCTACTTACTTTCCTCTTGGCACAGCCACATGTACACAAGGGTATTACTGTGCTACTACTAGACAGAGTTTCAGCCAACAAATGCCTGTGTCAGAGGAAAGCCAATTTCATACCCTAGGAAGCATGCTCCCTTAATGGACATCATTATGTTGCACTATTCATTGCCGTCATTTTTGGTGCCACCTGCAGCTAACAGCTAGCTCAGTGTTAGAACCAGGCAAGATTAAATCATGACTCCGACTCACAGACTGATCACAATGTCCAAACAGAGGGTTCAACAAAAAGGGGTCATACATTTCTGAATTTGCAATAAATATAAATGTTTCAGTGACACTTTTCAAGTCACTCAGTTTGCCATTTATTTGGTTGCAGATTTTTGGATTTTGACAAAACAGTCAAAAAGTGTAACGATTAATCCAATAAACCAAAAGATAAATTGTGTTCTGAAGATTATTTCAGTTATGATATTTATCTTTTCATTGTAACTATCAAAGTTTCTTACCTAAAATGTCTTTCAAAAGATAGCTGTTCCACAACGAAAATCCCAATAAAAATGGAAGTAGTTTTTCTTTTTTTAAAGTTTGTTTTTATTTCCTCTTCATATCCAATTTTCATGTCCAAACTTTCCTTTTAGTTTTGAATCCTTTAATAAATAAGTCTTTCTCTCTCCCTCCCTTCTTCTCCCCTTCTTATTACGTTTGTCTCTTCCGGTTTCAATGGCATTCCCTGTGATTCCTTACTACTTCCCTGCCTCTCTCCCTCCTGTCAGAACCAGAATGACTTTAACAGACTGCAGTCTGTGAACATAACTACAGTTTCAATACGTTCAAATCTCTCTTTGGGTGTGTCCACATCCAACATTATGAAATATGCTTGGTGAATGGTGTGTCACTTTGCCCAGCCTAGTCAGCTACAGCTCAGACACATAACTTAGCACATACATACACATACACAAGCATGTGTGCATCTAAAGTACAAACACAGAACTATGAAATCACACTCACAGGCTACCATTAGCCACCAACATAAACCATGTCTGTACCCAATTTATGTATGTTCAAAGATACCATACCAGTTACTATTGATGTGGAATAATAGATTGCCAACAGTCAAACACAAAGGGCAAAAACATAATTTTGAATGTGTATGGAGCTCACATTTATAAATACACATACACAATAAAACACTGACAAATCTAACCATTACTGATGTTTACTGATGTGGAGTCTTTACAACATAATAAAAGAGCAAGTATGTAGACTAGAGGAATCACAGGCTATTGGTAACTCACCAGTTTTGGCACACTTCTTTAGGCATAACTAGGCGTAACATGGCATACCTGTCATCCCAATCCTAAAAAACCTGTATTTTAACGGTCCTTAGGCTATACATTTTAAGTGATCTTGGTGAGTAAACTGACAACCAAAAAGGCAAATATAAGAACATATCCCAAGCTGTTTGCTTATTTTTTTAAGTTAAAATAAATGCATGCGGGTGGAATGCTGTGTCAGTGTGCAAGACATCATACTTCCATGAACTTCGCTATTGTTGATGAAAAACCTTTATTTTAATTTTTTATGTCCTTTACTTATATTGCTTTATCAGTATGATAAATAAACATTGATACAGCCAACATATCCACATATTTCAGAAATATACAATGCAACATCACAAAATAGAAGAAGAAAACTAAACATAACTGACTATTTACAATTACAACATACTCAATTAAAATATTGGAAGAAAGAAGCACAGTTTATCCTAATGCAAAGTTATTTCACATCTGAGGTTCTTAAAGTACCCCTCCACATGTATTTTAAAACCTTAAAAATATTCTTCATTGAATAATTTGTTTAATATGGGTTTTCCATCAAAAAAGTTAAATGAACTACTGAAAATGGCTTAATAGCATTTCTATGCCTTTACCCTCTTTGTGAATGCCAGAATGTATGAATATACAAATTGACAATGCCTCAGAAGTCTGACGTAATACAGAAAAAAAACATTTATCCATATAGGCTATGTATTTTCAGATAATCTCTATGGAGAAAATGAATGGGAGTATAACATAACAGTTCTTGTCACAATCTGTGATTAAAACTGGCATTTGAAACTTTTTCTATCCAGACACATTTCTCTCTTAAATGGCACTGGACCCACTGAATTATGATGCTGCTTTCCAACCCAAATAATTATTTTGCTAACAAAAACCAAAAACTGCTGCAAATGTTAATTACATCACAGCTAGTCTGGTGGTTTTTTAAGTTGGCCGAAGCTTCCATTACTCACCAAAGAAATATTAAGTAAGTACTCAAATAACTTAAGGAAATGACTAACAAGAACCACAACAATAACAACAATAAAGAGATTTACAAAGATATATGTGCGGCATTCGGTCCGACAGTGAACCAGATTGGTCTCAGCAGCGCCGGCTGGTGGAGAGAGCACATGCACCTGGGTTGCATTGACTAATCAGCCCAGGTGCTTAAAGGTATGTTCCTCTTCACAGTTTGGGGCCGAGACCTGGAGCACACACACACTGAGAGCGCGGCTGTTTTGAGTTCTGTTTGTTTTGAGCACGCAAGTCAAAGAAAGAAACTGGCCAACTGAAAAGTTGGCCAGCTACAAACGGCGTACTGAAAAGCAGCTCTTTCTTGTAGCTTTCTTATTTTAGTTTGTTGTTTCAGTAAATAGTTTTTGCCCGGAACCCGTGAGGGGGAAGGGTGAAGGGTGAAGGTGTCTGTTTGTTTTCGTGTGTGTGTGGGTGCGCTCTTTCTCTCCATGTGGGAACCAGCAGTGCACTCCCGGAACTGCCACCTGTCCCTCCCATGGGTGTCACATTGGCATGCGACAATATACAACAATGTACATTGTACAAAATAGAAAACAGATCATTTATTGTACTAACCAGTAACTAGCTTATGCATGTGAAAGGTAGCTGGAAGTATAGCCCTATGTGTAATGTAATTGTGTGCAATGCTCCAACCAGTAGGAGTTGCTAATGCAACGATCAGGTCTCATACCCTCACCAGACGGCCCAGCAATTTGTTTTTTAAATTACACAGAATATTTTTAGATTATAAAAATTGATGAAAAGCCTTGTTTTTAGCTGTGACCACAGCTCTATAGCTCTGTCTGTCGGTCGGTCGATCGGTCGGTCGGTCCACAAAATGTGTCCCATCCCGTAGCAGCCACAGTTTTTGCCCCAGGAGGCTGAAATTTGACATGGACGTTGGTCATGACTGAAGGTAGAGCTGAGTAACTTTCAAGACCGATTGACCAAGAGGGGGCTTGGCGATGGGTGTGGTCTATCACAAAAAGGCACATAACTCCCGAATGGATTCACAGATTTGCATAAGATTTAGTGGAAAGGTTGGTCATGAGCCAAAGAAGAGGTCACGTGTTTGTTTGAGGGTGTGTGAGGGGGCGTGGCAATGGGCGTGGCCTATCACAAAAAGGCGCATAACTCCCGAAAGGATTCACAGATTTGCACAAGATTTTGTGGAACGGTTGGTCATGAGCCAAAGAAGAGGTCATGTGTTTGTGTGAGGGTGTGTGCGTGGATGCATGGACACATGGATGCATGCGCGTGTGCAGTCGCAGCTATTGTGGATTCGCGCTTGTTAATATACAAATGTCCAAATGTCATAAAATATTTTGAAGGAATTAGGAAAACAATAATTTCTCTATTTTTAAAAAAATCTGGAAATATGACTAGCCTGTTAATTCAAACACTAAACAAATTTACACAAACCAGCTGTGTGGCTTGGCTATCATCAGTGTGACCCAATCAGATTGTGCTGTGCTGGCCAGTTAATCTGCGCAATCTAGTTCGGTAGCGCTGAGCAACCCAACTGAAAACAAGTGACTGATCCAACTAATTAGAGTGGCGTGACTCAGCTAGTCAGCTTGGTGTGATCCAATTTGGTAGCGCTGAGAAACCTAATTGGAAATATCAGAGCCACCCAAGTCAAACCATTAAAACGCAGATACTTCGGTCACCATGTCAGTCAGGTTTCTGTGCAGAAAAGTTTCAGTTTACTACGTCGCTGTCCTCTAGTATCCTTGCATAGTGGACCATGATAGGTTCCACGTATTTGTGATTTCACAAATTTTGCACATCCATGTTCGTTTCCAACTCAGAGTTCAGGGAAGTACGCAGAAACTCTCTGTCTACAGTGGAAGAATGTGAAAGGGGCGCTCTGGTGACACCTCTGCACAAAATCAATCTGTATAGTGAAAGTCATGCTTCCAAGAGGAGTTAACCATTAAAAAACTTGTTTTTGAATGGTAGGGTCTTTAAAGGTGGACCCTGGGATATGACACCAAACACGTGCAAACAAAGCACAGATTTCACAGCGCTCCTTTGTCTGTCCTGACAGAGCATCACAATTCAAGTGTGAATCTTTTCTCCCCTCCTTTGCTGTCATGTCTTGAGGATCCACGTGCATAACCAGAAGTAAACAAACTTGATGATGGTATCAAACTTCTCCATAAACAAAATATAGCTATAGTTTTTGGCCGTGTATATTGTATCTTGCTGAATATAATACAAACATTATTCAGTGAAGATCATTGCAAAGTGCAGGAAGACAATGTACACCATAGGCAGATGAATAAGAAAAAAAAACAGCTAATTAGTCTCAACTGAGGAATTAGTTTTCTAAATAACTCATATAAAAAATAAAAAATCTACAGAAACAAAAAATAAAGTCTTCCACACTCTGTTGTTCTACCCTACTCCAAAATCTCACAATCAAAAAAATAAAAATAATTTTCACAAAGGTCAAAATGGTCCAAAGTAAGGTTGACGTTCTGCTGCTTTTGTTGCTGGCACCAAATTTGGATTCTAAATTGTGTGCCTTGTCCCGGGATAGGCACAGATTATATGCCTCCATGAACGTGCACAGCAGGATGCACAAATCTGCAGTTATAGTGAAAAACGTGAAAGAAAAAAAACAAAGGTGTTAGCGGCAGTGATACACTAGGGGCGCTGAAGGACGTAACATCTAACAAAAGGTAGAGAGGAGATTGAGTGCACTCAGTACTGGAATGTGGATGCTTATAAAACCTTGAATGGTCCCAAAAAACATTTGATTTGGAAGAATTGGTGGAGCATTCAGACAAAATATTAGAAGCACAGACAGGAGTGCATTCCAAAAACTTCAGGGAGCATGAGAAAACACTATTAAAGCAAATAGTTTTGAGGCACCTGGACATTGAAGATAAACAACATATATCCGCTGCTGAATTCAAGAAAAAGGACAAAGTATGTCTGGACATTATTTTGTTATGAATTCAATGCCAATGAACAAGCAACGAAAAGAACAATACAACAACTTCAAGTTAGAATCTTAATCTCTATTGCTTTCCTCTTATGAAATCTATGCAGGTACTGTGGAATAACAAGAAAATCAACCACAAAAAGACAACTTTGCCTTCATTTTCCCTCGCCTGTGACACTTCCATCATTGTGCAAGTAATTCCCTTCCAAATTCACTGTCATCATTTGACTCTTCCTCCCTCCGTTCCATCTTTATTAGACTATATTGAACAAATATTATTATTTCATAATATTTAAGAATAATAAATAGAATAACAAGTCATCTGAACAGGTCGAAAGAGTTTCAAGATTGTCAACCTTCCACATCTGCAGAAGCAAATGGGAAGGTTGGTGTTACTACTGGTCTCACCAGAAAAACTCTGACTGTCCATGAAAGGCTGACCAATGAATTTCAATAGCTCAAATATCTATAGTTCAAATATCTTCAGAAGCATGAATTGAAAATGGAAATACAACAGGTTGAATTGGACACAGATTAAGAAGAGAGATGCAACAAAGCATGTCTGAAAATGCTTCAAATGTCATTATGTCAGTACCACCTACAGTGCACAATAGATTACAGAATCTATAAAATAAATACTCTTACCTCAGGTCGGTGTTTTTTTTTCCTTAAAGCCAAAAGGATCAAAATGGTATCTAGTTAGAAAAATGGTGCGATGAAAAACATCTCTGTAGGCAAGTCCTTCTCTCTCATTCCCTGTTTCAATTGTGGGAACATCTGAATGGTTGAGGAGGACCTTGAAGTCAGCGGTCCTCTTCTGTTTGAGGATTGAGGCAACCATGTTGTTTCAGATACTTGTGAAGAATGGCTGTTGCAATGATGACAATGCAGCATCTTCTGTGTTTAAACGCAGTGTTTTCTGAAAGCACTGGAAGTGATTCTTCCATTGACTAAGCATGTGCTTTATCAGAGCCCTGGTGTGGTTATGAGCTTGGTTGTAGCACCATTGCTTAGCTGTAGTTGCATATAAGTATGTTGTGAATGAAAGGTTTCTTGGTGAAAGGTGCCACATGTCAAAATCCTTAAAGTGATCAGAACTTGGAGAAAAAGGACTTGATTGACATTTTTACTTATCTTGCGCAGTATGTAACTTGTCAGTTCTTGAGACACATTGTATACTGGAACAGGATATTTGAAAACAAATAGATCCCACTTGTAATAAAGTTTCTTGGTGAAAGGTGCCACATGCCAAAAACCTTAAAGTGATCATAGAAAAGGGGTATAGGCTTTCCTCTTTGGGTCAAAGATGAAAGTCTGGGCCACAACAATGAGAGTATCTCCATTGTATTTACTTTGTGCATTCAAAAACAATCTTGAAAACTGACGTCATAAAAATGATATAATGGATCACTGCTGTCAACAAATACAGAACTTGTCTGACTGGTGGTGATCATTCGTCTCCATTGAAGTAGCCTAGTCCAAATAATCCATGTGTTGCCCCTGACAGGCAGCATTAATCTGAAATTAAACCGGCCTCCTCGAAGGTTTAATTTCATCCCCGGCTCTAGTTTAGAACTGTCCTCAACAGCTAAGCGCGTGGTTATGGCAGTCGGTTGGGGGGAATCACGACGTAAATCCCAATTTGTCACCGTGATTCACAGGTTGTACTTGCAAATACAGATAAAACCATACATTTTTCCTGCGTTTGGTAGACGTTTTCGGATTTCCATTCATGGAAATGGGTGGAGCATAAATAAATTATAGCCAATGAAAGGGTGACTTGACAATGTCTCGCCTTAGAAGGGCTTGATTGACATTTGTACCTATCTAGAACAACGTGGCGCTTGTCAGTTCTTGAGACACATTGCATACTGGAACATGATACTTTAAAGTATATTTAGAAACAAATAGATCCCGTTTGTAATAAAGCTATTATTTATGGACACACCATTGGGCATATAGCTGATAGCTGGTAAATTGTGTGTACGTCGAAATATCAATGAATAACACTATTGACGACGGAGGAAGACACTTCTGTGACAAGTCTTAAGGCTACGACCTCATTTCTTCAGGCTCAGGTAAAGAGTGCGTAATGCGTATTTTTATATAGCACTAGATACAATTGACAGCTCGATTCTTTCGCATGGTAATTTTTATGGTTTAGATTGAGATTAATCGAAATGATTTTGAAAATGTTACACATTTGGAGTTAAGAGTGCTTTTTCATACTTTATGGTAAGTTAGACTGACTCAACATTCATGTAATGAGATCGTCATGTTTGTGAAAAAAAAGTTTAATCTGCTTCACCACTTATAGTGAGCTATGTCGTCTGTGGAAATCCAGTTGTTCCAGCTCTGCCTGAAACTACTGTACACGTTGACACGGTCTGAACGAGCGTGTAGCCTACATCTAGCATAGGCTGGTCTATTGCAACGTTTTAAAATGTTACATCATGCTGCATCACATCACTGCTTTTCAGTTTTTGTTTTGACGCGTGACATATGGACATTATTTGTGCATAAATGTATGCAACCTAAACGATTTTTAAGCGGTCAATTAGGCTAGGTATTTGACTCTCGTGGTTTTATATCTTTAATCACATTATGCATATCGCCCGAGTTGGCAATAATTACACATGAACTGAACACATCGGCTAGGTTGTTTGTCGTTCAGGTCCAGATGAACTAACCTGAGCTGGACCTCATTTACACTTTCCCCCCCTGATCTTTTAGTTTGGTCGAAAAACGGAACTTGATTTTTAACTTGAAATTACAAGTGAAAGACCGGATTCAATATCAAGGCTAGGCTACATTCAGTTTTAAATAGTGAAATACAAATTCAATTTACGCGATTAGAATTGCATCCTTAAATACAACAATTCAGTTTCAAGAGTGTAAATTCAAATAATTGCAATAAAAATTAAATTATGCCATTAAAACTGAGTTTCTACTGGCACTAATTTCTGTCCATATATTTCACTGTTGCGGACCCTGAGAGAATGGATCAAAGGGGCATGTCTATGTGTTGTGTAGTTCATCTCATAAAAAACACGTTTTCAACGTACAAAAATGCCAAGTTACTCAAAAGTATTGATATCAAAATGACGCCAAGTTACGGTACTACAAACAATATAGGCTATCTTGCCTCACCGAAATGATATAAGATGTATTTCAAAGCAATGCTACCCAATATTTCCTCAATTCTTTCAAGGCACTTGGCCCTGTGTTTTGTAATCTTACCATTTTACAATGTCATGCAAACTTTGTGTCAGATCAAAGAGTCAAATATTTCGAATTTCCTCATGGAACACATTGAAATTAATGTACAAGGTTTTGTACGGTAGCCAAGTGAAGAAATGTAGTTAGTAGAAATGGCACATCGGTGAACTGGTGTAACTTTTTAATAAAAGGAATACATTTGCCGTCATGAAATGCATATGGGTGGCCATGAGTGAGTTTTGGTAAAGCAAATATAAGCGTAAGAGAACGTTAGAGGAAATTATCTGCCTGAGGACGAGGCGGGATTCAGTCGTTCAACCGGAGGTTTACCAGTCTGTCACTTTGTTAGGGCAGCACCATGACATAGCTATGCAATGCGTGAAATATCATTAGCAAACCTGCCCGTGGTTTTAAAGAAGAACACAGGCGAGTAAGCACAGAAGAGCTCCTGTTGAATCCATATGGCTTTGCAATATTGTAGTCGGTTAACAATTGAACGTGCGTTCCTAGTTGGGCTTGAACCTCGGACCCTCCCAAAACTGTAACCTTTCCCACTAGGCCACAGGCGGAGTGGCTGTTTGTACTGAAAATGTTTCAGAGTAAAAAGGTATGGGTATTTTGCGTGTGTATGCAAGTTTTTCATTGGGTCGTGTAGGTGAAGATTTGGCGGGTGTCGGTAAAATGTCCAATGGGGAGACGTTATTAATGGGATAGGCGGGAAGAAGAAGAAGAAGAAGAAGAAGAAGAAGAAGAAGAACCCTATTGGTTTTACGTATGTGGCGGTAACAGGAAAGAATCCGGATTGCGGAACCAACGAACATACCACGTGGCCTGCTTAGTTCTGTCTAGCAGAAAGGAACACGCTATCCATAATTCTTTGTCAATAATTGTAATTATCCGACAGTATAGCTGGCCAGCAATACAAATTCAACAGGCAAAAATTGTTAAAAACTAGAAACATGTACACGGTATAAATACGACCTAGCTAAACGCCTTAATTTCGCATGCTAATATTTGGTTACTGAAAGAATATTAGCTGGTAGTACATGACTAAACTTGCTTTCGGCGCGAAGACTGTGTTTTTTTTTTTTTTTTTGCTGTTAAACCGTGTCGCAGGTGGTAAACATCAGGAAATTGTGGTTACTTGAGGTAAGTAACGTTGCCCATGGTACCCGCGAATCGGTCGTATGTTGTAAGATAGGTCTGGATCTGTGGTAGTCTCCCGAAAATGTAACCATTTAGTGACGTTACCAGTTAAGTTAGTCACTAGCTTTCTTTTTGTACTAGTTTAGTTGGCTAACATTCATGTTTAAAATTTAGCTAACGACTATTAATATGTTGGCGGAACTAGCGTGCCCGCGAATCAGCATTGCTCGTCGAATCGTCGGACAGTAAAATTAAGCTAGCCTAGGTAGCTAGCTAGCCTTGTAGTTTTAACCAGAACTCCGTAACATTATCATTCTTCATGTTGTGAAAGTGCTTCGGCTTCTGTTTAGTAATTATAGTTACGCTCATTCATTTATATCATTCATGATGTGCCACAGCATGATTACTGACGTAGGGTAAACGTCCCTATTAGGCCCACGTACCATATAAGCCCACTTGCAACTTCTGAGTCAAATAAAAAAAAAACTACATCATCATTTTTTGCTGTGTGATGTTTTTTCGAATGAAGCTGTTTGTTACGTAAATGACACTTTTCATTGTAAGTCAATCACATTTGTCGATATTGAGTTATCGAAGCATATGTGTGGCATGTGCCTGCTGATCCCAGAAGAAGTTGCAAAAAAACTTAGGTGATTTTGGTACCCTCAGAAAATAACATTTTTTGTATATTTCTACTCCTGTTTTTGGAAAGTACTCACTTGTTATCAAAATTTAAGTGATTAGTGTTTTGAATGAGACATATGTTAGAATATTACCTGAATTAGAAATATTGTGTCTTTTGAAATCAAAATATGAGTTTTAGCACACTAGCAAACAGACCACATGCTGCATCAATACAGTAGCTACATAGTATGGTTCATTGCAATGACATAAAGCATGATAAGCATGTATAGATTATATTTTTGTATGCAGTTTATATTAGTATACTGTTAAATAGACAATAAATGTGTATGTTTATCTTTATTTATTTTTTAATTAACATTTTTACCTGGTGGGCTTAAAGGGGACTCTAGCAAAAAAATCACACTGTCTGAGGTGGATGTAAATGAGTATAGCTAATTACTTCTCTACATGATCAATTTATACTTTTCATATTATGTTAGTGCACCATATATAGATTTATTTCATACAGTTGTTTTTTTAATGTCATGTGAGTAGAATAAAATATTCTGTCTTTAACCATAAATTCACTGATGTTCCCTTTAAGCCCACCTGTTCCCATTAAGCCCACTTTACTGTGTTTCAATGGGGATTTTCTCCCTTTTGACCTCTGAACCATTTTCCTCCCTAATTTTGACCTCACCTGATGAATCAGCTCCATAATTCAGATAATTAATACCCATATTTAAATATCAGTGATATTGCATACGTCAATTCATTCTGGATAGGCCTGTGTTCTATCTTAACATTAGCAATAATTTTTTAATCTTTACTTTTCAGATGAGTTTTAGTTTAAGATGACTAAAACATGAAAGAACTACAGTTCATGCCCACGCATGATAGAAGCGCAAGTTCATCCTCTGCAAAGCAGGGCTGTAGGGACCTGGACCATTCTATTTGCGCAATCATGAGGTCATTGAAAATCTACAAAAATAAGATGAAAGCCATGAACGACTTGCTAGCGTAAGACAAAGACAACAACAACGTGGGCTAAAGATTGAAGCAAACAAATAAAATAAAGCTTAGACCACCCTATAACCTGTTATGTTACACTACTAAGATGGAGCATGGAGCAAATGATAACCTTACTAAAACGATACAATCACCTCAAAGAGCATAGGCCTACGTTTAGTCTAGGGGAAAGTAGAAATTGCAGAAATGTTGACATCTTTCTTGTTTATTTTGTTTAAGTTATAGGCTAATGATACATGAGTTTCAATATGTTATGACTGATGTCTCCTCATAATGAACTGTATGTTTTAATGTTACTCCACAATGAACTGAATGGTTTTAAAATGTGTTTTTACAATGTTTTCAAACTACTATCCTAAATCTGTTTAACATTTAAAAATGTATTGTTTAATTGTAAATCCTGAAATGGACTCATTTACTATCCTTAGAACATTAGTATTGAACTTGAAATTGTTTTTCATTCAGTCAGTCGGTCTTCAGAAATCTTCATAAAAACACCTGCACTTTCAACCAGCTGACTGAACCAGAAATTTTGGCCAATTTAAAATGCCAACAGCACACCATAGGATAGAGATACAGACAAAATGACAACACATATTGAAAGATGAAGTATTGAAGAGTAATTTCCACTATAGTTTTGATTTTGTTCGTAAATATTTTTTTGGCTACATTCCAAAGAAGACATGTTGTAAGTTTTACTTTTTCTGTGTTGACAACACAGCAAAAAGGCTGGTCATGCCTATTTCAAATGCCATTTACAGGTCATAGGATAGGAGTGGAGACAAAATGAAAATAGCTATTGAGAGCTAAGAGATTACAGATTTGAATAGAACAAGTTTGTATTGTTAGGATTTTTTAAATATATATTTATTTATCAACAAATCATGAAGTGGGCTTATTTGGAACACCCATGGACTTAAAGGGTACGTTAGGTACCCATTAAGCCCGTGCCAGACTTTTGACATATTTTGACAAATTAAACAATAAAAACATTAGAAATTGGTATAAATGAATTATTGACACTTCAAATGAGAGATTAGACTTTCATTATAACTAAAATGTTCTCACTTAAATTGGGGCAGTATACATGAAAAATGTCTGAAAATTGCGTTTCATTAATTGGATTTTCAAACAAAGCTTCACTGTTAGTGAGGGCACAGAAAGCACGGCCACATGCTTGGAACTGCCAGTTCCCATTGTGAATATACAGTGTATGAAGGGTAGCGAGAATAAATAATTTTGACATTACAAATATACACATTTCAGCAGTTACAAACATGTAGGCTACAGATGCGTTTCGTCTTCTGTTTAACATTTTTTTTATTAGTGTAACAATATTTTTTGTTAGAACTTAGACATAAAAGTCAACTATGAACGCGTTTAATACTCTTTGACAATCTGAATAACAAACAATCTGAATAACCTGACATGTATGGTATTTAATTCTATTTTTTAATTGACGTCTGACAGCCCGAGAGCCTGTTTCTTGTGAAATAATTACGAGATGTAGTGTTGTTGAGTGCTGACACTGCCACTTAATCTAACTATTTGGTAGATAATAATGAACGACACGTGTTCAACAACCTAATTAGGAGCCTATTGAATCAGCTAATTTGATCAGTTAAAAAAGTACCTCCTAATGTAATTGTTTGCAATATAGCTCGATAAACACAATGTGAACATTGTGATTTTTATTCTTCATTCCATGTAGAGCTATTTCTGACATAATATGGCTTAAGTGGGCAAATAATGCCTCTGAACTTGAAAAGCATCTAAATAAGAAAAATTATCAGCTTGTTAAAATCCTGGGACTGCAGTTCTGGTTGGAGGGAAAATCAGCATACATGGGGAGTCTGGGCTGAGGTTGGGAACCACTGCTTTAGACACTGAAACCCCAAATTCTCTGTTACCTGGCATTGTAAAGCCATCCGTTCATCAGAGACTTATGTAAATATGTGACGTAACCTTCATCGCACACAAAAACAGTTTTGGACAAGTGAAAATTTACAATGAAACTGAATTGCTATAAAACACCCCAGAAAGTAAACTGTCCCTGTAATAGATTATATTTGTTATCCTTACATATTTTCTTACATTAAATTGTATTTATTGTTTGCAGCAATCCCTGGTCTGTCTGTGCTGATGTCTTTTTCCCTCTGCCCCCACCACTCAGATGGAAAAGGCCCCCTTGCCTGGTGATGAAAACGGGACAGTGATGACTGAGAGGCCATCAATAGCCCAGCTCCTTGAGGCGAACGGTGATGTGAGTTCAGCGGAGGATGGATCTGCGGACCCCTTGCGCGATGCCTGGAGCAGTAAAATACAGTACCTTTTAGCTCAGGTGGGATTCAGTGTTGGGCTCGGGAACGTCTGGAGGTTCCCTTACCTCTGTCACCAGAATGGAGGCGGTGAGTACTTTCCTTTAAAATGTATGTGTTATCTTCTGCTGTGGACATCTTATCTGTTCTGTACTGTATGCCGAATGAATTCTACTAGTGTGCGCTAACATGCTGTTTTGACCAGTGTTTTCAAATGAAATGCTATGGATGAATGGATATGCGATTCTGCCACTTGTGTTAAAGATCACTGTAAAGTCCGCTTATACACCAGTTATGAATATACACAAAAGACACCAAAAGAGTTGGAGAGAAACAGAAATGTGCTGCTCTTAAAGGGATAGTTCACATTTTTTAGACCCAGGTCTGCTGAGCTTCTCGCCACAAATTATGTGATAAATTAGGGTCATGTTGGGTTGAAGTCCTACTGCCTTGAGTACACGTAGCTCACTCTGTTTTCCGTTAGCTTTGTTAGTCAAATAATGATTTAATGAGTGCTGAGAAATGCCACCTGACAGCTAGTTAACAAAGACATTGTTAATAAACCAAACTTAAACACTTGCTTATTTGCGTGCATAAATATATAACTTTTTACTTAAACAAAATGTGCCAATATAGCCAAAAACAGTATTATTGGACCACTTGCCTTTTCAACACGATTGTACTTCATGATGCTTACAACACCTGGGTGCAGGATAACTGATCATGCTAACAGTTGCTTGGCAACGGCCCATAGCATTGCCTTTGAAAACAAAGTTAACAGTTGACACAGACTAGCTAGATCATGATCCAACTTTTTGTGAACGTTGTTTGAAGACGAGTAGCAGTGATGACTAGTGACAATTACTTCAATTTTCCAACTTATGAGGATTCCATGTTTGAACTAGGGCTGCATGATATATCGAATTGCAATTTAAAAAAAAAGCGTACTAAGAATAGCTGCCACTATAGGGCATATAGGCAATCTTTTGTCTTTTTTTCATGCGTCATCTGTTAATTGCTTTAAGCATACCTGATACATTAGTGAACAATCATACGTGTAGAGCCCACATGGAATGTGGGAAAACCACACCACTGAGATCTGTTGGGTGCTGATAAGACAGCCAGTCGGCAGCAAGGCCTTGCAGCCTCCATGACTGCATCCAAAATAGTATGTTAATGTTATGTGTAATAGTATGAGAAAAATACCCGGATGTCATACTACATCAGGTGAAATCTCATATGTGAACACTGGACACTATGCTGGCATGATTATCCCACAATGCATTGCAATCGTGCAGCCCTAGTTTTTGTTTTGCGTATCAGTTGTTAAAAATTGTTGTCGCACGCCAGCGTCACACCCCTGGGAGGGAGATGTGACAGTGCAGGGGAACACCATTGGTTGCCGCATGGAGAGAGAGAGAGCGCACCCACACAAATATGAAATAAAATAAATGCCATCTTCACCCTTCCCTCTCATGGGCACAGGCAAAAACAATTAACTTAAACAACAAACTAAAATAACAAGACAAAAGAAAGCAAAAACGAGCGGCAACTTTTCAGTTCCCTGCTCGTAGCTGGCCAGGTTTTCACCTGGCCAGCTCGTCCCACTTTTGGTTGTCTTTTTACCAGCTGTGGTTCACTTTTCCTTGTCTTTTTAACTTGCTCTCAGCGTGTGACATATTTGGTGCCGAATCCCGGGAGCTCACACCCAGAGCGAGTTTCTTTATTTGGGTTGCGTTTATTTTCAGTTTTCTTTCTTTTAAAAAGACGGGGGGAAAAGTAAACCACTCCCTGGGGTGTCACACTGGTGTGTGACAATCGTATTTTTAAAATGTTATCCTCTTATTTATGCTATCTTTAAACAACTATACAATAGATGTGTACGTCACCGAACTCTCGCTGGACAACAACGTAAATGCTAATTGCTAGCAAGCTAACTGTTACAATAGCCTATCTTACTTGCAGCAATATTAAGGGATGTGTCCAGCCCCTGCCAACTCAAGTATAATCGGCTTGTTTTCCATTAATGATTGTAGAAACTAGCTAGTCTAGTTAATGTAGCCTATAGCTTAATTTAGGGTTGTCAACCGTCCCGTAAAATACGGAATCATCCTGTAATTGGAAATTTGGGGAGGCCTTCCGTATTGAACTCATGGGATGCATTTTGTTCCATATATCTTTTGAGAACGATTGCATTTGTATTGAATCTCCTTTTTGAATGTATTTCAGTACTTGGCTGGCTAGCTATTCAGGATAACAAGCATATCGTGAGACCATTTTGTCCTAAAACCCAACGGAATGTTAATATTAGCGAGGTAATGTGAGTGACGGCGAACCTAACATAAATCTAGATATCTGTAATCACTTTCATACTATCTTCACCTAGACAGTGGCATTGTTTTACACTGTGATTGGACAAACAGCTTTTCATTGTGCCATGTATTATATATGTACATATATATGTGTGATATATATATATATCACACATATATATGTTGCAGAAATTTAATAACAGAAATGAAACTTGTTATTTTCAAATACCTCGGTATAAAGCTTTCTGTAATAAAGCTGTTATGATTACTCAGGTGTACAGTGCAAAGATGACTCTGTTGCTCTCCTTCACAGGAGCGTTTCTCCTCTTGTATGTACTGCTCTTGGTGGTGGTGGGGGTTCCCCTGTTTTTCCTGGAGTTGGCGGCCGGTCAGTGCATCCGACAGGGCAGCATTGGGGTCTGGAAACTCATCTCTCCCAAACTGGCAGGGATAGGATACTCCAGCTGTGTGGTGAGAACAACACTCCTTTTCCCCCCCTACTGAGGCCCTGTTTCCAATTCACTGTTGAGCTGCACCTTATGGCTGCCCACACAATGCCAGGTGCTGGGAATTTCTCAGTATTCAATCATGTCTCCTTGGAGCAGTACCAAATATTTTAGCATGCCTGTACTGTACACAGGGAAGAAAGGCATTTTCTGTTCCCTATGTTGCTATGGCAGCTGCTATAAATATATTGACATTTGGTTATGTTAATGTGTTAAAATGTGTTAATGTATGTTAAAATTCCTGATAAAGTACATTTTTGCAACATAGTCTTGTTTCAAATTGTCTCTTTGCTAACAGGTTAGTTAATGAGTTGATGACTTGAGGTTTGTTGGTTCTTTTGGCATTTGGACATTCACTTTCAGTTACGCTGGTTTTGTAATATCCAGTTACCATTTTACTTAAGCGCACTAATCTCTATGCTCTTTCAGCTCCCAGTACTGTAGGGCTGCTCTACTATTCTTACTTCAGTCTACACTTACACGGGCCACACAGCTAGGTAGTAAAAGGTTTATTTTACTGAAGACTCTGAAACTGTGGCGCTTTACCAATACAACAGCAAATTTACCACACATTAGATAAAATTGGATGAGCTTTTCATTACTTCTGTATTGCACAATGTGCCCCAAGTGGTTTTACCCGGTCTTGACAAATACAGCTTCATGCATGGTGTGAAAAATCTTTTGACACCCATGTACAGTACGTCCCACTATCTTGCGTCACTGGAGGCCACACAAATATTTCCATGCTACATCCAGTTAATAATTAATGGGTGGGAATATAGTTAACCTCTTTAACGTCCCAGCTTACTGTTGTGCAGTGTGTATTATACAGCTGTCCAAAACATCTCTTTGAATTGCAAGAAATCAAGATGATGTTAGCTGGGCTCATAGTGAAACAGTATATTTCAAATGTTTTTCTATGAGTAATGCATTAAGTCAACAAGCAAAAAAATAATTTTGCTTGCTTGTACTTCCAGTGAGTTCAAGAATAATGAATCCTTTCCCCCTTATGATTAATAGTATCTAACACTCAAGGGGACATCTGTAAGACTGTATCTGTCTTTACATGTAGCCTGTATGTGTTACAGTACTTGTGAAAGAGAATGCATTTCTCTCTTATGTATTTTCTGATAAATATGGATTTACTCTTGATGCTTTGGTTTTGAACTGCTAAATGCATCTTTTGAACAACTGCTTTTCCCCATTTTCGCTTCCCTCTCTTGAAGGGGTCTAGAGATGGGGTTTTAAGGTAACCAGTGTCAATGTTTAAACGAGCAGGAAGGCTGATCAGCCCGTGGCAGTTTTAAATGTACTGAGCATGAGGTATTTGCATGGAAGAGTGATTCAGGCCAGGGTGTGCTAGCAAGCCTCAAATATTGTACTTTGTGATACAAATGATACAAACATGAGACAAATATGATAAGTAGGTTTGGTCTGTGCGCTGGCAAATAAGGCTGGAATAGACGTGCTTATTCTGTACACGAGAGCCGTTTATGCATTAATTTTTTGGTTGGTATGTTTGTGTCTATGTGCACTTTTGTGTAGTCACAGTAATCGTAGTTTTAGTTTTAACTCGGCCCTCTTCCCCCTGCCAGGTGTGTTTCTTCGTAGCGCTGTACTACAACGTCATCATTGGGTGGAGCCTCTTCTACCTGGGCAGTTCTTTTCAGTACCCCCTGCCCTGGGAACAGTGTCCCAAACCCATGAACAATAAGACCGGTATGTGCACCCCAGCTGTGTGCGCGCGTGTGTGTGTGTGCGTGTGTGTGTGCGTGTGTGTGTGCGTGTGTGTGTGCGTGTGCGTGTGCGTGTGCGTGTGCGTGCGCGTGTGTGTGCGCGTGTGCGCGTGTGTGCGCGCGTGTGTGCGCGTGTGTGTGCGCGTGTGCGCGTGTGTGCGCGCGCTCTGCTCGTAGTGCGTTTAACTGGAGCGCAGGCACGCACACTCACCTGCGTCCCTCCGGACTGCCTGTCTTTCACAGTGCAGGAATGTGCCGACAGTTCTCCCTCCACGTACTTCTGGTTCCGCAAAGCCCTGGACATCACGGACTCCATCGACGAGATCGGAGAGTTCAACGTCATGATGACCGTCTGTCTGCTGGCCGCCTGGACCATCGTCTGCCTCGCCATGATCAAGGGGATCAAGTCGTCCGGCAAGGTGCTGGCAGTGCTGCGTTCTGTCTGGGCACTGGGCCCTGGGCCCTGGCCCCTGGGCCCTGGGTGCATCCTACTGTCAGTCACAGTCATGGGCATGGCAGCATTGCACCGATCTTTCATCTCCTCTGCTCTCTCTCTCTCTCTCTCTCTAAGGTGATGTACTTCTCCTCTCTCTTCCCCTACGTGGTGCTGCTCTGTTTCCTCATCAGAGGGCTCCTGCTGGATGGGGCCTCAGAAGGGCTCACCTACATGTTCTACCCCAAGGTATGGCCTCTATGCTGGGGTTCAACTCTTACTGCTTCAGGGAGAGTCTTCAGTCATTACCTGATTTTGGTACATTGTAAATGATTATTTTGTATATTGATGAGACAAACATTACTAGCTCTGTAAGCTAGTGGTTAGCGGTTCCTGCGGTTATAGAGCTTCCAGTCACTATCTAATTAAAAATGTAGACTCAAAGGTGAGGTGACTGCCTAGGGCTGAATGGCACAAAACTCCTCAGTGGCTGGTGTGCATATTTCTTAAGAACACAGAGCTTAAAGCACTGACTGGAAAAAGGGCTGGATGATGTGGAAACATTTTTAATCGTATTGGTTTCTTTTTTCATATCGGTCGATACTGATGTGTATCACAATATAAAGCAAACAGTTATAGAAAAATGTATGAATATAATCAACAAACTATTAAAAGAATAAACTAAATCTCTAATCTTGTTGGCTCTCATCCAAAACAGCTTTTAAGTGTTAAAGGAGAACAAAACAGACAAAATAAAAAACCTTCAGTTCTGAACAGACACAAAGTCTCAACTGCATTGCTGTACATTAGAATGGAAACCTAGTTAAATCGCAGGCTACATGGGTGAGATGTGTGGTGCAGTCTGTAGAGTGGCTGACTCAAGCCATATGCAAGGCAATTTGCAAATTCAAATTGCCTTAATATGAAGCTATCATACATGGCTTCTGTAATTAAGCAATGCATTTCCCTCTGCATGATTTGCATCGCATATTGAAATATGCACTGTATTCAAGCTAACACATGTTCATAATGTTGACATTTATGTATATTATATTAAGTATATGTCCCTGTCTTCCTTTTAATGTCAATATACAGTTGAGCACACAATTGAAACTGCAATTGCTATTCATATTGATAGCCTAAATACACTTGAGAAAAAGTTTTTGAAGAAATGTAGCTGGATAACATGCACACCATGTACCATTACCTGCATTCTGATTCCATGTTTTCTTTTAAATACAGTAGGCCTTAATTTATTCTGCATTATTTTGTTTGTGCTAACATTTTGCGGGCAGTAGAAAAAAGAAAAAAAAACATGGTTACCATACCCTTGTACCAGGATCAAAATGGAAGTGATTTTCTTCATTTAAAGGAGTATATTAAAGCCGTATTGCCTGTTGAAATGTCGACATACATTCACCCAAACATCAACAGTCAAATTAAAATATTTAAAGTCCCATGAAAGGCATCCCTCTACTGCAGATTACCTACAGCTCCTCTCAAGCTTTTATTCATTAGGCAGCAGTCACTGAAGTACATTAGGGACACATAGTGGTTGATGATGTATTTAATGAAGTGTGACAGAATGCCCTATGCTTGTGTTCTGTGCCCTTGCTCCTTTGTAAAGATGCATGCGCCTCAGTGTCTCCATTGGCATATTTCTCTTACCTCCACAGCTGAGCATCTGGGGCGAGGTTCAGGTGTGGCGGCAGGCCGCCACCCAGGTGTTCTTTGCCCTTGGGCTGGGTTTCGGCTCCGTCATCGCCTACTCGTCCTACAACCCCCCCAAGAACAACTGCCACCGCGACGCCCTGGTGGTCTCCTTCATCAACTTCTTCACCTCCGTCCTGGCCTCTCTCGTGGTGTTCGCCGTGCTCGGCTTCCGAGCCAAGGCCCTCGCCATGAAATGCGTGACCAAGTGAGCGCGAGCGCTGTGTGTGTGTGTGCGAGCTAGTGGGTGTGTGTGTGAGCTAGTGGGTGTGTGTGCGTCTGTCTCTGAATGTGTGCACAACTGTCTGTCTGTGTAGGTTTGGAGGTGGGTGGGTTAAGGTTCCCTTACTCTGTAAATTCTAAGAAATTACTGAACCTTGAGAATTTTCCATAATTTATTGAGTAAATGTTAATATGATGCACTTGTATTTCATCATAACAAGCACTGTTGTACGGGTAACATCCCCGGTAATTGGCCCCTGGATTATAATGATCAGATATTTTCTCTACGTTCTATTGGTGATTGTATTAAATTGAAATTAGCTTTTTTATTATCATTTTTCTGCACAGCACCTGTTCTTCACAAAAAAATTAATAACTAGATAATATTACTGTTTACATGTTTAAAAATAATTTAAAACGTTTGTTAATTTGGGAAATTTTTAAACAGTTTCTGGTTGTCAGCCAGTAGACACCTGGACCTTGCTTCTCCTGCTCAAGCTGATTTCCTTCTTCCTCCTTCAGAAATTTGGAGCTTCTGTCTGAGTTGACTCCTCTGGAGGAGCAGTGGTTGCCCATGTTCAACATGTCTGACCCCAGTTCAGTTTCCCTGGAGGAGTATAGCGCGTGGTTCCAGCGTAATGTCGAAATACAAGGGAAGAACATCACCGACTGCAGTCTGGAAGCGGAGATGAGCAAGGTCTGTGGCTCCATCCGTTTCATTGGTCATTGTCCGTTTCCTCGGCGCCGTTCTGGTTCTGTGGAGCGTGCGCCCTGACCATAGGCCGTCGCCTCTCTCTCTCTCTCTCAGGGCGTGGAAGGCACCGGCCTGGCCTTCATCGCCTTCACGGAGGCCATGTCCCTGTTCCCCGGCAGTCCCTTCTGGTCGGTGCTCTTCTTCCTGATGCTGCTCAACCTGGGCCTCAGCACCATGTTCGGCACCATGCAGGGCATCCTCACCCCGCTCATGGACAACTTCAAAACGCTCTCCCGCCACAAGACCCTGCTCACAGGTAACCCTCTTCACTTTACTGCCTCCCTGTGTCTTCATCCGCCAGTGTGTTCTTCTTGTGCACCCTTATTCCTGTATTTTATTTATTTATTTATTTATTTCACCAGGCAAGTCGTTAATAACAAATTCTTATTGCTGTATGGTTGGGCACTGCGATAAATGGGTGAACCCTCATTCTTATCGACTGTTCTGTCTTTTGGTGTGCTCTCACTTGGCATTCCACATCTGTGAACTTATTATCGAGCATTATGAATCAAGCATTAGAACCGAGGGAATGTGTGAATGGGTTGAGATGGTGATTGTGCTACTCTTACTGTGCTCTTAAGTTGCTTTTACTTTAAACTCCACAACAACTCTAGACACATGGAGCACAATTTCACCATCTCAGGGGGCTTGAGTGGCTGGCCACACAGATTATAATATCCGTCAAAACGGGCTCGCCTCGTATGTTGCCGGAGGATGTGAGAGAGCCATCTTATTAAACGCTCTTCTCCTGTAAATAATTGCCAAATCCTGTTTTGTCAGAAATATTTAAAATGCAGCTGCCAGCACCACCACCATTTATAAAAGGATGGGTCTTGAAATCAAAACCCAAAAACTGGAAGTACGTTAATGAAATAATGAAGATGAAAAAACAAAAACTCCCGATGCCATTATGGTACAGTAGCTGAGGTGCACTCAAACTTCAAACCGCCTCAAAACAGCAAGGGCTTATGTGAGATTAAGTCCAGAACTTCAAAGTATGATAACATTGTTTAACATCTGCCTTGGTAAAAATATATGAAAAAGTGTCAAGTTAACGCTGAACCATTTATAGAAAATGATCAGGTAAGTAGTTAAATGGTAAATAACATTCCTAGTAACTACATTTCCCACCTGAAGTCTGAAGTGAAGTTGGCAGTGCTGAACCCCTGCTGCGTTTATTCGGTGGCTCTGTACTGACTTGCTGTTCATCTCTGTCGCAGTATGCAGCTGTGTGGTGGGGTTTGTGATCGGGCTGCTGTTCACCCAGCGCTGTGGGAACTACTTTGTGTCCATGTTCGACGATTACTCCGCCACTCTGCCTCTCATCATCGTGGTCATCTTCGAGACGCTCAGCGTATCCTGGGTGTACGGGGCCGACCGGTAAGTGCCTAGATAATGTCTTAAAAAGGCGTAGCAGTGCAAAGCACAGTATGTTTTGGGATTGTGAAGTGTGTGGTTTACGGTGGTTACGGAGTACTCAAAAAGAAATGGGAAGTTACAGTTTGTTTGATTGTAGGATTTTTAACAGAAACCAATCTGATTAGTTGTTGAAGCTTTACGTCATAGCTCAGTGGTAGAGTTTTAATTGCTGCCTCCAGCTATTAATCATGATTTTTTCAGCTGTAACTGGCCATTGGGTTATTAGCAAAGCACAGCGCTGGAAGCTTGGTGGATGCATCTCACCTCGGTCTTAGCCTGGCCAGGCTCATATTACAATGAGGTTATGTACCTGAGGAGTAAGGCCACTTTGTTTGTATATTTATGACTACTTTGCAGCCCAGTTCATTAGACTGTGTCAGGGTGTTACTCGTACAGTAAAGATAATCGCCCTCTATTGCTTTGCAGGTTCTTGGATGATATTGAGAACATGCTGAAGTGGCGCCCCCCGGTGGTGTATAAATACCTGTGGCAGTATGTCTGCCTGATCGCCATGGTGGGCCTACTCGGGGCCAGCTTACTGCGCATGTGTTTCAAGCGTCCCACTTACACTGCCTGGAACCAAACTACGGTAAGGGCAGCAGCTGCACATTCCAGTGTGCACTTTACTTCAGCGTTATCATGAGCATTATCATCTTTTTTGAATCGGTGTAGTTCGGTGCTGAGAAGTCTTTAGTTTCCGTTTAAAATCTAATTACATCCAAAGCAACATCCAGAACAATGAAAATCCATATTGCAGTTGTGAGTTTTTTATTCATTTTTTTCATGTAATGATCACCTCTGTCCACTGTTGCCCACTGACTTTACCCCTCCTGACTCTCCACCTTTCCCAGGCCTCAGAGATGAGTCTGGAGTACCCTGGCTGGGCACTGGCTTTGCTGGCATGTCTTATTGTCTTTGCTACTCTGCCGGTCCCAGTGGGCTATCTTCATTCTGTTGTGAAGGCCAGACTGTGGCAAGGACCTGCTGGAGGGAGGGAGCGGGATTTGGAGAGAGAGCAGTACAGAAAGTGCAGCTCTGCTGAACCAGACTCCACCCCTGGACTCACCCCATTGGATGACGACGAGAGAGAAGAAGAGACTTCCAGGAACTGTTTACATCCACTGAATGGAGAGAGCTACCGACTGCTCTCCCAAGAGGCCGAAGAAGGAGAAGATACCACCGGGGTATGACAGTGAAGAGGCGAGAGGATGGGAAATTTTGGGCACAAAAAATACCAAGACTGTGCAATCAAAACACATGGATGGGAGAGAAGTAGAGACATGCATACGCATTTGCGTGTACGTATGGGATGGAGCATAGCATTCTTCCATTATTTATATGGATATGTATGGTGCAGCCATGTATTTATGTTTGAACTACATTTTTTAAAATTAGAAAGCGAAGCTTTAAGTTTGCTTCTGTAATGGAAACCCCAAAAAAAAATTCACACCTCAGCAGGGTAAACATGCCTCCTGAAGCAAAAAAACAACGCTCGTTTCATAATACCATCCACTGGTGCCTGTAATATGGTACTGCTCTCCTTTGATACTTGTGTGGTATTCATTGAGTGCCACCTGGAGCACCATCTCTGACTGCTCCCTTGTCTCCTTGAAATGAGGTGCAGAGGAGACCTTTCCAGCCATTTGGTGGTGATAAATGGCTATCGTTTTGTTTCTGTTGTGCATTTTTACCCTTTCAGTGAGGGTAGAGGCCTCTCTCTTGTCTTGTCGTTGAAAAAATATAAGTTATGAATTTGTATTTTAAATATTGTAATATATTTGGTACTTGTGGAACATTGTGACTTTCTACATCTCAGAACTAGAGGGCTGTTCAGATGGGACCCAAACTCACACCATTGCTTACTTCAGCGTAAATACTCAACCTGACGAGGTAAGAACGGTCCAAGCCCATGCCTCATTTAGTGGATGATTACATGTTTTGTGGTCCACTCTATGTTTTTGTACACTACCATGTTCAAATACAGGTATGCCCCATATTGTGCTGATGATAAATTCTCGCAGAGCGTTGCTGTCCATGAGCCATGGTTCATATTGTACATTTATTTTTGTATTGTTTCAGTTAATATTATTGATAATATTGGTGTATTGATTTTTTTTTTTTTTTTTTTTTTGAGCAGAGAAATTGTTACATTGACTCTTTGTTGAATGAGGTAGTGGTAAATGGGGTATGCATGCCTGATTATGTAATTACCAAGATAGCAGCTGGTAGGCTAGTCACTGGTGCTTTTGGCTTTATTGATGTGACTGTCTAGTACAGATGCACAATATGGAAATTTTGGGGCCAATATCAACAGACATTAGTCTACGGTTTTGCAGTTTAGCACAAATGTACTGTCGCCAAGTTTACATGATAATGCAGGAAGCAGATGACCACAAACATGAACCTATGAAGGAAAAATGTAACCGACTTTGTGTAACTAAATATTTCAACTTTGTCATCAAGTAAGCAGTAGAATTTGAGCTACCGAGTTTCTGTGTAGCTTTGCTTGTGAGTCTGTAGATTTATTTTTGAGTTTGAACGTTTTTTTTTACTGTTCATTTTAAAATGATAATTTTTAATTATAATAATTAAATTATAATTTAAAAATAAATTATTTAAGAGGTTGAGCCAGGGTTAGGCTAATTTACAGCATCAGTGGAGCATCAAATGCACGATGACATCAAATTTGTGTCTGGTGCATGTGTGAGCTTATAGGGCTACAACCCTCATATTATTGTGCATCCATAATGTGTATGAAAAAGGTGTATTATGTGCTGTTCAGATGTTTGTAGTGAAAAATCTGACCCCCTTTCGCATCCCACCAGTGGGTCCCCCAGTGCACTAAAGGACCACAGACTGAAGGCGGTAAGGGGAGGCGGGAACTTATGACTATCAGTATGTTGCTGATGCCTCTCCCCCCCATTGCCCAAATTAAGTGTACAGAAGTGTTCTGTCTTATAGCAAAAGTTGATTTAATGACCAATCTATTTACTAACCCTGGTTCAAGATTAGGGGTTTTTCCAATAGTTTTCATATTCTTTATTTTCATAATTATCATAGTGTCTTCTGTCCATAACCTTGCTTTTGATAATGAGCTTCAAAATGAGCTTTGTTTCTCTCACTGTACTTGATTATAGGTAATGCTTCCATTCATACATTTTTCCAAAGTGTGAAGGTTTTCTTCTGCTGTGTGTGCTTTTTAATATTAATTCTGCTGCTTTTTTGTTTTTATATGAGCATGTATTGCCATGTCATGCATATTGGTCCTGAGATAATCAAATGGTTGACAGAAATTTGTGTAGGAGATAAGGTTGTATAAATTGTATATAATGCTGTAAAATAAGAGTTTGAATGCGTTCCTCAAATCAAAATGCTTGTTCTTCATTTTAGTCTATTTTAAGAAAGGATTATCTGCTGTTTCTTTGATATTGAAACTGTCACAGTCATAGAAAGTAGTTGAGGTTAGAGGTTCTGAAATGAAGAAGTACTGTTTCTGATGTTACATGTAATCCAGTTATTGAGTTAGCAAGCGTGGCTGTGTTGTTAAAAAAACATGTATTTCTGCTCTGTAATTACACAATGGTACAATTCCAGGAGCCTGCAAAAGTTACAACTACATTGATATTCACTCCTGTGCAGGGCCTTTTTGGGTGAATTGAAGTCCTTTCTTTGACCATATTACACTACAGCCTCACAGTGCTGTGTTGTACTGACTCATACTAATACTATGCTGTTGCATATGTACTTCTACAGAAGTTGTACAATCAATGTTCATAAGATTTAATTTCAGGTCAGTGGGTAATCAATTCCTTATTCAACTGTACACCCATGTTTCTTAGCATCCATATGTATGCTATTGGACAAAATGGCATGAAACTGTCCAGGATCTTGGCTGCTTGAAGTGATGAATACTTTTAATGTTTCAGCTGATGTACAATGTTGTATTTTCCCCATTTAAAGTGTATTTTGTAAGTTTTTTATGAAATGTGTTTAAAAGTTTCAGGTATTTACCAATTGCTTATCTTTTGCACAACCTATGCCTTTCAAAGATCAATTTGTTTATGGTTTGTTCACAATATTTGGTTTTAGTCTTTCCAACTTTGTACCATCAACAAGGGCTGTGAATATTTTTTGTATTTGTATAGACAGTGTATGCACCCACTATTGTGCCATAGTCCTCCAGGACCAAATAGGGTGACCACGTGTGTCATGGTCTCATGATGGAAAGATGTTTCTTGTGGTGTTTTTAGGCCTTTACATACAGTGCCTGTAGACAAGGGACGATCGGTTCAATTCCCGGATGACAGGAATCCTGCAGGTTTTATAGTTTCCCATAGTGAGCAACACTTGCATGCTAAGAAAAGTGTCTTACTGACCCAACTAATAAACTTTTAAACAAATGTGATATGAGATGGAATAAAAATCAGTAGCTTCTCCATCCCTCATGTACTGGAGTCTCATTCAGTGACACTGCTTAAGCTCAGCGTAGGTTCCTATTGCAAACACTTGCTCAACAGCTGATTTTCTTTCCTGAAAGAAAATTTGACTTCTGCATTCTGAATTGTTTGACTACTTTTCTTGTGTGAATTGCTGGTATGTACATTTGTGATCTACATGAAATGGCGCGTTTTTTCATGTAGCTTAACAGCAATGACAAATAAATTGGATTTTAAATATTTTGTGTGGTGCTGTAGATTTCATGTACACCAAATGTTCTCATATTTAGCCACCTTTGCATAATAATTAGTATAATTAAAACATCTCATGGGTTTTAATTAATTTCAGCTGTACAAAAATGTAGAGTTTACACATTGGGAAATTACCAAGACCTTCTGCCCCCTTCATTAATTTCATTATGAAAAACTTAAAAATTTGGCATCTCCAGTCCCACTCAAAATTTAATTCATCGATAATCTAGATCTGCTTGTTCCTGGTCAGGGTTGTGAGGTGTGCTGGAGCTTGCATCCCAGCATGCATTGGGCGAGGGGTCGGAATGCACCCTGCCAGTCCATCGCAGGGCACACATACCATTCACTCACACTCATACCTAGGGGCAAGTTGGACTCCGACTGGTCACCCATCTGTATATTACTCATAGGAAAAAACTTTTTGAATAAAAGAAGAGAGATAAGAACATATGGTCCGTGGCACATTTGCTTGACAAAGAAAGAAAAACACTGTCTAATCAGAGCTTTTGTAACTAATTTGACCTTACTTTTCACCCAGCTCTGTTTCATAAAGCAATTAATTCTATACCCACAAGTACAATCAATTTGGTTTAAAACATAAGCATACACTAACCTCATATTATCCTTGCCATAACTTTAAATGAGCAAACACAACATCTTTGACACAGACAACACCAGCAAATTTATTTGTATCACTGCTTTTCCATTACAAGTCATTAGATATTCCACTACAGAGATCTTCTCTGGATCAGCTGTGAGACATCTACTCTTAACCCATTCTATCTAAAGCTAAGGAAGTACATCCTTAATGATACATACTTCTGATTTTTTTTTGTTGTTTTATTATTCACTGTAATGAATGCATTACAGTCTGAATACGTGAAATTGTAACAACAGAGCACTTAGACCTTTTGTGTATATATATCAAATCATTTGAAACAGTTGCTGAACTGATTAAAATCCAAATTCGAGGAGATTGTGATCTTATCTGAAGAGAACATTGTGTTTTGCTTTATACTGAAGAAATAAAATGACTTATGTAAATAAAACTGTATTATTCACCAAGTATTCACCAAGCCTTTATTCACAAGGCTAATCATATTAAAACTAAACCCCTCTTTTCTGCTTTTTAAAAATGACCTCAACATATATTTCAAATTCCTACCATTTGATATACGCAATAAGATTGCAATAAGAATACTATTATTGCATAAAGTGCATGGCTCCTTGTCCCTGTCCGGTAGTTTACATGTATGTTTTTCTCATTTATGTATTTTTGCCATTACTTTTTAAACTATTTTATAAGTTTTTTGATGAATACATTTTAATTTAACTTTGCTCCGTTATACATAACTAATGTGCATTATTGTGTTTTGTTCTTGTGCCTTTTTGCTGTAGATTGTGATTTGTGAGATTTTAAAAAGAAACCTTTTGTCGTACTTGCACTGTAAAGATCCATAATCGGAATTTTGTCAGCTCCATACTTCAAAGAGCATTTGTTCCACCCACATCTACAAGTTTTTCTTTCTACTAACCAATCGGAGTGTTGGGACGTAGAAGGCGGAACTACACGTGGGGAGCGTGCCCAATAGCGACATAGAAGTGGAACCACTGCGTTCGGGTCACGGTAGGCGACAGGAGTGATCTTAGGGGGGAAATGCTGTGAATCTTTTGTTTGCGGATCAGCTCTGCAAGCAGACAACGTAAACAGCTGTGCATTCACTTATTATACGATGAAGTACATGCCATTTTAGCCTGGATAAAAGAGGGAATATTATTATCCTGAAGGAACGGTGATAGCTATAACCAGGGAGGAATCAGCGGATTTGCTTTGGTACCGCTCCCGCCGGTACGAACCCAGGACGGACCGTTTTGCAAACATGATGACTTGCTATTCAATCTTGGTATCTTAACTAGATTGTTAGCGAGCTAACCAGTGCAACTAGCTAGTTTTGTGTATGATGTGTTTAATCAGTATACTCAGAGGTCGGCCGTCATTTGAGTTAAATGGCAGGGCAACTCAATATGTGTGCCAAGCTAGCTAACAAGTCAACTAGCCTAGCTGGTCAGTCAATCCGTCCCAGACAATACCCCGCGCTAGCCGGGCCATTTCGATCGATAGGTAGCAAGCAATGACGGTCGTTCTTTTCCGTTATGTCCACAAATGCCCTTGACTGTCTCGTGTGATTAGCTACTTGGTTACATATGGGCATTTGATAGATAACGAAATTCCACACATTTGGCAAACTACCTGAATAGATAACTACTTTCTTTGTAGCTAACTGGCTAATAGTGCATGGCATCTGAGCTTTCTGCTGCGTAGTCCGCTTGATAGCTATCTGGTAATTTATTGGCTAGCGAACAGTACCAGAGTGTATGAAGATTAATCTCCGATTACGTCTTGAAATCCCCCATATTATAACATTATATATATATATATATATATATATATATATATATATATATATATATCCGTTGCTAGCTAAATAAAACAGGTTGACGACAGTCAGTAATGTCAAGTAAGTGCACGTGCCTGTGTTAAGTCAGAATTGCAATAATTCATAGTTTCTGTGATGGCAGGGTATTTGATTAAAATACCGCACGAATTATTAACCGTTGCTTTTGTTTATATATAGATACGATTTCAATGTGAATGAACAAAGTGACTATGTTGTGGTTAGGTTTGTCTCTGTCTGTCTGTAACCACTCATCCTCCACCGTTTCCTTTTCCTCAGGGATGTCAGGGAGTACTGTGACAAGATGGGTGATCTCAGACGACGGCAGCCACCTGATTCGCAGAGAGGAAGTGGAGGCAGCAATTCCTAAAGGTGTGTGGAATTATTTTTGACCATATACGTTACACACTCGATTACAGGTTTCACATATTGAGCATTCCATTGTAATCTGTATGTGAATAAGTGGTTTGATGTTGCTGCAAATGTTCCTTGTTGAGTATGTCAGACAGTTTGTTAACACAACAAGCTCTTTGCTGTTCTTGCAGGTGTGGAATCCCAGATGGTACAAGTAAAGGAAGAGAATTTTGACCGACCTGTCACTAATATATCAACATCATCGTCATTGTCAACCAATAAAAAAAATGGTGAATATTCAATAAGCAGACATGTTATGCTAGTGTAATATCTAGGATGCTGTAAATACAGCTCTGCCGTACTCTCTGCACTGTCACTGTAAGTGGTGCACTGAGTTTTGTTTCTTATTTATTGGTAATTCCAAGGGAAAATGGCTCCTTATCAATCTTGACCTTCACAGATCTTTCTGATATTTGACACCCCTAATATAAGATTGGAGTAATCACCATTGGTATACGTTTGGGAAAAAAAAACATAATTAAGCAAATGAGGATCAAAGTGTATTTTCACTCCACTTTTTGCCTACCTGCCTCTACTTTCAAGATCTATTTTGTCAACCATAAATGGTAAAAAGCTATTTCTTGGTCTCATTGATATCACAAAGACGTGCTCTACAACGTGGGTCATATTTGAATGCTCAATTTTGTTGTTTGACTTTTTTGGACAGTCATGCAATGTGTACACCTGCCAGTTTACATGGTAGTATCTCTTGCACTTTTTGTTTTACAGTAATTGCAAGACTATTTCATAGGGTGATTAACTGGTTGAAGGAACAGTTCACCCTAAAATATTGCTAATAGTTTATGAAATTTTGTTTTGATTTATTGATTGATTGTTTTCAACTTCTTTTTACCATAGTTTTGGGATGTTTGTACTTTTTCTTACTGACAGGTTACATAGAACAACATGAAACATTGAGCAAAATTTTAAGTAGTTTTAAGAATTAATTTATTAGTTTTAATACTTAATTAATGAAAATAATTAAGTCAAAGTATCTAGACATGACAGAAGTTGTTGAGAAAGATATTGTTATTACAGTTAACAGTTGTCAAACTGTAGGTCTTGAAAGTAGAGGTGGTTAGGCCAAAAGCAGAGTGAAGATGGACACTTTGATCCTTATTTTCTTAATGAAGTTTTTTTCCCACAAGTATACCAATGGTCATTATTCCAAGGTTACATCATGGGTGTCAAATATCAGAAAGATATGTGAGGTCAAGATTGAAAAGGAGCTATTTTCCCCCAGATTACCGTCATATAATTTTTTGACCTCTTTCTCTACAGCTGTGCCTGCTCAGCTGCCAGTTTCATACCCTTGTGCGTACTGTGACATCTGCTTCACGGCTTCCCATTACCTGGAGAAACATGTCAAGCGTTCACACAGGAAGCAATACTTAGAAATGCTGCGGAGTCGAAACATCACGTTCAGCAAAACTCCTGCCTCGACTTCGGCCACTTTAATCAAAACCCCTGCCTCTACTTCAGCTACTTTCAGCAAAGCCCCTATATCCACTGCAGCTAGTTTCAACAAAGCCCCTATATCCACTGCAGCTAGTTTCAACAAAGCCCCTATATCCACTGCAGCTACTTTCAGCAAAACCCCTGCCTCCACTGCAGCTACTTTAAGCAAAACCCCTGCCTCCCCCCCAGCTACTGTCAGCAAAGCCTCTGCCTCCCCCCCAGCTACTTTCAGCAAAGCCCCTGCCTCCCCCCCAGCTACTGTCAGCAAAGCCTCTGCCTCCCCCCCAGCTACTTTCAGCAAAGCCCCTGCCTCCACTGAAGCTATTTTCAGCAGAGCCTCCTCTTCCCCCCCAGCTACTTGCAGTAAGGCTCCCACCTCCCCGTTGGGCCCCTCTGGACCTTCTTCCTCACAAGCAGCCCCTCTCACCTCACCCAAGAGCATCCACTCCTCTGCTAAGGATGAGTCTGCTTCTACCAGTCACTCAGTAGAGGCTCAGGCCTCTGACTGCTCTGCAGGTTCCACTGTCATTGGTCTCTCTCCCGTGACATCTGAAAGAACCCCTGACCCTGCTCCTTTGCCTCCTGCCCCTAACCCCGTGAGGCCTTCTGCCTCAGCGCCATCTTCTGGCCCAATCCAGATAGCGGTAAAGCCCATTCCAAAGGAAGCCTCAATGCAAGACCTTCCCCAGCCGCTCTGTCCCCCTTCAAACGCTGAAGAAGCGAAGAGAAGAGCCCAGAAAAATGTTCTGCCATCTTGCGCTCGCTGTGGGGGGAGGAGAGACGGGCGGGCTGAAGGAGAGGGGGAGAAGGAATGCTGCTGTGAGGAAGGCACACTGTTTCTTTGCAATGAATGTGGGCAGAGCTTTCCTTCTTTCCCCTCCCTTAGCTTCCACCAGGACCAAGCCCACTGGGGTAAAAGGCAGGGCAGAGGTGAGGAGGAGGGAGAGACCCTGTATCTGTGCACTGAGTGTGGTCTCAGCTTCCCCTGCCTGGAGCTACTGGGCCATCACCAGTCCCTCCATGACTCGCCGGGAGCCAAGGACCAAGAGGAGGGAACAGAAGAGGAGGAGAAAGACGAGGATGACGACTCCCTGCCTTTCACCTCCCAGGCGCACTCCTGCCCGAACTGTCAGAAGATCTTCAAAACCGCGCGCTATCTGAAAACCCACATGAAGATCCACAGCGGCCAGGTGCCTTACCACTGCGACCAGTGCGACAAGCCCTTCACCCAGCTGGGCGACCTGAAGACGCACCGCCGCACCCACACCGGCGAGCGGCCGTACCAGTGCTCCCAGTGCGGCAAGTGCTTCGGCCGCTCGGGGACCCTGAAGAAGCACTGGCGCACCCACACGGGGGAGACGCCCTACGTGTGCGCGGCGTGCGGGAAGCAGTTCAACCAGCTGGGGGCGCTGAAGACTCACGAAAGGATCCACACTGGACAGCGGCCTTACTTCTGCACCCGCTGCTCACAGCATTTCACCTACTCCTACCAGCTCAAGAGACATCGCTGTGTGCACAGTGACAAGAGTCGAGCTGCCTCAGAGTGATTGCACTTTAAAGGGGCGATGCTGATGTTCGAGGGGTGGATCTCCTCAGAGGACAACGCTGGCCCCCGTCAACTCGAAACGCTGACGTGCTGAGGCACACGGAAGGCTAACACCCGCGATGCTGCTTGGAGAGACTGAAAGACTGGGAGCAGTAGTGAGCGTTGCACTGGAGAGTGAGCATGATAGGGAAGCTGTAGGAACGCTAATATACTGACATGGAAACATGAGCGTGATGCTGACGTACTTCCGGGATACAATAAATGATACTGAGTGAGGTGCTACCCTTCCCTCCACTGTAAACAGCACTCTTCCCAATCACACATGCTCAGTATGCAGGCTTGCTACTGCTCTTATACGGGGCTGGTTATCCCCTCTAAGGGGAAATTGATTCCCGTGGAGGTGGATTGTACAGTAGATACAGTAAAGAGTGAGAGATATGGATGTGCAACAACCTATCATTGCTGGGAAACTGAGAAACACTGCCCCCCCTTTGCCCCCTTGTACCTGTAATGTCCCTAAGTGACAGTAAAAATGCTGCCAAATATTTGTCACCAAGCATTCCCTTTATAGCTCATCCTCTTAGAGTTTGGTCTGTATGAATGTCTCTTTTCCTCCCTTGTCTTAGAAACCTGCACATTACAGTTCAAGAAAATTCTGTCCCTGGTTGTAATGCCATAAAAATGCTTTCATCTACCAGCTTGTACTATTGAGTGAACGCTGAACAGAGCTCCTTGGCTATGGAATGTTACTATTGGCAACTTCTGATTGCCATTATTATAATCTTATAAGATCATAAACTTAAGTCTGAAAATGTAAGAGGTGGCTCTTTCAAATACCTCATTCACAGCCATTCAGCTGTCAAAGTTTTGTTTATGCTGTACTCGCCTCTTTTGAAAAACTATAAATGACCCTGTTAATCTCTGGGTGTTTCATAATTAAAACACAGAGGTCTGTTGTCGAATCTTGTGTTATCATCAGCTGAGATACACCCAAGCTGTGCATTCACAGGGACAATTGATTCTGTTATTTCCTGGTTTCTGCATCCCAAGCCGCCCCCCCCCCACCCCCAAAATAAATCATCTTTGTGACCTATTGCAGTTTGGCAGTGTTGTGATACGGCCTTACTAAAAGCAGTGGTCGGCATTCTAGGTGATCACACGACAGCATTACATTGCTGGTACTTCAGCCATTCCCCTTTTTCTGGAACATCTAGCATTAGAGAGTTGTTGTTTTCCCAGAATACAGAGCATTCACAGACTTTGGTATTTCCAGTACTGTTAGAAATCATCTTTAGTGCTTTGGGACCACTTGACAAGCAGCCTAGGTATGATAAATGACTGCAATACAATAGGTTTGCGAGAGCTGTTTCCAACCCGTGCTTTTCAGCAAGTCAGAAAATGAAATGAACGACACCGTCGTAGCAGCGCTTTGCATAAATGCTAATTACCATGCTGTAGTGTTAGTTATTTGCGTATGCAAACTGGTATGTGTGAGCGGTGTGTTGTGTGTATTGTCTGTGTGAACAGTGTGTGCATTGTTTGCATGTGTGAAGGCCTGGGGAGATGAGTTGCCTTGGTTGCGTCTCCACCCTGGGACTGAGAGACACAAGCGGACGTAAGAGAGGGAGGGAAGTGCGTTAGATAAAGTAATGAGGCATAGCGTGAGGACAGTTGCCACAGAGAACTGGAGGGAGCCAAGAGACAAGAGATTTGTGAGTACAAACAATCTTAGTGATGACAGACCAGTTTTTATAAAGTAACATTATTTGTCAATTTCATATTGCTGGAATTATGTTGGATTACTGTTACAAGACTGAAATGGACATTCAAAGGCCTTGATACAAGTCATTCAGCTTGCTTGGATTGTGGTAAACAAATACTGGTACAGATATCCTGCAACTGTGAGTTCTTTAGAATGAAAGTGTAACTGTATTAAGTTTATTATTGAAACAGCTGGTACATAGATTTTCTGAGGCAACATAAAAGTTGTCTTTTGAAAGATGAACAGAATTGCTGTTACATTTTTGGTAGCCATTAAGGTTTTTGTAAGGCTGTATGTTGATATGGATGAATATCATTCCCTAACCAATAAAGATAACTAAATGTAAAAGGACAGTCCGTATTTGATTGTACAGGTAAGAGAATAGTCTCCAGAATTTACTAAATAAACCCCCCAGGTATAGTCAAGAATAATTTTACAGGGAATGCATTGTGCATCTTAAGTTTAAACCACTGCAATATACTCTTATTATGAGGTGGAAATATACACAATATACTTTGGTCTGCCTGCAGTTACCATTACAGTAAAATGGAGTAACCTTGAGCCCTTGACTTCTCACTGACTGCTGCAGCTGATTAAAGTTGTTTGCATGAGTGAATCTGCCTTCTCCACCTTCAAGTGTGTTAGCTAGCAATGAGATTAAATTTATCTGGCAGTGAAGTGAATAAGTGGGGACACACTGTCTCATGTTTCTCGATATGGTTCCAAGAATTGAAATTTTGACCGATTTTATTAAAGGAGCATGGTTAGTGTAGTTTTTTTGGAATAATATGCTGGTGATAGCTTGTCATAGCGGAGCTTGATTCGCATTTAGGATGATTTGTTTATTGCTCTTGTGACATGCAAATCACTGGCGGGTAATTTATGCCTCCCTCATGCGCACTCTTCCTGTTTCGCTTCCTGGCAACTCAAATTAATCTGTTCCAATTCTCCTCTTGACTGCATCCTTTACTGCAAAGTTTCTTTTCTGATTTCATACTTTCTTTGTGGGAATCTCTCAGCATAACCCCTCCCCCCCCCCCATCCCTTCATAAGCCGTAACATTACAGTAGATTGATAAAATAAAAAAAAACAATTTACCTAGTTGCTGAAATATAGCTTCATCCTGCTGTGATAACTGCTGTACAGCTGGAATTTTATTATTCCCCATTTCCCTCTGGTACAGTAACCTCCCGGCATGGACACACAGACTGCTTACCTGTTGGCCATCAGCTTCTACCTGACATTGCCCTCCAGCCAGTCACAGAGCACACAGGAAGCATGGAAGCATGCTCGGCCACCATTGGTCCGAACAGATCAAGGGGCCGGACCACCAGCCTCCCTCACTATACAGGATCGCTATGAAGAGGAGGAAGGCACCTACATTATTCCACAGAAGTCATGTAAGAAAAGAATGGCCTAATGCAGCACAAACCCATTAACTGACTGGACACAAAAATCCATTATACGTATGTTCAATGAGAATGTTCTTAAATCATTGACAAAATGGTGTTTTGAGATGGGAAAATAACAAACGTTAAGTTATTAAAATATCATTATTGCTATCCTGAATATAAATACTGTTTGTATGTCAATGTGTTCATTTATGAGCTCATGTTGTGTGGAAAATACTTTTAAAAACTGGCAAAATAGTTGATCTAGATTAGATGACATGAGTAAAGCCTACTCTTATATTAATATGAAAAATTGTAAAATTTTTGATGGGAGCCAACAAACCTAATAAATAATGATTATTACACACCAGCACTTATGCTGATGTACATTGCGTGACAAAAACAAAACAGCTGAAATAGTTACAAATACAAACGATGGGGAAAAACGTGAATTGGTATATACCCCACTGTAACTTATTTTGAGCCTTGTTCTGATAGGCCCACCCTGTGTTTCAGCTGTAAGTTAAAAATAAAAAAGTAACACGGAGGAAAAAAATAGTATAAGCTCGAAATCAGGTTTGCAGAAAGAGTCCTTTAACGATGGCAACGTGAGCTGCGGCACCTGCCCTAACAAGGCTGGATAAGTCAGCATCCCTGCGACCCCTGTGCCTTCAGAGGGAGGGTTCTCAAATGCAGACCTTATTGTAAGGTAGATACAAAACCCATTGATAGTTGAAAATGTGAATATGTTGCTGTTCTTAAAGCAGCTTGTAAAGCAGAGACATCGGTTGACAAGAAAAATGGTTAAAGTGGACCATAAAATCATCTAAAATATTGTTTTTTTGTCTGCTTTTGTGCTTATATTTCATTATTTTCAGATCAGCCAGTAGTTTGGGGCCAGTCAGTGCATAGTTTTTTGTTTCTTTGTTTTAAGAACAAATACAGTTATGCTGTTGCCATATTTGGCATGAAAGTCACCAAGTTTTCTGCTGCTTAGTTTTCTACTGATGGCTTACTTAGACTGATTTGGCTATTGACATTCCTATGTACATTTCTTTCTGAATATTTAATGGCTGAATTTTTTAGTTCTCTGTTAGTATGCCTATACAAATTACAAATGGTATGCTAATCATTCATGGTGCTATGCCTCAAATTCTAATCATTTGAGGTGTTGACCATCATTTAATCAATATTTGTCTAACTTAGCTCAAGGGCAAATGTTGATTGAATTCCACTGTTTTTGAATTTAGCTAGATGGCAAATAGTGCTCAAATAATTTGTTATGCTATGATATAGCCTACTGTAAATAGTCAACTTAAATAGTCAAATATAATGCTTTTACAATAAGATTATTAGTATTTAGTAGTATTTTATTCTATATTTCCACACTGGGATACATTTAACACAAATGCCTATCCCTATACCAGATAGCCTATATCCGCCATAAGATGGGAGCTGTGGGTTTGCACAGGATTTTCCTATTTATATCTTGATAAGTTGGTCTTGATGCGGTTCTCTTAAGCCTGTGCCAAGATATGATTTTTAACAGGATTTGATGTTGAGCTCTTATGTTGGACAGATGCTCACCTGGGAAAGGATAGCAAACTGAGCATCTTCATAGCTGCTGCCGTGGGAACCATGACTCTGATGGGCGTGGTCTACTGCATCTACAGCCAGTTTTACAGCAAGAAACTCTTCTCTCACACACAGCTAGAGGATGATACAGGTGAGACAGCAAACCATTTTATACAACGAGGCAGTGGTCAAAAGACAGTATGTTGTGTACAGTAAATTACACTGTAAAGATTTTGCACACCTCGAAGGGCAATAGAGACACTGGAATATGTACATATTATTTCATTAGGTTTATATTATGTTGCAGTTTTATTTTGGACCAGTAGTATGGGAAGAATATACACAGGATATAGTTACATATGATGACAACTTACTGCCGTTCCAGTCTCCTTTTCTGGCTCCCCCTTTCCTCCTGCCCTCTGTATGTGTGTACAGTGCTGTGAAAGAGCATTTGCCCCCTTCCTGGCTTCCTCTAGTATTGCATATTTGTCACACTGAAGGGTTTCAGATCTTCAGACAAAATATGACACTAAGGGATCCTGCGCAAACACAAAACACATTTTTAAATGATTTCATTTATTTATTGAATAAGTTATCAATCACCCATATCACCCTTTTGGAAAAGTAATTGCCCCTTTAAATTAAATAACTGGTTGCATTCCCTTAAGCAGCAATGACTGCAACCAAACACGTCCTATAATTTCATATCAGTCTTTCACATCACTGTGGAGGAATTTTAGCCCACTCTTTGTAGAATTGCTTTAATTCAGACAAATGTGTAGGTTTTTCGAGCATGAACTGCTCATTTCAGGTCCTGCCACAGCATCTCTATTGGGTTCAAATCAGGACTTCGACTAGGTCGCTCCAAAACTTTAATTGTGTTCCTTTTCAGCTGTGGAATTGCTTTTGTGTTTTGGGTCATTGTCTCGCTGCATAATCCAGTTACGCTTCAGCTCACAGACAGATGACCTGATATTCTCTTTAAGGATTTTCTGGTACAGAGCAGAATTCATGGTTCCTTCAGTAATGGCAAGTTGTCCAGGTCCCAAGGCAGCAAAGCATCTCCCCACCATCACACTACCACCACCATGTTTGACTGTTGCTATGATGTACTTACTGTGAAATGCTGCATTTGCTTTCCGCCAGACGTAATGGGACCTGTGTCTTTCAAAATGTTCCTGAATGGGACCTGTGTCTTTCAAAAGTTTTGACTCATCTGTCCATAGACCATTATCCCAAAAGGCTTGGGCATCATTCAGGTGCTTTTTTGCAAATATGAGATGAGCATTGATGTTTCTCTTGGTTAGCAGTGGTTTCCACCTTACTGCTCTCCCATGAATCCCATTTTTGCCCACTTGTTTTCTTATTTCTTATGGGCTCATGGACATTGACCTTGGTTGAGGCTAGAGAGGCCTGCAGTTCTTTGGATGCTTTTCTGGGATCTTTTGTGTCTTCTTGGATGAGTTGTCACTGCGCCCTTGGAGAAATTTTGACAGGTCGGCCACTCCTGGGAAGATTCACCACTGTTCCAAGTGTTCTTCATTCAGCTGGTTCTCACTGTGGTTCGGTGGCGTCCCAGAGAAACGGATTGTAACCCTTTCCAGACTGACATATTTCAACTTTTTTCTCATTTCCTCTGGAATTTCTTTGATTATGGCATAGTGTGCTTGTAGTGAGTTCACTCTGATGGTAAGGTTTAATATGGGTGAGGTGTAGATTCAACAGGGCTGGCTGCAATCAAGCTTGGCTGTGTTCAGTCAGCTGGATCTAATTATCAATTAAATATATAGAATATAGAACATCCTTACATTTATATAGCACTTTTCCGATTGCTCAAAGTGCTTTACAGTGAAGGGGAACTCACCTCACCTACCACCAATGTGTAGCACCCACCTGGGTGATGCACGGCAGCCATTTTGCACCAGAAAGCTCACCACACATTAGCGAAGGTGGAGAGGCAGAAAACATTTATTTAGCCAATTAAATCTGAGGATGGTTTTGGTGGCAAGTTTGCGAGAGCCAGATCTGGGATTTAGCCAGGACACCGGGGAACCCCCTACCCTTAGCGATAAGTGTGAATGTGGTTAATTGGTTGATTGAGTAACTAAGGGGGCATTTATATTTTCACATGGGTGATATGGGTGTTTGATAACTTTTTTCATAAAATTTTTTTTTGTGTTTACTCATTTTCTTTTTGCCTAATATTACATTTGGTCTAATGATCTGAAACCATTCAGTATGACAAATATACAGTTATAGAGGAAATCAGGAATCAGCACTGCATGTTTGTCTATGGCTCTGATAGTTGACATCTCTTTGTTCCTCTAACTTTCTTTCAGAGCTAATGCTAGACCTTCCAGAGTCTTCTTCCTCCTACTTCTCCAGCTATCCTGCAATGATGGATGGAGAGAAAAAGACAAGCCAGGCCGGTTATGGCTCTATCTCTGACCCCCCCTCCATTATCAACATACCGCCTGCCCTCCAGTCCACTCCTCCCTTAGCTGCACCATTCAATCCCTTCTCCCTATCCACCTCTACTCCTCTTCAAACCATCTCTGCTCAGAATCTGGAGAGGAGCTTTGTCTGATGTATGACAGAACTCACAGCAATATAGAACACTAGGCATTACAGTACACTTGGAACATTTTGTTTTAATCATTACCACATATGTAATTGAAAAATAACAAAAACTTGTACAGGGTCAGCTGATTGATTATGTAATTAGTTCATAGTATACACTTACTTTACATGTGTGTTTTTTGTATTTTTAAGATACAAATCTGCACCTGACATGTCCTGCGGTTGTTCCATTGTTGTTTATAAAAGTACTTGCTGGCCCGTGTAATTATCTACTTTAATTCTAACTTCTTGTTTTGTATAACAAATATCAATGTTTGTACATTTGTAGTTTTGTTCTCTTTATTTTGACGGAATAAATATTGCTTAGGCCCTATGTACAGACACGTTGCTTGAACGCTAGATGGCGGTGTGCATGTGTCTAGTGCCTGTGCTCGTGTCTGATCGCGCGTCTTCTTAGGGCATAACAAATGTGTAGCCGTCATCATTATCGCTACCGTCGTTATCATAATGATCAGAAACAATATTTTGGCGGTTGAGATCAGCATGACATGAAGTTTTAAGAGAGAATTGCAATTCTTGTCCGTATAATATGAATGATATCTATCGGCATTCTGACAGGATGGCTGCCAATGAATGAGAGCCAGCGCGAGCCAACTGTGTTTCAGAACCACGGATAGCAGCACCAATCGCTGAGAACAGATTGACAGCGAGGGAAAGAGAATATGTGGCCATTTGAGTTCCGTGGAAATTGTTTAAAACATTTTTACCACCCAACGGCGAGTTCAATTAACTGCATTTAACTGGCCAATAATGAGCGAATACAGCACAGTCCCTTCTAATCTCAATAGGTAGGCTTTTCAATTCAAACAAAAAAGTAGTAGGCCTACCCATGTTTGTCTAACCTGACTTAATTGACATCTGACCTCATTTAACTTTTCAGACAGACCATGGGCTTCGTTTATAATTTTTTCTTGGATTTACACTTTCATGTAATCGTAAGATAATTTCGATTTTGGTGCATACGCTTGATTTAGAAGAAAATAGTGCGTCGAAAAAGGTGCTTACGTTACCTAAAGTGGCGTATTTGCGTGATACAACTGTGACATAGCTAGCTTAAGGCTAAATCTCAAATGAACTTCAATATGAGGTATACGTGATTTATAATTACCCAGTTTGGTGAATGTGGCCAAGAACAGTAATTTTCCTCTAAATAAGTAGCATTTGAACATTTCTTGCACTCTTTAAGCCTAAAATTGATGATCAATTAAATTATATTCTTAGTGCACAAGCACAGCGCACTCTGGTGATTCGCGCACTGTCCTCAAACGTGCAGTACTTTCTCATAACAAGCAGGTTGTTGAACATTCAGTATCAACTTCATGTAAATATAGGACCATATGCACTTAAAATTTGGATTTTATTAAGGTACTACTTAGTCATGGTTCTTGCGACATTTACTTATTTGAGACAGTTTGATCTAAAGACCATTTTATAAATGCGACCCCTGGTCTCTGAGGTCATATCAACACTGATGCAGAAACACTATTCGTAGTGTTTCTGTCTAACAAATAGCCTACATTTGAGAAATAATTAGCCTGACTAAATCAGCATGGCCGGAATGTATAGACTTGAATGAGATACTTTTGCTGGGGAAACACAGTTTGCTGTTAGAAGTGATGTTGGCGAGCCAGTAAGAGGCAGTCTTCTATCTGGTCTAACGGTGTATGTGCGCGAGAGAGGAGGGGTGAAAGAGAGGGAGAGAGATAGAGAAAGCGGGAGTGCTCACGGGACAGCAAAGCGGTCGGATCCCGGAGTAGCGAAGATGGAGGTCCGACCAGACAGATTTAAGGCGGTTGCAGCAAAGACTCTGGGAAAAATACACAGGTAGGCCTACCTTTAAACTTCCATATAATTTAGATGGCTACTTTTAGATGTACTGTGCACACTCTGAAACAATTGGATTCCTCCCTCACATGCAGATATAGGAAATTTCACGTTTAACTTCAAAGTTATACCGCCTAGGCTATTGTATCCTGTGAATTTCTGTAGAATTGACCGCTCGATGACAGAAATGATTTTATTAAAGTATTGTGGATATGCTCTTTCTTGATAATGTTTGTCCTTAAATGTAACCGACCCTTTTACTGGAAGGCGGCCGTAAATTTGCGTCAGAAATAATATACACAATAGTTTGCACTGCAACTAAGGTCAATTGAGATTTATTAAATTAACTGATTTATTCACTTAGCATTAGACCTTATGTTATCGTCTGTTAAAATAACTTAAACAAATCATACTTCCTATGATAACATATTTCCCTCCCCTTGAAGCTTGTGGAATCATTCCTTATGGAATTAATTAGCCTATTGTCTGCTTTGCTTTTAATGCTCGCGCCCTTATGGTAGTTTTAACACACGTATTGAATATATTCTGAGAAGTTGTTAATATGGAGTCTGTGGTGTCAAACGGTAGGGCAGTACTAACTAGATTATCTTTACTCAGGGCCTATTAATGTCCATGTGTCGCGCAGACAATGTCATCACCTGAGATCATTCACTGGCTTATAATGATTTTCGTTCCTGACTTTAATTTAGGTTGGTCTATTGCATCATATGCCGTCTTACAAGATGTCATTAGTTTCTAACGGTACCATTCTAACACATTTAATTCCACTTATGCGCCTGAGTTTATGGCCAAATATAAAATGCTTTGGCAACTCGGTGTCGTCAATGGGTAGTGTACTCGGAGGATACTCAGTCAGACTTGTCTGTAATAGGTTACGGGGGTTTAAATATGATCCTTGTTTAAATCAATTGCTGTACCTAATTTATATTTTTAATTATACTTTTGTTAATGCTTAATTCACTATACATGACTTCTATAAGTTCCCGTTAGGTTCAAGGTAGCTTATTCTACGCCATTAAGTGAATGAAATTCGGCATTCTCTACCCTATTTGAAACACAAATTGTCATATTAATACAGTAACATAGTGACAGACCGAATTTTACCATTAAAAAATTAAAAATAACAAATTGATATCTTCCGACTGATATATTCAAGAATCAGAACATTCAAAAGCTTATTTCTGTAGCATATGTACAGTAAATATTAGGCTACAGGAATAGAAAGTTCCGCAACGATTCCATAATGTAGCCTACCATAATGTTACTGCCAAAATGATGTTAGTAGGCCTATCACTGAGCAGTTCGGCTGCATCATTCGCAATTAGTAATTTGTAAAGTGATCATTAGTTATTATATAATTTAACATTGCATTTGCCACCGTTTATAGCCTAGCAATTAGTTTAAAATAATAATAATAATAATAATATTTAAATTTTGGAATTATTTATTTAAATAATGCATTGAAATAGGCCCACCCCAAAACAATAATACAGTTAAATAGGCCATATAATCGTTGCGCAGAATTAAAATCTGAAAATGTTCTCTATACGAAATGGTGGCTATACAATAATGTATTAAAATAATTGACATGAATCCAAGGGCATTTAATGTCTATGTTACTAGGCTGGGGTTACTGCAATTTATTTAAATACAGTAGCCTACAGTGCTTTAATATCAGTAGCACAGACATCTTTGCAATTATTTGAAGTGAACCTTGAGTCACATAAATCCAATCCCTGCTAGCACAATGCATTATTGCTACTTTTTACAATGTAGCTGTAAAGAGAGATTATGAAAAAGTTTGTTTTCCTAAAACCCACAATTTCCCAGTGTATTGAATAGCTTATATAGTAAAGGTACTCTGCTTTCCCAATAGTCTACCGTAGGCTTTTGTTTGAACATTAATGTTGGCTTTTTTTAATAACCTCCAAAAGCCACAGATAGCCTAAACTTGTATTCGACAACTTCCAAAAAGGAAAAAAAAGATGTTAGCCTACCCTGTCTATTCCAGCACAAATAAACGGACAATCAGTTTATTATGATACAAATCTCGTGTAGTCTTTTAAAAGCCTACATTTTGGCTTAATGCATGAATATTTATATATTAATTTTAATTGAAATCACTATTTTACGATAACTGAACAAATCGGTTGTCACTGGGCCTACAAAGGCTACAAAACTGAAAGGTTTTCGCTAATTAGCGAATTATACTAATTGCAGTGTGACTAGACTTAGTCGGCTCTTTCATGCTAGACTCCTTTGAATCATATCTTTAAATATTCATAATGCTTAGAATAAATGTAAATACATGTTCAAATAACCTATAGAATAGTCTATAGAATATCAGGTGAAGCGTATGGTCCATTAACGCACTGATAGATGATTGTGTGCATGGTCTTGTAGTGCACTCTCTGGGGATTTGAGGAAGCGACTAAACTCGTAAATCCTCTCCCGAAATAGCCTGCTTCCATGCCCAGCTGTCGGTCCACGCAAATCCCCAAACTAGCCCTCCCTTTATTTTCTGTCACTTCCTCACCGCTTTCCCCCCACACGCCTGTGTATCCCGTCTAGTAAATGTCTCCATCCCCTCCCCCTCAGGTTTCCACTCCTGGGATTACGGGAACGTAGGCCTAAAGGTGCACGCGCATCAACTTGTTTTGCGCTGCAAACATGCCCAACTAGAATTTTTTTTTACAACGGTCCCTCAATCCAGATAGACAACAACGGTGGTTAATGTTAGTTTTATTTCAACAAATGACATGTCACTATTTTTCTCAGTTGTCTGTCTCTTAGGCTATTTTGTTATTTGTTGGCATCGTTTTTTTCACTGCAGGCTGGAGCCAATGGACCCTCACTAAGGAAATTCAGGGCATGATTTTAATAATAGCACACTCGACTATTCAGTAAGGCCCATGTGACCAAATTTCCATTAGAATGTTGAAGTGAATTTAGTTGGGGATGGACTATGGGATCGAATTAGCAATTTTGTTTCGCAAATAATGCATTATGTTTCGCTTAAGTTTCTACCCTACCCATGTTTTTTAAAAATCCAATTAATATATAGCCTAAGCTATGTAGTATGACGTAGGGAATAACGTGGAATTGGGCTATAAATCATTCACGCATGAGAATCGTTCTTGGGAACGTTCTGAGAAAAAAGTATAACAGTTAGACCTGTCATTTAGGTTATCTTAAATGCCATTTAGATTAGCCGAATTATTTCATACTTCCCCTCGGATTCTCAAAATATCGTTTATTATGCTCATAATGCTCGTTAAAACCACACAACCCTTTAGTTTCCTATAGATTTTGATTACTAAAACAGTGGTATATAGTGGTAGGCTACATCTTAAATATGAACGATATCAGATGTAGAGATTGTATAGGAACCTACGTGTAGTTCTATCTCTGTGTTATTGCTCATGTTTATGTCTAATGGATTTCACAATTAGACTACTATATCTAATATAATGAGCCTTGATGCAGGCTATGCAAAGTGTTGCATATATCAGTATATTAGGATGTCTATTGTGAGTAGACATTTATATAATGTATGACAACAATCATGCAGTAAGAAATCCATATATGTATATGTTGTAACGGCATAAATACATTTGACTCTTTTTGCAATTAAGTTGCATAGAATACTCTCCACACATATGGGCATGCGTACATATATAGCACATTTATGGCATTTATATATGGCTAGTGTCGCAGATGTATTGATGCGCAATGAGTGTGCGCATGTGTGCTTTCACTTGCAGTCAGTAATGTGATCCCCCATTCTGGTCACCGTCAGCAACTCATCTATTATTTATATATTCTCCCAATCAGAAAGCTCTCAGAGTTACTATAATAAACTCAGCAGAGTAAGCAAATACTGAACCTTTGTCAGGACACTAACAACCTGGTACCCTCTTCCCACTACATTCCAGTCTCAGACTTTTTTTGTGATCTCTGTTCAGTATTCTTAAAATAATGTCTTTAAATGAACTTGAATATTTTGGTTCTCCTTTTCACATGGATTGTACTATTTCATAGAGTAAGGGACAATAGTAGTCTTGAGTTCAGGGTTCCTTCTCACACTATGGTGGTACACTTCCTGTATAGACAACAGGGAAGAGAGGGTCCACCTGAAACTATTACCATACTGAAAACTGAGGAATCTCTCAATGCATCAGGTTCATACAGCAAGAGCATGCCAGGCCAGCTTCTGAAGGTCACAGTACAACACTTTAAAAACCATTCAGGGGTATCCATATTAGTAGCACCCTGCATACAATGCCAAGGGAAAACATCCATTAACAGTATTATTAAGACAAGATATGCATCTCTAAAGCAGAAACATCGACAAAAGGCTTAATTTTATTTTCACATAATTTATGTTTGTAGGAGACATTATGAAGGGCTAAATATCTTACAATGAACACATTGTGAAGTACAAAACCGTTTATAGACAACAGGATATTTTACTGGAGCCCCTGGGGTTCAAGTACCTGGCACAAACACAGGACACAATCCTCATATCAGTATTTCAGAGCTCTTGCCTTTCTAAAGCATATTGTCGTCGATACTGTACGGTGACACATGTAGGGTGCTGTATGCCAGAGAGACAGTATTATTTCCTCAGTTCAATGCACTGGCCTGTAGACGTGTTAGTGTGTGTGTGTGTGTTTACGAATGTGCGTGCGTGCGTGCGTGTGTGTGTGTGCACCTGTAGGACATTATAAAGACACACTAAGTGTTCTGCCCAAATTGAATCATTCAGATTTCCATTAAAGTATATTTTCAGCAGGCCCCTCCCCCACCGCGGTTCCAGGGAATTACATTAATGTGTAACCTGACCCACACTCCACTATCAACTCCCACCAACAGCATCAGAGCTTTAATGTTTCTCAACAGAGCATCATGCAGCCAAGTGTTAGGGAATGGAGACTTCACATATTTACAAGTTAAACAAGTTAATACACATTTTGCATGTGTATGAATTGGCTGTTTGATTGTTTAATTTAAAAAAGCGTTTATCTACAGTAGATTATCAGTATGTCACCCAGATGAATAGTGAATATGGACATTTTTTCTTGACTTCCTAAACGTACTTTTGTTCCTCTGCAATGATACTTCATTTTGCATTAAAAATTGAAATCATCTATCCAAAACCGTAATGTCATTCAGTATTTTGTAATGCTTAGAGCATTATTTATGGCAGGGCTGTGTGTGTGTGTGTGTGTATGTGTTGTATACTGGTGTGCACCCTGGTGTTACAATCTTGTCCTCTCTACAACAATGTTATCACCACAGACCCTGTCAATGCAGGGAGACATTGGCTGTAGTATGCTTTGACTCATCATATATGTCCAGCAGTGCTGTTTGCTGAGGAATGATTCCAAGAGGACAGAGTGACAGGCCCCCTCGAAAAATTGTTCTGTAATTGTGAAAGGAATAGTGTGGCCTAGCGTTGGGGGTCCCAATATGTGATCTTTTCATGTGGCCCAAAATATCTGGTGGTGCCCCAGTACATGTCTGTAAGTACATAGTAGAATAGGAGTAAAAGTATGGCTTTCTTACAGATTTAGATGAAAAGCTGTGCATGCACTCTGGACATTTCAGGATATTTCTCTGGATATTTGCTCATTTTGTGTATCAATTTGATGTATCCCTCACTGTCTTTATTTGCCAGTCTTTCAACTTATCAGAATAATACTGTAATAAATACTCCTTTAAAATCTACCATTCTTAAGTTTATTACTGCCATAGTATATACACTACATTTTCCCAGCACACCTTGTACTTTATGTTAAAATGAGTGGATAATGTGTAATATAGTATGTAGAGCACTGCACACGCCTCAAAGCTAATGACACTGTTGCTGTAAACTTATACAAGGAGCATTAACATTGTTCTGGACATCTAACATGCAATGTGCAGTTTTGTTTATAGGTATGCATTATAGGCAGATTAGCAGTCCTGGATACAACTGCTTGATAAGCAAATAAATGATCTGCTTCATTGTTTTCTTCATTGTTCTATATGTTTTTGTCTTATTGATTCACCTCAACTCTTGACTATGCATTTATTGTTTGTCATTTGAATGACTGAGTGTATTTTAATGCCCATATACAATACCTGCTCTTTATAGCCGCGTTTCCACCGCAGGAACTATACCCCGGAACTAGGAACCTTTTGAGGAACTCAGTGCGTTTCCACCGCAGGAACTAGGGTCTAAATTTAGTTCTGGGGGCTTTGTTTTACCCCCCAAAACGTTCCTGCTCGGGGGGTAGTACTTTCCGAAAGTACAGGAACCTTTTGGGTGGAGCTTGGAGCGCTGAACATTTCTGATTGGTCTAGTACTCGTAGCATTTGTGTTGTATTTATTTTCCGCCATTACCCGCCATGTTTGAAAATATGCAGCGGCAAACCAATTAATTTTCATAATAACTTCAAATCAAACTTGTATGTTATGCGGCGCAGTAGCCTACTTTTGGTTATAGCCTGTCAACGTCTTGGAATTATAACGTGTGCTCTTCTGTTCTTTTCTTGCTTTAGTATTCGTTTTATAAAATGCTAAGCATTCGTGCTGGGACAGCATATTACGTAGGCTACCAAAACATTCAAACGGATTAATTCGGTTGCTGAATATTTTCTTCCGGATTTTCTTTGTTAGCCCGTTGTAATTGACTCAAAATGTTTGATACAGTTATGTGAGGTATGCGGTAGTTCTGCATAATTAACATTGGTGATACAGTACAAGCAAACTGGAAATCACCTTCCGCACTTTTTATCCGGGTAAAATAACAGGTTAATTCTAGTAATCTTCCCTTTAGCTTTTTCAGACTGCCGTAATTTTACTCAATTTTACTGCCATTTTTCAATTCCACGAAAAGACCAGGAAGACTATGGACTCATTTATGGTGCATGGTTCGCATCTGGAGGGCACACTTCGCTGCTCGGCTAGCAGTAACTTCGAAGGAAAGCAAACGGTGGCTGTACCAAATTTACATTTTCACGCAAGTCCGAGTTTTCGTTCTATTCTTGTCATTTTGCGATTAGCCTATATGGAATTGACGACGAGAAAGTAATAAAACAGCAAATTGTTTACAACGTGTGCATGTTTTCTGCTGTTAATGAATGTGTTTGAGAGGATATATGAAAATCAATAAATACAAAAGTAACCATATATAGTCATTGTTGGTAACCCGTTGTATATAAGTGGAATAAACCCCTCCGGGCTGTCCCGGTTATTAGAAAATAATGTAGGCTACTTCGGTGGTAGTATGGGGTTACAGAAGAAATCATATGACAGATGGACCGACGACAACGTCAGTGGGCTAATTTGCCTAATCTTCGCGGTACTTTAGACCCCGGTGGAAATGCAGACAACCATTGGCTGAAGGAACCTTTTCGTTCCTGGTAAAGTAGTTCCTGGGACTGAAAGTTCCGGGTAATTTTGGTGGAAATGCGGCTTATGTTATATCACAGGTGAAAACCTCTGACTCTATATAGTGGCTCTGGTTTTACCAGTGTGTCTGATCTTTCCTCTGCTGCAGTTTGTCCAGTTCAGTTTAAATCTCCTGGAATATAAATGAAGTATGCGTGTAGTGAACGGTGTGTGTCTGAGTGCATGTAGTCAGGAAGATGCCTCATCCTAGGTAAATGAGTCCCGTTGAGACACAGTCCGTTTCAGAGAGCACAGAAACACCCTATTGAACTTTAGGACACAGCACCTGTATCGCTCATAGAGCGAGGCTGTCTTTTTGTCCTATAGGTTTTTTTATTAATTTTCTTATTTTGGATGTCCTATCCCACCCAAATTTTGAATGTCCAATTCATGAGCTTTGTACAAGCGTGTTCATGTATGTCCCCTGCTGCAGGCTCGGGAGAGTGAAGAAAACTTGTGGTTCTCCTCCGAAACACACGGTGTCAGCCAGCTGCTTCTTTTCACCCCACAGACACAAACTGCACACATGCAGAGCGGGGGCGGAGATGACCCGATCATAAGTGTGCACAGAAAACAAGCCATCGGCCTGGTCAATAGGGGTTGCTTGAGCAATAAACACTGCTATCCCCACCGACTAAATCCCTCCCATATATCCCTTGGACGACACAAAGCCAATTGTGTCTCTTGCAGGACTGCTGGCCATATTTGGCCTTGGCACAGGTTTGAAATATAGTTACATGTACTTTATTCTGAATACAGCAGACCGTTACAAAAAGGAAGTGATGTAGGGTTATCAAATTGCTTCAGGCTACGTGGAAATGTTCCTTTGTACGCTGAAAACAAGGGCAATGAAGAATTTACCAAATTAGCATAGGTTGATAGAGAGGTCCCAAATGTTCAGCAATGTGCCAGCTTTAGGCCTGCTGACTCCACGGAAAACATCTTTCAGAAAGACTCACCAGGAATAATTAGAAGTTCTTCTGAATTTTGGGCTTGTTTACCATTGCTACGACAACACTTCCACAGTTTTGTGGCACTTTACTTGTTTAAATGCCAGTGATGTCATCATGAAAACATTTTTGACCAGTTTTTATATTTTGTTCTAACAGTTATTCCATTAATTTATATTGGCTGAACACTGGAACAAAAACATTATTATACCGTTTTTGTTCATAACAAAACAAAAAGAAAAATAATTAATTCCTAATCTCCGTTTTTGGGGTTGCCTGCATAACCGTCTTCAGCAAGTGAAATGCACATTCGCTTGGATTCAGGACAGATGACTCACTTGGCCAGTCAAGACATTCCACATTTTGGCTTTTGGCCCTGAATAACTCCTTGGTTGCTTTAGCAGTATGTTTGGGGTCATTGTCCTGTTGCAAGGGGAAGTTTCATCCATTGAGTTTGAAGCATTTGGTTACAACTGTGCAGATAACGTGCTTCTATACACTTCAGAATTCATCCTTCAGTCACATCATCAATGAACACAAGTTAGCCAGGTCTAGCCATACATTCCAAAGCCTTAATACTACCTCCACCATGTTTCACAGATGAAGGGTGCTTTGAATCCTCTTTCCATCACTGGTACAGATTAATACTCGTCTCATTTGTCCATAAGACTATGTTACAGTTTTTAAAAAAATACTTTTTAGGAAACTCTTCCCTGGCCATTCTGTTCTTGAGGCTTATCAGTGGACAGAACCATCTGAGGTTATACTGGTGTAGTCTTTTTATGGTAATCTTTGACACATCTATGCCAACATTCTGTGTGTTCTTGATCTGGTTGACAAATATTCTTCAGTCATCCACTAGAGTAGTCTTTCATAGTCATGTCCTTTGGTATTGCTGAGCTCACCAGTCCATACTTGCTTCTTAACAATACATCAAACAGATGAATCAGACACACCAAATATGTGTCAGCAGCCTACATGTGCCACCCTACAGCAACGAGCACAATATGCTTTGCAAAGGCAAGAGCTCTGCAACACTGATATGAGGGTTGTGTCCTGTGTTTGTGCCAGGTACTTAAACCCAGGGACTCCAGTAAAATATGCTGTTGTCTATAAAGGGTTTGTTTTCCCCATGCTCTGATCAATGTATTCTGATTTTTCAGCCTAGGATGGCCTGCTTTACTGGCATTGGTCTTATTTGGTCTTTATATTGAGAGACAACACAAACAGACTCCAGTTCCATACTAATCCTAATTCCATTCATTCAATCAGCACCCAACCTTTTGTTAGCTTTCTTGTGTATGCACTAATGATGCAATAAACAAAAAACAAAAAAAACAGCTGAGGAGCCCACTGTCCAATTATATTTGCTCTCCTAAAATAGGGGGGAAATGGGGGGACTCAACAGAAAAACAGTTGTTTCTGTAAAATTGTATGACATGTAAATACCATGAAACAAAAGCTGATTGTCTGCACTTTTGCCTCACATTCATCTTTTAATCTTAAATCCAAATGCATTAAGTATATAGCAGAAATAACAAATTTCACTCTACTGTTACCATACTTTTGGAGGGCACTGTATGATTTATGTACACATACATTCATAGTGCACCTAGAATATCTGTCTGTTGTAATACATGTGGCAGGGCTGTGTGTTTTACAGTACTCTGGTGCTAGCGACAGCTATAGTGTCCTTTCATCCTTTCACAGCTTTTAGAATGCAGTGAAGTGAAGTACAAAACTTACTTTATTGAAAGGATAACATTACTGTAAGTGTGAAATAAAATAGCACACACACACACACACACACACACACACACACACTTCACCTTTCTTTGATTTGTGATTTTAATAGAACAATGTAAGGCAATGCCTGGGATCGTCTGATTGTGTTATTGGTTTTTTCCTCAGCGCTGTATCTGTGCTGGCTGCAACCACCCCCAAATGAAAAGGATGAGTATTTATAGCACTGTTTCATGGCTTCACTGAAATATGAATGTCTTGGGGGCCGCTAGATGGCTCATCCTGTTAAGTCACTGTCCTAGTGCATGGATGGGCCCCATGATCTTGGATTGAATTCCAACTGCGCCAGCACCAAATGCAAGGTTTAGTTGGCTGGGGTTTGCATCTCATTGCTCTCTAACAACAGTCGTGGTCTGCCTGCAAAAGTTGTGCATTTTCTTACAGCTCATATCTGTGCATGCTTGGCTTGTGGGTTGTGGTGTAAAAAGAAGCAGCAAGTTATATCATGTACTTAAAAGGAAAATTCCACCTCAAAACAACATTTAGCTCATTTAACAGATCTAAGTATAAGTGATTAATTCTCTCTGTGTGGCTGGACAAAGCAATCTATGTACAGAGGTATCAGCAGCAAAAGGTGGTAATGCCTCAACACACATCACATCAAGCCTTCCCCATTTTTGTACACCCCTACACCTCAACCCTTCCCCATTTGTGTACACCTTGTGGTGCTGTACACCTCAGCCCTTCCCCATTTTTTAAAAACAGCAATGAGCGGGTAATTAGAATTTGGAGATACAGGAGCTCCGACATAGGTGAAGGGGGCATTGACCAAACTCATGTCAAAGAGAGATTTGGGGAAGCTGCTGTCCAACTGTGAACAATATTAGCTTGCTAGCTCACTAGCGCAGTGGACTTGCTTGCTGTTCTGTGCTCTCCGTGGCCCCTTTTTGATGAGAATCCTCTGTCCTTGGACAAGGTGGGGAAACATAGACGGTATCCATAGTATGGATACAGGAGCACATTAGCTGGGTAGACCAGATACTGCAATGAAATTACTAATCACGGAAAACACTAGGCACATCAAGACTACTAAAAAATAACAAAAATGTGTACTATTGTTAATTATATTGCCAGTTAGCAAGCTTCATCATGTTTGGTAACGACAGAAGACAGTAGCTTGTCATTACTATGTTGCAGCATCATATTATTGCCGCTATTTCATCTACCATACATCTTACGTATCACATGTAGGTTACCATCGACATATTACTAACAGTAATAAACAATATATTATTACTGACAGTAATATGTAAGCTATAATTAAAGTGTGTGTTTGTGTCTTTTGTAGTGGATTAACCCCTTCTGAATGGCCCTCCTTTCTAAACACTGAATATGGCATGACCAAAATAAGATGGTTACTATTCTGAAACCCTTTTGACTACAGATGTATTCCCAGTCTCTTCTGAAAGGTAACCCTTGGGATTTTGTTTTCCAAGAGTCAGATATACTCTTAATATTTTGGAAAGAAAGTAAAAGAAGCTCTAACACAGTGTGTTCTTTTTGAATGGATACAGATGGGTCTGCCTGGTGAGTTTAGAAACACAATGGAGCCACAGCCACAGTGCTTGGCAAATCCTGGTTCAAATGTGATGGCAATACCACCAAAAATGAGCATTCTGCATAGTTTTTTGTAAGCTATGTCTACGCGGGTTTCCAAAAGGCCATTTGGAGACTCCTTTATATAGGAGTTAAATACTATGTAACCCCCACTCCTTGTCTTCCCTTGCCACCTTTGGCAGCAGCGGGTCTAGAAGATTGTAGAAAATAACTACATTAGTTATCTAGCATAATCCATTGATTGAGGCCTATTGATTGAAGTTTTCCTCAAATAACCCACCCCCATCAAGAGGTCACATCCCAAAATTTCACATGACACATTTATTATTCAAAATCCAGCCTAAAACGTATTTATAATACTGAATAATAATAAGTACATTTTGAGAATGTATTTAGATATAAAATCAGATCAAGTCCTTAATTGATCATGACCTCTGCTTAGGAATCAAAGCTGTTTATACTGTCTTCTTCAGAAATATTCACTCAGATGAGTGACTTCTTCCAAGGCCAGGGTGTATTAGACCTGTCCTGTCTCTCACCCAATGCATGCTGAGATAGGCTCCAGCACCCCCCGTGACCCTGCCCAGGATAAGCGGGTATAGATAATGGATGGATGGATGGACAGATTCCCAAAGGCCAAAAAATATACATCATTGTATTATCGTGGAGAATAGAATTACTAAATGAGATTATGTAAAGCATATATTTTGCTACCTATATTACATTTTGCCATTATGAAAACATGTTAATATCAAAATTAACACAGATTTAATGTGCTAACACAAAACCGTTTAAAAGCGGAGAGACTGCATTAACACTCTTTCACACCTGACCTGGGGTACACCTGGCAAGACGCCTCTCCTGAGTCACTTTCCATCTCTGTGACTGCTTGGGTAACAGCACAACCTCATACAATGGAAGATGTTGCTGCAAAGTAAAATTATTTTTGGATGCATGTTAACATAAAGCGCATAGTTCCACATCCTGGCCTTTTCATTTTAGAGTGATCAGCACTTTACTTGCACTGGGATCAGTTTTTTGAAGATGAGCAAACAGCCCAGAGTTTAGGCTGCAATGGCTGGTGGAAAAGCACTGTGTTCTGTAATATGACTCTGTAATATGAACTCTGTCAATGACAACTATTATGTTTATGCTGCCAGGATGCAGCTTTCCCCAGTGAGTCCTGCTGTTCCCAACTGTGCTCACTGCAGTAGTGCCTGATTAGTGCTGAGTTTGAGGTCTTTGTAGCTATGAATGGCGCTGTGTGTGTGTGTGTGTGTGCGCGCGTGTGTGCGTGGTGTGTGTGTGTGTGTGTGCGTGTGCGCAACTGAGATCCTCAAGGGTAACAGCTAATGTAGTTTCAATCACTCCCTGTTCCCTACCAATCTCCCTGCTCCCTCCCAGTCACTGCATGAGTCAGCTTGTATTCCAGCCTTATCCCCCCCCCCCCCCCAACACCCACATTTTACCCCAAGCTGGAATGCCTAGTCATATACAGCCATGCTCATACTTTAACCTCTGCAGCTCATCGACCAGCAGGGGTTGCTAGAGAGCAATGCAAAGGGAATCTTGGCTGACTGAACGGTCCCTACCTTTAGGTGACATTGAAACTTATAGGCTCCCCATTGGCAACCCCATTGTGTCAGCCTTTCTTGTGAGAGGAAAGTTCCAATGAAATGGCCAGATGTGATAGACCCCATTCAACCTGTATTTATTCATAATTCTTATATGCAAATATAAAAATACTGCAGTCAGAATATCATCTGAAGGACAGATGATGATGACAATTAATTTGAACAGATTAATTTAAGCATAATGTATAGTCTCATTGGAAGTTACAGCCTGACATCTCTATAAAATTATGTTTTGTGAATTTTCAGTTTCTGTTAATTCTGTGAAGTTTCCTTCTCTTCTGTTTGTTTCTTATTCCTTGTGTTTGCTCAAGTTGGTACATTTTCCCATTAAGTATTTTCCTTTGTCCATGGCTAGTGTCCTTTTATGACTTTTTTGTGTTCTATTTTTGTGTGGACAGGCCTGATAGAGCAAATACTGCCTGATTTGCTGGATTATGCAGCAGGATGACATTGTTTTGGGTGACATGAACATGTCATCATGAACATCATTAAGTAAGGGGGGTTCCCTACACTGAGACGCCACAGCACATTTTGATGTGCACAGGGAAGAAGAGGTTGGCACCTTTTGCCGTTTTGTATTACTAAATTAATTATCAGTGGTAAGTAATTGTAATCCTATTCCGGGGGTGACAGATTGGGGGGAGGAGGCTAAGATACAGCAAGAGAGGCTGGAATCACTGTATTAAATGTGCCAAAGTGGACAGTTAATTGGGTTGACAATTCATTTACATTCCCAGAGAATTTTGATTATTTTAAGATTGATAGTTAGCTTGCTTGGTGGCTTGATATAATAAAACTACCTCCACTGTTGAAAAGTGAAATATTTTATGTGTACATGTGCAATACATATCCATCTGTCACTGCCAATTTAAAAATATTAGAAAATATTTGAAAAATAATTTTGTGACAAGACTGGGTATCCCAGTTACACTTTAATGTTCAGTCTCGTGCATCTTAGCCTGATGACTGCTTTTTGTTTGTATCTAAAATGGATTAGATGCAGAATGTGTGAATTCCTAAATGTATCGCTCTCTACCATTCGGGGACTGTGTTCAATTTTCAGCGAGGCGTAGATTTTAATGAATCAGAGACAGATATGCGTATTTATTCACTCTGAAAAAATAGTGCTGTGACTGAACTAACTCCAGGGTACTCGTTGTTCTATGCGGTATTAGCAAGCTTTAAGATGCATATGGGAACAAAATTCCCCACACTCTGTCATCAACATCAGCCCACTGATGCAGAAAAACAGACAGTGGAAGTTATGACCAATCAAGGGGGGGCTCTCACTCAATAGACAGCTTTTTCCAAAAGTAAAAAAAGGGAGACGGGTCAAACTGAGGGGCCACAGCCACGCCCAGTGCTCAGTTCATGTAACCCAGCTACCGAATATCCAAGCCTGGAGATGGTCAATATATTTATATATATATATAAGCGTGCTTCTAGCCACAGTTAGAGGCGACTCTTATATAAAAATTGTTCAAGCAACAGCTACTTCCTGTTGGATGCTGAGCTCAAAACTGCATATGCAACTGATGGGGTTGTTGCATCAAGCTGATAAAAAAATGTTGAGGCGCGTGGCAAACTCCAAGATGCCCCTGTACAAATTTACTGCCCGCTTACCCCCCGAAAAAGTGCCTGAGATGCTGCCAAGCCTCGATCAGAGTGGGCACGGAGCCCCATCAGAGGGGGCATGCCCATACCCTGCCAAGTCAATCGTGCCAGTGAGCCAGTGGGAAAATGTTTGTGACGTAGCAGCTTTCCCTCGGGTAGCAGCAGCAGCATAACACACAAACAACTGACCTGATTGTCAAATAGACCGAGAACATCAAACATACATAGACAGAGCGTGCACTGGGCAGAGTTTATAAAGTACAGTGTCTTTCTCATTGTCATGCAGAGGGGGCTTAAATGCCACCAGGTCCAAAACACGTGAGCAAAAGGACGAGGTGATAACCTTAAGTGCAATCGCAGGATTTGGTTGTGGCACAACTCTGTCAGATCCTGAAAGGGAAAGACAGTCCTTGCATAAATCACTTACTCTCTTAGTGGAAACTAGCGCAGTAAGCAGCGCCATCTTAAGAGACAAAGCCTCTCAATCTACGAAAGGAGGGCTGCACAAAGCTTTCCATGCCACCGTTATGTCCCACTACGGAACACAGGGTGGATAGCTTGTATAAACACAGTGTTTATAGCTGCCTCACTTAACCCCGTATTCGTGAGCCACACCCAACAGGCGCCAGGCCGTGTGACGTAACCTCAATGGGTGGGAGTGAATAAACTGACCCCGCCCTCTGTGATGCTTTGGTCACAGTTTTCCAAAGCGTGACCAAACCTCCGCTACCTTAAGTGGATGAAGACACCATTCCAGAGGGGAGGGGCCACCCCGGGACAAGAAATCTGCCCTGTGGTTCAGCTGTCCTAGGATGTGCAGTGCCCAAAGGGACTGAACCCGCCCAATCAGGTCCTCATTGCCAGCCAGTATAGATGTGGACATTTGATGTCGCCCTTTTGGTTTATATAAAGAACTGCTGCTTTGTCATGTTTAGAGCGTTAGAACGTTTGCCCCAAAGATGGGGTTCAGAAGGTTATAATGCAAGCCAGCACTCCAGCAAATTGATATGAGGCAGAGGAGGGTCCTACAACCCACTCGTCATCATGCCATTGCAGGCTTGGTGGAGGCATCTACACAGGAACATGAGAGGAGATGCCGCCCATGGTAGACCAGCACTCAGCATCTGGACATTTTGCCAGTGCGAGAGAGCTCTTCCAAATGACTGTGGAATGCAAAACAGCTTTGTGTGGTCACTCATGTATTCAAATTGCATTTGCCTGTGCCACAGTTGTACTGGTCTCAAGCGTAGCAAACCCAGCGGGATCCCAACAGCATTGGTAACGCTGTTAAGTCTCAACAGGCGCACAGTCGTGATCCCACTGATGCAGCGACCTGGCAAACTCTCGCAAGTCTCGCAGGGGAGCAGTTCTCTCCCGAGAGGTGCATCGTCACCAACAGTGAATTCAGCTCGAGCCTGAAAACACTTTGTAACGATTGATGGTGAACCCCAGTTCTTTGATGTGGGTGGGATGTCAGCATCTGCATGTGTTTGAAAGCTCCTGGGAAGGGGCTAAAATGAGCCAGTCGTCTAGATACGTTAGAACCCGTTTTCCCTTTTGATGTAATGGGGCGATGGCAGTGCGCACCACCATTTTGAAGGGACAGCCCCAACAGGAGTTTTAGCCCTAGCGCGACGGTCCTGGTGTCTTGCATCTGAGGCAAGAGGCGGGTGTTTCTGCCGAGTGGGCCTCTCCTCATCCAGTCGTTTAAAACTTGCAATCACTTTGGTCGCTGCAGGAACAAATAGACCGTTGAGGGAAACGGAAGCGTCTAGGAGGGCAACCTAGTCCACATGTCCAGGAAGCTTCACCTTACTGCAGGGGTGTAAGGTGACCTTGAGCCTCAGAACCCCTTCCCTGCAGCTTTTGTTGGCCCCATGATTGTGTTTTATGACACTAATAATTCAGATATTCTGTAAATGGCCATTCTATCACTTCTGCCTAAACTCTCTCTTTACGCTGTAAAAATGGCATAGGGATTTTACTTCGAAACATGTAGGGACTGTACAAGGTGATGTTTGGAATGTTAAGCTACTTTTTAATGGATTAATTAATAGCTAGAGTAACTAGGGCTGGGGTTGATTCAAAATGGAATTAGATTTTTAAAATGTTTCTTTTCTGTTGGCAGCTATGACTACATATACAAAACCCAGTGCTTGTTCCAAAGTAGCATTTTAAATGCAGTCATGACTGACATAACTAATGACTGATGAATCTTCACTTTTGGGATTTTGAGATTCTTGTCATCACTACTGATGCTTAAAGACCTTGATCTACTGATCCTTAAAGACCTTGATTCATCCAGCATTTATCCTTACATTTCTCTCTAAGTTAAAGTATTTTTTCTTTCAAAACAAAAAAAGGGGAAATTATTTCTTCTTGGTAGTGAACATTCATTCTGAGCTCTGCTTCACTGATTATCTACATAGGTAGTTAACAATGTCATGGTGTGCTATTTTAGTTTGTTTTGATTCAACAGCTTGCCTGGCAGCTGTGCTTACTGGGTTGTGAGCGGCAATGCTGTATATATTTGTGCTCTGTGTTAAATAACTGGAGATTTAGACAATTGGTGTGGTTTAAAAACACAGACAGAAAACACAGAATTTGCTCTGGATATATATAATATTTGGATATAAACTGCATGATTGGCTCCATCATGCCACATAGTCGTAAAGAACGAAAATGACTAATTGATACACATGTCTTTGGTTTCAATGGAAAAATACTCCATTGGGGGTGGAGTGTGCTGATGGCATGAATCTAAAGCAGGCTTGTTTCAATATTGTATCAATGTATCAATACATCAAAATGTATCAATACTGCTTGTCCTCTCATGTCCTCTCTGTCCCTGAAATGTTCAAAATGGAAGCCATGTTTGATCCAGACAGCTTTGATCCTTGTTTCCTTTGGCAGTCACTTTGCAGCCCTGGATATCAGTGCTGTCCATTTAATCCCGCAGTTGTAGTGCATGACTTTACAGGCTTAGGACATGTCATGCATTCGCTGAAAAGGTTATGTTGTCTCGATCAGGTCAGTGTTTGTCTGCTCTTTTCTGTTATCTCTGTTTCCTAAGCTATGTTTAATCAGGTAGTTTACAGTGCTTTGCCTTTTGTCTGAGCATTGGTGCAGTGTCAGGTGAAAAACTGTACAATGAAAGTATGTTTTTTGTGTGGACCCCCTCACCCTCCTGTGTTCGACTTGCACTGATCGCGTGTTACAAGTGATTTACTGAGGGACAGAGAAAGACGAGGGGATTAAAAAGGATCTGCTTTAGGTACAGACTGAGCAAGACACCGTAAAACAGCAGAAGGAGAAACAGGAAAGAGGGGGATGGGAAATGAAGTAGCCTCAAAAAGAGTGAAAAGATAAACAGAAAAACTATGGTAATATTTTATTTCCATAATTTTCACTACACTATATTGGCGCATCAATGACTATTCCTAACTCTGCAGAAGTGTCCTCTGGAATAATATATGAGAGACGGAACTGAAAATGAGGGGAAAAAACAAAAACAGTGGGAGGGGAGTCAAATGAATAATTTATCCTCAATGAAAGCTATTAATATTTGATCAAGGTCCAAGAATGTCTGAGTTATCATTATCCTATACTGATGTGTTATTTGCACATCCGTATAGGTTAATGAGGAGAATAACTCAGACATTTTTAAAAGGTGTTTTTAAAAGGTGCTTTTTAGGTTTAGTTCATGAATTAATGGGAAATTAAAACTGGCCCATAATAATGATTTAGGAAACATTTCATTAATATTTGGACGGTAGAAAATTTGAACAAATTTCTCTTATTTATATGATTCATTCAAACTCATTTTTTGGGAAAAGTGACAGCTCCACCCCGGATTAACAATTTAGAAATGAGGAACAGAAACCGCCACTCTAACAGCGTTCAGGTTGTCTGTGCCTTCAGCGGAAATGGTTGGAAGATCTGTAAGAAAAACATCCTCTCAGTGGATGGGACATCACTGCAGAACATTGCACACTGGATGCGTGTGAGCAGTACATGTGTGAGCATACATAATTACTTAATCAAGTGGCCTGATTTCCTCCAGTGGGACACTCAGTGTGTGGAATCAATTAACATGGCTGCACAACCCTGGCTGTTACAACATGGGTGAGGTGTTGCGTTTGCCGCAAATGTATAACAGCAATGACTGCAGCATCTCCCTCCTCCACCCCCACACTTCCCAGCAGGGTTCCTATCTAGACCCAGTAACGTATGGCCATAGCATGTGTTCCTGGTGCCCACATGACCTGCACACAGGCATATTCCTATTTGATATTTTTTTAGGAGGGGAGGCAGACACAGCCACAGTTTGTTGCAAGTCAGGCACAGTGATCCAGTTACCCAGTGAGGTGAGCGAATGAGGCGAAGAGCGTGCGGTAAGGGCACAGGCGGCCTGCCATTAGACCACTGATTGATGTGGCTCTGCTGCGCAAACTCAGGTGGATGCCAGCAGGACCCTTCACCACATGACAGCCCCGGCAATTACACCTCGGTACACTGCCATAGTTCAAAGGTAGCAGCATGCATGGAGTCCACTTCTTAATCTGCTGACATAAAGCATCATCTTACATGACTTGGCATGAAATGTGAATATCTGCACTGAGAAAGATGTGCTTCTGATGTTACCTCCTGCTGTGTTTGAGTCTGAAATAAATGCCATTGCACTGATCATGAAAATCTTTCTATGAAAGCAGCGTCCACTAATTCTTCCTTTAAATAAAAAGGATGACAAAGTTGCGACCAGTACATGGATTGTATATACAGTGACCTCCATAATGTTTGGGACCAAGACAGTTTTTATATTTATTTGTCCCTGTACCCCACAATTTTAGATTTTGGATTTCAGCTTTGTTTTCAGAAATCATAGCACTTTTTATACACCCCCCCGCCGCCATTTCAGGTCATCATAATGGGGACATATTCATGTTATGTAAATGAAATCAGTCATGTTTAGTACTTTGTTGCATACCTTTGCCTGTAATGACTGCTTGAAGTGTGTGACCCATAGGCATTATTAGGTGCTAATCATCTTCTATGGTAATACTCTGCCAGGTCTGTACTGCAGCCATCTGCAGTTACTGCTTGTTTTGGGGGTTACTTGCCTTAAGTTTTCTCTTTAGCATAAAAACGCATGCTCACTTGAATTCCGTTTGGGTGAATGACTGGGACAGTCAAGAATTTTCCAGTTTTTGGCTTTTAAAAACTGTCCAGTAAGTTTGGAAGCATTAAGTTGAACTTGAGCAGCTAAGATGCTTCTGTACACTTCAGAATTCATTCTGCAGCTGCTATCAGAAGTTACAACATCAATGAAGACAAATGAGACAGTACCTGTGGCACCCATACATGTGCAAACCATCACACCCCTACCATAATTCACAGTTAAGGGCGTTTTAGTTCTTGGACAGTTCCTTTCGGCCTCCATGCTTTTTTCTTGCTGTCACTTTGATACAAGTGAATCTTGGTCTCATCTGTCCACATGACCTTTTTCCAGAACTCTGCCGGCTCTTTTAGGTACATCTTGGCAAACTGCAGCAAAAGAGTAAATCAGCTGCCATATCCACATATCCGCAAGGACTTACTCTGTCTCAGAATGCTGTTTCAGGACAGACTGAGGGTAACCTTGTCTGGAAAGGTGAAATGCCACTGGTCATTACCGTACTGAAAGGGCGGGATTGATACTGCCCACATTCGTGCTGTGAGGCAGTTGATGGGAAGGGCATAAACATACCTAGCACAGTGAAATCATGGAAAGCACGGAGAAATCATGTTGGTTTGCACAGAGCAATTAAGGTTTAGGTTCTGAGAAGGACTGCAAATGCCTACCAGTAGACAGGAAAGAGTGGGTGATCAGCAGTCAGTGGAAAGTAAGACAAACATGTGGGGACGATGTGATAGGGTGCTTAGCATTAAGAAGAAGTGTAACAATTCAGCTGGGAGTATACTTGCTGCGAAAACTAACTTCGGCTAATTCGTATGAACTCAACGATGTAAAATGACGTGGAGAAAACAAAACTCCACGTTGACTTTGGCTACCACAGTGCGCACATTCCCACTGGCTGAACTAGCCGAGATGTTTGCAGTCCTCCCACCAATGTAAATGTGGAGATTGTTTTCAGTTGGTCCAAAATATCACATGGGTGGCTACATTAGCTGCATCTGTTCTCCTCATCTGATTGAGCAAACGCACATATTATCTTCTTTGTTCTATTTTGCGGCACTAAATAAATAAATCTCTTTGGCTAAAAGCATCTGCTAAATTACTAAATTGCAAAATTGTAAATTCTACAAACTTTATATTTCGGAAGTACTCGCTTTTATTTATCTCACATTTCATCTGTGTATGCTACACTTTAACTGTCTCAAGCCATCTACTCCACCATTCCTGATATCCAGCAAATCACTGAGCACAAGTGCTGACCTTCTCTTTCCTCCAGGGTGTTGGAGAAGCGTCAGGCAAATGGCGAGACGATCGAGCTGTCAGCTGAAGGGCGGCCTGAGCTTGTCGAGGAGAAGGAGCTCCCTGTGGTGGACTGCACCTGCTTTGGCCTGCCACGGCGCTACATCATCGCCATCCTCTCTGGCATTGGCTTCTGCATCTCCTTCGGCATCCGCTGCAACCTGGGAGTGGCCATCGTCAGCATGGTCAACAACCACACAGTCGTGAAAGGGAACAAGCACGTGTTGGTGGTAAGTCCAATGTGAAAAAAACAGGGTTGGGAGTTACTGACAGCAGTACTAGTGTCCATTTGAGTAATTTTTAAATCCACAATATTTTTGTTTAAAGCTCTGTTATATTTTTGTTTAAAGCTCACAAGTAAAATGACATGGTATATTGTGAAAATATACAAGAAGCATTGTAACACATAAGATACAAAAAGAGTCATATTGATGGTTGTAAAAGGCATACTTCCTAGCCTATATATAATGTTACCAACCTAGTATCAGTTATCAGTTAGCAATGGGTCACCATAGATGCTGCATACATGTTTCAAGTACTCAGTAAAACCCTATGAATATTTTCTCATTAAATGTGAAAAAGTATTTGTAAAATATGTTAAAGCACTGTTTTAACTGGAATTTAATTATGCCTGTGCATATAATCTTGTGTATATATATGAAATAAAGTTGAGTGCACAGAAGTGACCCTGCATAAACAAACACCACAAAAGCGGGACTGACAAAAATGTCAGTCACAAATGAAGTGAATGATGGTTCTATCAATGATTGTTCTTTTTCAGAAGGAACAGATTAGTCTTTGTCTCTCTCCCTTCCATCAGTGAGAAACAAGTCATTTACTGAAAAGGCAGAAAGTGGAGGGTAAAGGAAATATTGTCAAGTGTCAGAGTGGAGATGTCATGATACTGCTTAAGAATGACCAATGTGTGCAGTATTACCCAGTAAATTAAGCACCAGAGATCAGTATATGCATCAGGAATGGACTGCTTCAGTTCACTTTGCAGAAAGCCCAGTTCTTGAGTTAGTGAAATTCATTTTCTTTTTTACATTCGGCTCTGCTCGTGTTGTAATGTATCATCTCTCTTGGCCAGAAGTTCTGATTCAGTTGAATTTCTCTGTACAGAATGCACAATTCGCATGGGATCCTGAGACAGTGGGGATGATACATGGCTCCTTCTTCTGGGGATACATTGTTACCCAAATACCTGGCGGGTTCATCTGTCAGAAATTTGCTGCCAACAGGTAAGCAAAATTTCACTGTCATCGTTAGGTCTTTATTCTACTCACTGCATTATCACACCTATCATTTCTTATTATCCTTCTGTCTCTCCCCTGTTCTCTTTCCTCTCTCTCAGAGTGTTTGGGTTCGCTATAGTGGCCACCTCCACCCTCAACATGTTGATCCCATCAGCAGCACGAATTCACTTTGGCTGTGTCATCATAGTCAGGATATGTCAGGGACTTGTGGAGGTACCGTACTATCCTGAGTCTGTTTTCTGCTCGGTGTCCAGCGTGTGCTGACCTCGAGGTGCATCAGCTCTGTATCCTGTGCATCTGGATGGGATTTAACATGTAACGTTGACACAAACCTGCAGCCATTCTCTGCCCTTTCGCCTCATTATCACTATGTAACTGTGTCAGGCAGGATTTCATTTCCCAGTCTTTATCAGTGGTCAAGGGTGAGATGCTCCTTCAGTGACACTTGTTTTCTGTGCCCCACTTCCCTCTTTCTTAGGGTGTGTCATACCCAGCCTGCCATGGAATCTGGGCCAAATGGGCGCCCCCTCTTGAAAGAAGTCGACTGGCGACGACAGCATTTTGTGGTGAGTCATCAATAATTTGCTATGTAGGTTTCCAGATTAAATGCTGGGTTTTTTTTCTGCGGCTAATTATGCTAATAGTTTTAATGGCCATGTACACACTGCCAGTGCTTTTGACTACCATATTTATCTGCAGTGTGTATGTGCGGGCGGCAGTGTAGCACAGTGAGTTTGGAACTGGGCTTGTAACTGAAAGGTCATAGGTTTGATTCCTGGGTAGGACACTGCCGTTGTACCCTTGAGCAAGGTACTTAACCTGAATTGCTTCAGTACATATCCAGCTGTATAAATGGATACAATGTAAAATGCTATGTGAAAAGTTGTGTAAGTCGCTCTGGGAAAGAGCGTCTGCTAAATGCCTGTAATGTAATGTAATGTAATGTGGCCAATGTGGAGTGGTACTATGTGCTAACACAGTGCTGCTACTTTAATAACTAGTATTGTATAGTCAATACCACAGGCTCTGCTGTTTTTGTGCTGTATGTCTCTCTGTATTGTTGTTCATACTATCCAATTGACATTTTTGGACTTATCTGTGTCTCAAGGTTCCTATGCAGGAGCTGTTATAGCCATGCCATTAGCAGGAATGCTGGTCCAGTACACCGGCTGGTCTTCAGTGTTCTATGTCTACGGTTAGTCACCCCAGTCCATCTTCAATCATTCCAAGTGACTATTAAACAATCACAATAAACTGCATTCCTCCATATTTATCCAGATTGCTCTGATAAAGAGAAAGCATCTGTTTTGATATATATGGTAGGTTTCCAAACCAAAGAACATCCACTAGTTATAGTCCTCAAAGTGCAATGACCTCAGTTTCTCAAAATTGATCCATTGAAGTATCAGTCTTTCACTGTCAAGCCATGACTTTGTAGTCGCTTAATTGGCCTGAAAGTCCTTAGTTCTCTGTCAGCTGGAGCACCATGGATAAAGGTCACAGCAATTAAAAAAGATAAACTTGCATTAAGCATTAAGAAATAAAAAAGATATAACTTGCATTAAGCAAGCACATATTAATTAATTCACTTTTTCCTCTAACATAGTCACTTTGATATGTTAAACCTGTGCATGGAAAATTTAATTCTCATAATTCATCCGCTTTAATATACTGTATCTGTTTAAATACGGCCTGCATACGATGGCTTGGCTCACTGTCATGCAAATACAGTGTTTATTTAAAAGTAAAAAATATTCAGTAGCAGTATCATACATAAAATGTTATTAACAGAGGTCAGTCTTACATGAACTGTGTTTATTTATGGTGTTATATGCATTTAATCCTGACTAATCTGTGTTCTGTCTTTTGGCGCTTATTATGTCCCTTTCTTTCTTCTGTTCACCTCTCTTGTATTCTGTCCATCATCTTCCATCTTACATACCGCTTCTTTCTCTTTGCCCTTCTTCTCTCCCCCTCTCCCTCCCTCTCCCAGGCAGTTTTGGGATTTGCTGGTACCTCTTCTGGGTCCTGGTGTCATATGAGAGTCCAGCAGCCCATCCTACCATCACAGATGAGGAAAGGAAATATATAGAGGAGAGCATTGGGGAGTCAGCAGGCCTGGTGAACCCCCTCCAGGTGCACAGTTCTAGCCCAATCTTTGTACACCTCCTCTCATCCTTACTCTTAAGCCTGATACTTTGTCGCATGACGTTTTTGACAAGTTGTCGTATGACAAAAATGACTTATTTCCAATGGAAAAAAGTGTAGCACTACACCTTTTCAGTGTCAGACCATTTATTTTTCCCATTTCTCAGTAATTTCACCGGGTGCTGCCATGTTTTCGGATATGTAAACATCAGCAGTTTGGCTACCATAGAGACAACAGAAGCCTCCCCAGAGGCCTTTGCTGAAGTATAAATGCAAAATGTTGTGCGACGATTTCATTTTTGTCACACGACACTTGTCAAAATGATCATGCGACAAAGTATAAATCAGGCTTTAGAGGACATGTTGTATGCTAGTACAGTAGAGCTCATTGAAAAGAATGTAGCATCTGCAAAGAAACTGTAGTTGCCTTTTCTTCAATCTGACAGTCTTAAGATGTTGTATTGTACAGCCAACTATTGTTTACTGTATTGTGATCATGTCCTGTGATTTAAAATTATGTTACAAAAGTGGAGAACATCAGGGTAAGTTTCAGGAATACAAATGGCGATATCACCAGCAAGACACAGAAGGTGGCAGTATAGTATAATGGGTAAGAGACTGCTCTTGTAACCTAAAGGTTGCAGGTTTGATTCCCGGGTAAGTTACTGCTGTTGTTCACTTCAGCAAAGTGTTTAACCTGTAAATGCCATGTAAAATGTTGTGTAAGTTGTCTGCTAAGTGCCTGTAATGTAATGGAAGGTATGACCATCGAGGTAGGAAGCAAAGCAGTTGAGAGATGTGTTGCTGATCCCAAAGGTGGTCTGCAGGATGTGGTGGTCAAATGCTGCAGAGAGGATGAGCAGTTTACCATTATACAGAATACATGTGTTCTCTTATTATTTTTCCTTACAGAAATTCAACACCCCTTGGAAAAAGTTCTTCACCTCCATGCCAGTTTATGCCATTATTGTGGCCAATTTCTGCCGTAGCTGGACCTTCTACCTGCTACTAATTAGTCAACCGGCATACTTTGAGGCAGTGTTTGGCTTTGAGATCAGCAAGGTAATATAGAGAAGAGATCAACATTGTCTAATGCTGGTCTTCATTAGTATTAGTCTGTGGCTGGGAGACTAAATAGCATGACATCTATTGATGAAGGACTTTATTTTCTAGGATCAATGTTGCATGGTGCGGCGTGTATGTGCACTGGGCGTGGCTAGTAAATGTTGGTATTTTTGGGACCAGAGGCCAGGAGGACACAGCACAAAATGCATGGTGCACATGGGAACAAGTCTGGGTTTTTGGTTTTTATTTTTCGCAAAAATCTTATTCCATACCAATTTATCAGTGTTTATTTCGAATATTACAAAATTGGTGAAAATCTGTTAAAAAAACAGTCTAATGCAAATATCTGGGTGAAAATCAGATCATTAAAATAACAATAGAAGGATCATGGTGAAAATTTTAATTCCAAACATTGATAACTTACTGCTTTTCATCGTATAAAAAGCTGTTTGTTTGTGCTCCCCAGTTTTCTCTTCACTTTCAATTTCGGGAAGTTTTTTCTGAGCTGTCCTGTGGCTAGCTGAATCACCAACTGACCATTAGCAAAAGGTCCTACCCTTCTTAGTCACTGTTAGTCACTATACTGCTATATTCTTCAAACAAAGCAGATGGAGTCAGCTGGCAGCATCTGATTGAATGAATTACTGCAAAAAATTACAGATGGTTTTTGAAAGTATAATCCAGTATCTTCGTAGTTTAGCTTGATTGTTCAAATTTTCTTCCGTAAGAATGAAAACATTACCTAAATGTTTATTATGGGCCAGTTTTAATTTCCTTAAACATTAAACCTTAGTTAATGTCCCATTAAACATGCTATTCTATAAATAAGAAATTCTGGCAACAATATCTTGAAATTTTATTAAACAAAATAAAACCAGGGAAGATCATACAATGCCAGTGATCACGTCCACAGCAGTAAAATTACTCGGTGTTGCTCAAATGAAAGAAAGAAAAATTATAACGCACAATTACAATTATAATTATAAGTTCATTGTTAATTCATGACAATGGTGTGGCTTAACTGAACTGAGAAGGTTTGGATGACTTGTGTTTATAGAAATAAATACAGAATCAAATTTATAAAAAAAGAACAAACAAACAATGAACAAAACGAGCAAAGTGTGCATTTTTCCTGTTTCTGGGATTTATATCAAAGTCAAATTAGACAGCATATGATCCATGAAAATTGTTGAGTGGCTTTTGAAAAGGCTGTGTCATGTAATGTGTGCATTACATGAGAAATTCCTGAAATTTGCAATCCATAGTACAACGGTAAATGGACTGCATGCATATAGTGCTTTTATCCAAAGCGCTTTTATCCAAAGCGCTTTACAGTTGATGCCTCTCATCATTCACACACTCACACTCACACGCCAATGGTGAAAGGCTGCCATACAAGGTACCAATCAGCTCATTGGGAGCAATTGGGGGTTGGGTGTCTTGCTCAGGGACACTTCGACACGCCCAGGGCTGGGGATCGAACCAGCAACCCTCCAACTACCAGACAACCGCTCTTACCTCCTGAGCTATATCGCCCCTAATGGCCTGCACTTTAAGCCATAGATGTGGTCTGAGGCAGGCAGCAAAAGGTACAAATGGCAGACTTGACTGACCTGACAACTTTGATGAGGTGCATAAAAAGTGCCTTATTGATGACACAGCCCCACCAATTACTCCCCTCCCACTTCGGGACATGGCGAGTCTCAGAATTAACTAATGGGTCAGGTATGTCAAAATCCATGACGAAAATACCATTTTGCCAGTACGACAGCTGAAAACACGCCATGCACCACCTGGAAAATAGAGCCCCAAATGCCTTCTGGTAACCAGGTCCCACAGTTTTTGAGCAAATTTCTCCTCAATGATTTCTTGGAGTTTGACACAAAGATGTATCCCATATATGGCTGGGGATACTACTACAATTTTCCATGAAAATCTTTTAAGTGGTGCTCAGTATATGATATCCTTACTAATAACAGTGGTAGAGAATTTTAGGAAAAAAGTGAAAAAAGCAATTGAAGAATTCTGTATCATGTGAAATCTTAGGTCCCTTTAATTCCCACCCCATAACTGCTCTCTCTCTCTCTCTCTCTCTCAAAGGTAGGGCTGTTGTCTGCCCTACCCCATCTGGTGATGACTATCATTGTGCCCATTGGGGGCCAACTGGCCGACTACCTGCGGTCACATCAAATCATGACCACCACCAATGTCAGGAAACTCATGAATTGTGGAGGTGAGGGAGAAGCAGGGAGGAGACCAGGATGTGGATGAATTGGTGACAAACAGAGCTGTTGTAAGAGTGTAAATGAGAGAATAAGAAAGGAAAGTGACTCTATAGGAGAAATACCAATCTACTGTATATCATCAATGATTACACACAGAATCAACTCAGTGAAGCTGACTAAAGAGGTATTGGATAGGATAAAAGAAGGGAATCTGAAAGACTGTGGGAAGAAAGAGGGCAGTACTGTTTTAATGATAAACAAATGAAAACACTGAAGGAGTAGATATTTCTGTTCTTCACTTGGTAGCTTTGTACTAATTATGATGTCTATGGTCAGGGCATTCTGCACCCTTTGCTTGGACATCAATATTAGATGCTATGTCCCTGCTTCCATTAACCTCCTACTCTATAAAATACTACTACTCTAGTAGTATTTTAGCAATTTAGCTGATCATTTTTCTCTTGTTTACTTTTTCACCCAATTCTTCTCTTCTTCAGGATTTGGAATGGAAGCCACTCTATTGTTGGTTGTTGGTTTTTCTCACACAAAGGGAGTAGCTATAACCTTCTTGGTCCTCGCTGTTGGCTTCAGTGGATTTGCTATCTCAGGTTAGACAGAGTGATATAGCCTTCTGATATCTGCTTTTTTCACCATGTGACTGCTTCTGCTGTATCTTTTTCTGTTTAAAAATAAATGTGCATTTCCTTTACCAAACACTTAGCTTTCATAAATGGGAAAATACACTAATTGTGCATCAAATTAAAATAAAAAATCTTGAACAAACCAACTAGTCCTCCCATTAGCTGAATTACTAGTTTGGCTAAATGTCAGTTACATATGTACATTTGTCGCTCAGGCAAAGCCAAACAAAATGAGTCCAATGAATAGAAAATAAAACAAATTAATGGCACTATATGTGTGACATTGAATATTTATATTATGGGTATCTTCCCACTTTGCTGATGAGACCATAGAGTAAGTACTGTGCTAAAGTCAGGTTTATGGAGTGGCCCCTGTTTGTTGATCTTTCATGCTAGGCATTCATTGAATTAGTCTACTTCAGACCTTTGGGTAATTTGGGCAGATTTATTTCAAATTGATACATGGTGATATAAATGTAAGATGCAATGTAACTTAACCACTATTCTTGATACTAGTCTGATAATAGACAACCACATAAATAAAAATAAATGAAAATGCTAGTACTTTTAGCAGTACCTTATCAGTCTCTTGCTCATGTTTTTGTACAATATTAATGCGTATTCTGCCAACGGTCATCCATATGGCATCAACTCCATTTCCGTCCCCCTTTCCTAGGGTTCAATGTGAATCACCTGGACATCGCTCCTCGATATGCTAGTATTCTCATGGGCATCTCCAATGGAGTTGGTACTCTATCAGGCATGGTTTGCCCTCTCATAGTTGGTGCTATGACCAAACACAAGGTACGGAACAACTGAGCACCACGCCAACATATCACATGTACACACAAACCCAATTTCACCTGGTTAAAGGGAACTGCACCATTGAACAACATCTCTTAAACACTATATTAATGAAAACATTTAACCTTTAAATGGTACAGCCAAAATCTAATTTGACACAGAGGCACAGAATGTGTGCAAGCACACAGGATATCCTCCCAGGAGGAAAAAACAAAGAAAAATGTTCTAATCATGCCCCTATGCAATATCATCTTCTAAATTTCTATTGTTATCCATAAGTTATCTGTTATATAGTAATCATGTGTTTTCTGTCTTGTCAGGTAGGTAAATTATTCTTCATTCTGGCTGATTTTTCCATATTTTTCATTTCATCTCTGTCTTTCTCTTACTTTTGTTTCATTGATTTCTTTCCTGGCCACAGACAAGGGAGGAGTGGCAGTATGTTTTTCTCATAGCCTCCATTGTGCATTATGGAGGAGTTATCTTCTATGGTGTGTATTTCCTATATTTCTCCCCTCTCATCCATTTCATGCTGTACACTTCTTAACACCTTCACAATACTTCCTCTTTGAAACCACATTAACGACCTAAATGAAACTCAATGCAAAATTGAAATATAAATAGAAAGTCAAAATCAAATTAATCATAGCACCTGTGATTTTCTGTCTGTCAGGTATTTTTGCCTCAGGAGAAAAGCAGGCATGGGCAGAGCCAGAGACCACCAGTGATGAAAAGTGAAACAGAAGAATTATATCGCTCTGGAGGAGTGGGGCAATATGGAGCGATGAGTCAGCCCAGTATAGACCCCAATGGAGGAGGAGGAGGAGGAGGAGGGTGGGCTACAGATTGGGACAAAAGTGAGGAGTATGTGCAACCTCCAGGGGCCAATAGTTATCTTTATGGGGGAGAGGAAGAGAGGGAGCTAACATAGAGTATGTGGGGGAGGTAAGGGAATTAAGGGCAGAGGAGGGTAGTTATATAGTGAGGAAAGAACAGGGATGGAGTAGGGGAACACTAGGTACACAATGAGACTGTTACACATTGGGAGGGCATGCAGAGAGAACTAAAGAGAGCTATAGGGTAAAAGAAGCTGGACTGAAAAGAGATAAGAGGTGGAGGGTACAAGATCAAGAGAGGTGAGTTGTAGAATGAAAGTAGCTGCAGTCTAACCAAAGGAATACAATTGGGAACAATGTGTGTATCAAAAAAGTATGATAAAACAGGGTACAGTGAACCCCTTTATACAATTAAAGAATAAATGTGTGTATTATGTTTGTGAGTGTATGAATGTGAGTATGAATTTGTACATGTCATGGCAAGATCAGAGCAATGTATTTTAGCATACCAGAGCCTACATTCTATTTGTCAGAGGTCCTCTTTATGAGTATAGATTGTTTGAAGCCCAGTTTGGTTGTTTCCGGTTCAAGAATGTATCTGTTTTACAGTATCTATCAACTGTCTACTCCTCTTTAAATTTAAAAAGTATTCCATTCATTACCAAACTGTATGTGAAAAAAATTAGTTTATACCTGGTGTGGAACAGACATTCCTGGCTTTGAAGGAGCTGTTCTTGACTCGTGCTGCACATGTAGGATGGCATAGCATAGCATAAGATAGCAAAGCATAGCGTGCTTACAAGGGCTGATTAAATTTACCTCCAAGTCTTTTGCCATAATGATAAATAAAATGATCCAAATCAGTATGGATTTAAAACGAGTTCCATTTAAATTTTGACCTTTACAACATAGATTGTTTTTTTCTTCAAAATTAAATAAAATGAAGAGTATGTATTTAAATAGTGTGACTATGGCTGAAGGATTTGTTGGAGTTTGAGAGGCATTTATTCCTCACAGAGATCTCGGATCACCTGAAGGTAATAAATACCTGTGAATCTTTACAGTCCATTATCCAAATAAGAGATCAAATATGTGCCAGTAAAATATATCTGAAACAGTTTATTTTGCATAGGGGTAAAAATGAACAAAGAATAACCCCCCACACACACACAGCATGCACACAAATAAACTGATTGCATTTGGTATCTATTTGTTTTTGAGGTTCACTTCATTTTCACAGGCCTTGTCTATTGTGCACACGCTAACATTTTCTGTGAGGAGATGACAGTGACAGGGGTGACTTCATTGACAGGGCACTGAGGCCAGGTAGTTCTTTATGTTAAATTACATTGTATGAAAATGTGTACTTCAGAAGTTATGTGTACTATATTGTGTACTGAAAGTTAGCAAAACTCTTGTCTTAATGTAAGATGTTTTCCAGACAAAACCTACTTAGTTCCTACCAACACACAAAACAAAGATAACCTATTCAAGTGGTCCAGCTTTCTTAGGGTTTCTTTGGGCTCTTTCTTTGTTGCCATCTTATTGCAGACAATCATGCCTAAAAGGCCTAAATGCCCAGTCAGATGATAGGTAAAGCAAACCTCCTGTCACATGACTTCTCAAGCTATTGATTAAGCTCGTTTGATGTGCATCTTTCCTTTCCTTACCTGTACCAATGCAGTTACCGTGCATGCTCTGTAGTGCTGATTTTCATATCCAGAAGACTGTATAAAGACCTAATGAAATGTCGTTCACAAATGCTTTAATGATCCTGGGATTTTGGACAGGAAACACACTTTTGCCACTTGCCATATAAGGTGTGTCTCAGTACTACATCATAATTTCATAATTTCAACCCATGTTCTCAAAGATTGTATCCGGATCTCTGGCCCAGAAGCTAGAGTCACTGTCCTGTCATTGGTAGCTGCTGAGTTGAAAACAAGGAGGCAGACAACTTCCCTTAAACTGATTATTGGTCTCAATTTGTTGATCAGTCATAATTTCATAAAATACTGTCAGATAAAGCCAGTTCTCCTGAATTAGGCTATTAGGCGAGTAATAAAATTATTTATATTTGCATTGCAAAATTGTTTGCATTTTTAATTATGTAAAATTGTGGATACATGCACTTTGTTCTCCAAGAACTTTCTAAAAGATCTGCAATGTGCAGATTTTGTCATTAACTCAATCTTGAAGTACAGGTTTTGTTAGATGGCCTTTATTGCAGGTTGCACAGAAAGCTAACTTGGTTAACAGAGTGGTGTATCTTTTTTGTTAAGAGTTCTTGGTGATTAAAACAAGATTTTTCTAAATTGCATTTATCATTTAATTTCCCTAACTTGATGTGAAGAAAGAAGGTGTCTGCTTATCTTCCAGTGGATTATTCTGGTTGTTGGCATACTTAATAATCAAGGAAAATGATTCAAAACAGGTCAAGACCAATAATCAATTTTTCTGCCACCTAGAATTTCAGTTCAGCAGCCGCCACTGTCCTGTTTTGCTCTGCATACGTACAGGATTTTCTTGGTGTCACCTATCACTGTTATGCAATCCTGTAGGAAGTGGCAAGTCTCAATAAGACACAGTGTTCTAGTTGGAGTGAACTTCGGAACGGAGAGTCTACTCTAATGGCTATATATGTGTTATGTATATCAGCACATCCTGTTGCAATGTATAGATGCAGTTTACATGAGTGACACCTGAGTCACTTAAGAACAAAATGTATTACAGGCATTTACATTACATTACAGGCATTGCATACATTTCATTTTCACTTTGAATTGCAGAACTTCTAGAGAGGTTCTAAAAACTCGCAAAGGATGAACATATTCGGTTAAATTTTAATTTTCCAATGGGGTTTGTCATTAGTTCTAAATGTACCATCCTTCAAATTGTGACTCCTGGCCTGTACATGATATTGTTCTTTCTCATAATTATTATCTGCATAAATTATACGCAGGGGCAGAATGGTGATGAGCACTAATGATGTCGGATAGTTTTTTTATTAGATTGTGTATCTTAACCAAATTATTTTTTTATGGCATTGAACTACTGTGTGTTGCATAGTTTAACTCTTTACCACCACTTGTTACCATCTTTTGAATATTCATTTTATGAAGTTATATGTGTGGGTGTGTGTTTGAATGTGTGTACAAAACACATCCATGCAAATATACACACAATACAAAGATGTCTATCAGTGGTAGCCCCTATAAGCAAGACAGAAGACATAGAGGAATTCATAAACTTTCAGTGTGGACTTATGGAACTGTTTATCATTTCATCATTATGATGATGGTTATTAAATAAGGACAACAACAACAATCATTAATAATGATTATCATCATCATAATGAGACAATTATTTTATTTTGTCTTTCTATTATATTTCTATTTTCTATTATAGTCTTTTTATAATAATAATAATTGTAAAAATAATAATAATAGCAACAATAATACTTCATTATTAGTATTATTATTGTTAGTAGTAGTAGTAGTATGTGTTTAAGGTCAGTTCTCATCTTCCCTTTTTCCTATCCTTATTCACCATTTTTTGCTCATGGGATGCCACTGGTGTCTACAGGTCAGACAAAACATGTTGCTTATTTCATGGATTACAACTGGCCAAACAAAGTGCTGTATATCTGCAACAGGTGGGGTTCATTCCTTTTGCCAAAGGTTAGATAGAACCACTGACTTAAACATTTTATGGCTATGAGTACTGCACATTGATTTTGTATTTAACCATACTGTAACACCTGGCATCGGGCACTGGAAAATACTTCTATTTTGCCATTTGTAGAGTTTGAAAAAAGGGGCTGGTTCCTGTCCTATTAATATTATTTCTGTATAATGTGTATAGCATAGCAGTGACTTACAGCAATGGTATGGAATTGGGATAACACAATGCAGTACAATGACTTCATATACTGTAGGCTTGACATAGTTTTACATCTGCAGCAATTCTCAAGCAATAAAATAACAGTGCTGCACTTAACTATTCTCAAAGGACATTGTGAACCCTACTGAGAATCTTTATTTCTGTGTCTGGCCCTCACACACCGTGTGTTTATCAGTCATACTGCTGTGTCAGTAAACTGCTTAGGTGTCTTCAGAAATTTTACATTCCCAGAATGCATGGCAGTTTGTCAGTGCCGACACAGGGACAAAGCAACAAGTCAAGGCAAGACCTTGGCATTCATTTCTCATGTCACCTGTGAAGGGCATTTCTACCCAACCCTTTACTTGAACTCCCCTGCACTCTGTAAACTTCCTTGAATTATAATTTCATTATTATTAAGTCTTTTTAATTTTACATTTATCAACCCTTCAAATCTCAAAAATTGTAAAACATGTACATTAGACTACTGATGATAAGGCAGTAAGGTAAAATGTGGTTCTCTATATTATGAACTAGACCAGATTTTTCAAAAAGAAGCAGTGAAAGGACAATTTGGAGTAAATTCCCAAAGAAAGCAATTCATTGTGTGTGGAGGGAGGTGGCTAGGACAAAATTATTGATGAAACATGACAACTACCAGAAAGCTCAATAAAATAATAGCTATCATTATCAAGATTATCAGCATACATAACCTTTGCATAATTGTTTCTATACTCAATGATAGAATGACAAATAATGAATTCTAGGTTTTTATTTTGGTTATAGCTGTTGTTGTCCCCCCCCCCCCCCCTTGGATTAATTCATGTTTTCAGCATTTAATTCCAATGTTTTCATATCAAAAACAAAAGATGTATATGTATTATATTAAATTTTGTATCTGCAAAATTTTGAAATAGTACAAATATGTATGTGATAAATCTTATGCAAAATAAAACAAATGTATATATAAATGTTTCTTCATTTATTATGATTATTTTATTGTCATTTTTAGTAGTAGTAGAGGTTAGTAGTTGTATGTTGTTATTATTATGTCCATTTTTGTCTATTCAAGTATGGATACTTAATTATGTATCTTGGAATATGATCGGTGAGCAATATCTATTTAAAATAGACTTACATGCTAACATCAAAAATTCCCGCTCAGCTCTGTCTCATCTTTTACATTTTTTTTGCTCTCCCACTTCCCCTCTCTCTAGCTGACACTAATGGATGTCTAGCTCCCTCTCTCCAGATAGTTAATATCATGTTTCCTTCATTTTCTCATTTTGTCTATTGATCATTGAGCAAGTGATATTCCCTGAGAGTGACAATAAAAAGAGCAAGAGTAAAGGAGGAAACAAAGAGATCCATGCCTTCAGAGCTGAGGTTGGCTGTGTTGCTTTGTCTTCTGAGATATTTTTTTATAAATAGTTATAAAAGTAAAATTTTACTGTGTGAGTTATAGCCAGAAGTAATACTTTACTTGAGGGCACCGAGAGCAGTTGTCTGAAAAATATCAGAGGTTAAAACCTCATTATTTGTTTTCCAGAGTGCCTTGTGTACTCAATCCTAATTTCAGATTGGCTGGTTCACCTTGGGGACTGCTGTGAACTTCCGAGGATGAATATATTTTTTTTAACAACCATTTTCAATTACTTCATGACATATCTTTTAAAATTCAAAACATGAACACACAACAGTGCAATGCTTATCTAAACATATGGGCCTCGTTCGCAAACATTTTCTTAAATTATTCTTACTTTTGTTCTTAAAAATGATCCTACAAAAAACCAATATTGGATTCATGACACATGTGCAGTCCTTTGTTTTTGTGCATATCCCATGTGCATGAGATGATGAATGCTGATTGTTTCTAAATTTTAAAATGTTCCTGGAAACGTTCTACACACAGTTTAAGATCAAATGTGATTGTACACGTTTCACGAATGAGACCCATTGAGCTCACAAAGATGAATGAAGCAAAAACAGAACAAAGATAAGCAAAACGAGATCATGGTCGGGCTCCCTGAGTGCCTTGCAGGTGCACTGCAGGTGTCCTGCTTTGAGGGGTGAACTAGATAATCAGTTCTTTCCAGTGGTCTACCCCCCATTTCTCTTGTTTTCCAATGTTTGGGAAAGTCCACTGTACACTGGCCATGTCATTTATATTGCTTGGAAGATGAGATTGTTTTCTTCTTTCTCTCAATACTGAGGAGGCCTAAATTGGTCACGGGCAAGCCATCCCTGATTTTAAAGTACACTTACGGAACTCCATAGCTTTAATAAAGCTGCAGTTTAAGGTAGTGTCTGCCTGTTAAATGTGACTTAACCCTTTATCTCACGGTACCAACATTGCTGTCCGTTTTCTTTATCATTCCTGTGCACTGTGGCTGCTACAAAGTAATCTTAGTCTAAAATCACTAAGCTAATCCAGCATCCATCTGCCAGGTATAAAGAGATAGAGAGAGAGAGAGAGAGAGAGAGAGAGAGAGAGAGAGAGAGAGAGAGAGAGAGAGAGAGAGAGAGAGAGAGAGAGAGAGAGAGATAGAGCAAATTAAACTTAATAGAGATAGAATAGAATGTTTTTTTTTATTTACTTTTTTCCAGAAAATATTAATAAAAGAGAGAGAGAGGACTATAAGATGCTTCCTGTCCTATAAACATTGACCTGCCTATTGGACCAGTCACTGAGTTTTTTGTATACACCTTTCACCTTGTCATTTGTTTTATTACGGTGGTGCGGGTTACTTATTTATAATTAGTGCAAGTTAATGACGTTGGTTCCTTGTTTAGACTGCAATGCCAGACTACAGTTTGACTCATTTACACACAGTAAAATGTTCAGTGTTATATCAACTCTTACAGGGTACATTTGGTCAGTATTGGACTCCTATGTACTCTGTTAGAATTGAATTAACACTGAAGATTTTACTGTGAAGCACTCCCTGTCTCTTGAAATGGCTCAACTATAAGCGATGTAAGAACATATGTCACATTACTATTTGTATAAAATCCTTTACATAAAATCATCCCACCTGAGAATATTTTAGATACTTTGCCATCAAAAGGTATATTGTTTATTTATTTATTTATTTTCTCAATTTTCAGTCTAGTGGAATGCGGGTAGAGGGCATCAACACGCATGAACAGTGCTCGCAGTTCTTTGGAAAAAAAATACCTGTTCATGTGAAATCCTTGTCAACAGTTTCATCTAGTGGTGACATGTAGCATTACACCAAACACACAACATGCAATGGCAAGTTGGTATTTTAATTTGTCAAAAGTAAGAATGGCATCATTTACATTTCTATGCACGAAAAAAAACACTGAATTTGCATACTCAACACATGCATCGTATGTCAAACTTATGTAATGTGTCAAACTTAATATACTACACACACAGCAAATAATAAAATCAAAACACCACAATTATTCTCTATACTCTACGGTTAAACTATTAGCATAAACATTTTTGGTCATAGAAAGGGACTAAAAATAAATGTTATACCGTTATACAATATGTTTTACAGTCCCTGTAATAAAAAAGGTTTCTAGTTTGCTTGCTTTTGCTTCCTTGTATACTGCTTGTATAATGACACCTTGCTAACTGTTATATCGGCTTGAAACACTCATCATTGATACTAGAATCTCACAATGAACTCACAATGCCCTGTAATGGATTCACTCCACAAATTCCACTGAATTGTATAATAACGCTGACTCTCAAGTATGACATTACAGTGGACGAAAACTTGCGTATTTGCTGTCATATAACTTAGTTACTGATACTGGGGCCTGAATATCTGCTATTTAGATTCTGTATAAACCGTTATACAATTAATGGCTTTTTAGACCAAATATCAGCATTCATGGCGAAGCAGTTCTTGGCACAAAATGTTTTAAAATATTATTTTCTTTTTATCACAGTAATAAAAATTAAACACGAAAGCAGGAAATAAATATATATGGTTTCAAAGCTGCCGCTGATATATTGAAGTGGACTGCAAATGGAACACACATTTGAATCAAAACTATGGATATTGGTTAGTAAGTTACCAAAAACAAAAAAGCAAAAAAAAAAAAACAAAACAAAACAAAACAAAAAAAAAAACCAAAGAAACAAACAGAATATATCATGTTAGAAAATGTGGTTCTTATGTCATGTTATGCAAAAAAATTTAAAAATACATATATATAATGTTCTCTCATATTCCACATCCATTCACGTGTATTAAAATTAAAATAAATCAGCCAAATGGGTTCTGTGTTCCCCATTCCCTGCTGTTGCTCGCTCAGTTCACATGACTAGACTCTCTCCTGTTATTTCTGTCATAATACCCTGGTTATTGTACTTGCCTCCAGCTGTGCTGAAGTTAACATGTTTTTCCCTGTAATATTAGGGATATCAATGAAATCAGATTTGAACTGTATTTTTACGTGTAGCCCATGTATAGTGTATAGAATTTGGCCCTCTGAGATAGCCCCCTAGTGGTGAAAAACCTGTTGCATTTCTTTCCTGTTAAATTTCCAGATTTATTTATTTTTTAGCTTCTCAATGCTTGAATGTGCTGAATCATAACTGTTTATAATGCCCCCCAAAGACAACAAGCATTTATTTTGTCTTCCTTTAATCCATATTTCTGCACTGTTTCAGTATAATGCATAGTTTTGTATTGGGTTAATTGTTTCATACTGTTATCATAATACTTTATTTCAATTTTGCATAATAAATTGACTTTACAATACAGTAAATAATAAAAGGTTTAAAGTCACCCTGAACCAGGGTGCCAGTTGAATAATAATAATAATAATAATAATAATAATAATAATAATGGTTTTTGACTGCTGTTCTGCGGTAACATTAAATCAAATGTTCCTGTTTCTACACCATCAACATCATCTATATTTCTTGAGTGCAATCAAGAAATCATGGTTCCTAACTTTTACAAATGCCTTTTTATGAAAATTTTAAATGACATATGAGCCTTAGAATGCAGCCTCTAATCCAAGGAGCAAATGATGACAGGGCTACTAATATTCTTGTTGTACTAACAGTTCTATCTTGTTTATATATACAGTAAAATATTCAATGTTAAATCTATGTTAAATGTTAAATCTTACTGAGTACATTTGGTCCCAGTTGGACTCATATGCACTCTGTTTGAGTTGCAGGAAGGTAAAATTCAGTTTTTGGGCCTGCACATAAAATTCCAAATGCCAAGGGCTGGAGCAGACACTACACTACAACTAAAGTATTTTGAAACTCCTAAAGCAGTACCTGAAGATATACACTGGAATTATGGACTGTGCAAAAATGGTAAATTATACATTTACTGTATTGAAAGAGGGAATTACTTTTTGACAGGCCAACTAAGAAACATTTTTTTTAGCAACACATTTGATCATTTTGACTATGTGAGTTCTCATTTTGACTGCTAGATTTTCTGTGAAATATTTTAGGTTTACTTCCTTTTCTCCTCACTTGTCTGTTTATTCTTCCTCCTTCTCCTACATCTCCGTATCCAGCTTCTTATGTCTTAATCATTATTTTTCTTTAAGATCTCTTCTCCACCTTTCCCCCCCTCGGCCCCTAAAGTCTGGTACTCCCCCTCTTTCTCATCCATTTTGGCTCTCTTCAGAGTCTCATAACCACCCTCTGCTCCTTTACCCCCCTCAGCCCCTAAAGTCTGGTACTCCCCCTCTTTCTCGTCCATTTTGGCTCTCTTCAGAGCCTCATAACCACCCTCTGCTCCATTCCCCCCCTCGGCCCCTAAAGTCTGGTACTCCCCCTCTTTCTCGTCCATTTTGGATCTCTTCAGAGCCTCATAACCAGCTTCTGTTCCTTTCCCCCCCTCGGCCCCTAAAGTGTGGTACTCCCCCTCTTTCTCAGATTGTTTCAGGGCCTCATATTCACCCTCTTTCTTTTTCTCTTGCATCATGATGTTGTCTGTTGCTTTCCTCTGTCCGACTTCCTCATACCCTCCGTCCTCCCGGAAGGCAGCACCTGCAAAAAGGAAAGAATTACCCTTCAGTGGTGAGAGGGAACACACATACATGTGTGGATCACACAGACATACCAGTAGGCTCTGCTGATTATAAAATGCATTAGCCTCCTCCTACATTTATTCTTTATTGTTACAGTTAATTGATTAAGTCATGCCAGATGAGTGGAAGAAACCCTTGATCTACCTCTGAGGTATATAACTAAAAACTTTGGAGTTTTTGGATATTTTACTAGGCAACACAGTGATAATGGTCATACCAGATGAACTGAACCCTATTGACAATGCCAAATAGAATAAAAGAGGGATAAACACACTTACTTGACCGTCTTTTCTTCATATAAAATACTGCAATTACACAACATGAAACCATAAGAATGACGCAGACAAATAATATCACGATCAGTATCACAGGGGCAGGCTTCGACTCCGGATCTGAGGAATCCTGATTCGGACCTAAGGGAGGCCGGGAAGGAGAGAGAGAGAGAGAGAGAGAACAAGAGAACAAGAGAGAGAAAGAGAGAGAGAGAGAGAACGAGAGAATTAGACTTCAGAGACAACATTATACTTTTATAAAAAAATTACATTCTTTTATACAAATACAATTGCTCAGAAAAAACGATGCCATTGAACATGGAATACTATTGTTTCCAAATAGATGGGTCACAGTTATTCATACCTCAAATAATTATTTTAAATAAGATCTACCAAAACTAAATCTGTAACATGCGAAACTGTACTGCCTCCAATGGCTTTCTGTTTCAGTGGGATATAAAAATGAGGCAACACCAGGGGCACCACCAGAGATTTTGGGCCCCATGAAAAGATCTCACATTGGGCCCCACCACCAATCCTATGTTGTAATATTTTTTGAGGGCTCTTGTCAGTCAGGACCCTTGGAATTGTCCAAATATTTAAAAATCCACCATCAGACTCCACCTCAAGCCAATTGAGGGGTTTCCAGACAAAAAAAAAATCTCTATTGAGAGAAATCAAAAAAAATTATAATGTGGAATTTGCTAAACAGCACTGGACTTGATAGGGACTGTGTTTGATGGTCAGATGAGACCAATTTGTGCATTTGGCTGCACATACTAGCGATGGGTTTGGCATGGACGAAGGATGTTTATGTTGAAAAGAAAATGAGTACTCACTAAATCGCGCACTTGGTGCTGAGACTCTATCATTCCATACTGCTTTACACCAGTAAGACCTCCCTTCACTGGAAGAGAAATTGATGTCTTCCAGGTCTTCAATTTCCATTTGCCCTTGCTTCTGTTTGTACCACCGGTAGCCGTGTGGCTTAGAGCATTTTGGACAGGAACACTTCAAATTGGTTCCACTTCTTATGTAGACTGCCTCTGGAGGTTGTGCTACAGCGAGAAAGATACCAGCACATAAACACATAAGCACCCTTTCTCACATACATTTATCCATTTATACAGAGGCAAGCATTCAAGCAAAGGAACACAAACGGATGTGACTGTGAGACACATACAGAGCTGTATACCTTTGACAAGGAGTTCCTGAAAGTCAGAGGTGACAGTATTTGGGATTTTGCTGGTATTTTCCTTGAATTTATAGGTTGCTGTGCATGAATAATTTCCCTGATCTTCAATTGTTACACTGTCGATGGTGAGAGAAGAGTTCTTTTTATTTTGTTTTTCCACGCCATTTTTAAGGAAAACAGCCCTACTTATGTCGGGTTCTCCCCATACACGGCACTGTATAGTCAGCGGTTTCCCCAGAATTGCAGGCTCAGGAGGGGTCTCCAACATTACCATCTGACCTGAGGGAGGGAGCGAGGGGGAACAGAGGGGAGAGAGAGAAAGAGAGGGCAGAGAGAGGAAAAGTAGAGAACTGTAAATCTTTGTGTGTACAAACACTCAAGATATAGGGCCATTAAAAAGTATTTTCCCCCTTCCTGATTTCCTCTATTATTGCATATTTCCTCTATTATTGGGTGTTTGATAACTTATTTTGTTAAATAAATGAAAAAAATACTTTTATAAAAATATGTTTTGTGTTTACTCCCTTTCCCTTTGACTAATATTACATTTTGTCTATAGATCAGAAACCATTCAGTGTGACAAATATACAATAATAGAGTATAGGTTTATACTGCTGCACTGTAAATACCTGTGGTCTTGATAGTAATAGGGTTGCTCCTTTTCATTTCTGTCTTATGTTGACACCAGAAGATGGCTGGGGATTCATTGGCCTCCAGGGTTTTTGCATGAAACTGCACATCCTTTTTATCAGAAGTCATCAGAGTTTTATCAAAACGAATCTTCTTCACCTTCCCCCCCTTGAATACTCGACAGCGCCAGTCCAGCAGCCCTGTGTCGACGTGGAGCTCCAAAACCACAGGGTCCCCCCTATTAATCACTGCCCTACCAGACTTTATGGAGAGAGAGGCAACAGGTAGATAATCTGGGAGAGGCAGAAAGGAGAAAAAGAGAAATTGAGATAGACAGAGACAGAGACAGACAGAAGGAGAGAGAGAGAAATTAATCGAGAAAATAACAAATTGGACTTGAAAATTCTTGTGAATGATTTACCAAGTGAGTTTCAGATAAGAAGGGATGAGTCGTCCCCAAGCAACACATTTAGTCTGTGATACGGATGGTAGTTTTAATGCCAAGTACAGTGCAGTCACACAACTAGAGGGCTGTGTCGCAGAAAATCTCATAGTAGCCACAACAAAAGCTAGACTTGACATTTGTCCATTTTCTATTTGAGCCACAGTGGAATAAGTAAAATTTCATTGGTCACTATATTTACCCAAAACTGTGACATCTTTAGGAGCACTTTTTTCGCCATTCCTCTCACATTGATATGAGCCAGAATCATTTTTGGAGATGACATTAATGGTCCAGGTTTCACGCATTTGGTCTTTAATGAGGTTGGTATTGAAGAACCATTTCAGCTGGCCTGACCCTGAGCAGGTCAGCACTAATGTATCCCCAGAAAACACCTGGTTGAACTCAGGACACATGGTCACTGAAAGAGAAAATGACATTGTCAAAATACTCTCAAAGACAGGGAACAGTAACACAGAATATGAGAGCCAGGTTTTTGGAAGGGTTGTACATTTTTTATTTTCTAAAAACAGGTACAGAAAGGTCTGTTAATATTCTAACTCAAAGCCTTTTCCAAGCCCAAATCAAAATGACATTTAAATGCATCATAATCATTCATAAAGATTTAAAAAATTGAGGAAACAATGAACATCACTAGGAGATATTTCATGCTATGACTTTATCTAGGACTTGGTGAGTCTGTTTCCATGAATGGCCAAAAAAAAGCACTTCTGTTTGTTTGAAAGCCAGACCATCGGACAGATGATTGAATCAACCAGGTATACAGTAAGCTCCATAATGTTTGGGACAAAGACATATTTTTTTTCCTTGATTTGGCTCTGTACTCCACAATTTTAGATTTGTAATGAAACAACTGGGGGACTATGTTTTTCTACATGGTGAAACCGAAATGTATAAAATACCCTTAAATACAAACAGAGAATGTGCACTTTAACACCATGTTAATTGTTTCATTACAAATCTAAAACTGTGGAGTACAGAGCCAAATCAAGAAAAAAATATGTCTTTGACATTATGAAGCTCACTGTATATCACACATATCAACAGCTGTTGTTGTTGTAAATATATTCTGGGACAATGTTTGGCGTAGGCTACTATTTCACATCACGCATCTTAAGCAAACAACAATCTTTTAATGTATGACTGACATTAAGGGTTCTATTTCCCAGGATCAATGGCGCACAGCGTACGGGCGCAGTCAATGGCACCGCCCATTGGCTTACTGGGCATGGCCACTGAATTTTTATGTTTTTGGGACTCGAGACAAGGAGCACATGGTTCACAGAACACAGCGCAGAGGGTACATGGGCTGGATTTGGCTGAATGTATTATCAGTGGGTCTGTTGCAGGTGGATTCAATCATACACATTTAAATGACCTCTTTTCCCATAAAATACCCATAAAACACCTAGGTGTACTGCCAATTTCAGAAGTCTACCAATGCAATGGAAAACTAGGATGTACTGATGAGAAGAAGCTTCTTCGAAGAGGAATCTGACTTTCTTGTGTGGGAGATGCAAGTTGCATGTAGCTTGCATGTTGCTGTCATTTTAACGAGGCACATAATTAAAATGAAAAAAATTGTTGCCACTATTCTAATTACTGATGGATGGAAGAAAAAGAATGGAATACAGTACCCCCAGGGCCCAGTTCAATATAAGAACATATACATGCAGAAAATAATGCAGGAATTAACAAAAAAGAAAAAATACAATGAACACAAAATGCAAAGTATGCATTTTTTATGGGGGATTTAGATAAAAGTCAAATTGGACAGCATATGATCCACAAAACTGGTTGATTAGCAAATGAATAGGTTATGATCATGTGTGTATTGCTTAGGAAAGCCCCAAAATTAGCAACTCGCCATATGCTGGGCTGTGACTTGTGCCAGAGAACTAGTCTGAGCAGGTGCAGGTGCAAATCACAGATTATGCTGACACCAAAATTGCAGTGCACTTCTTGGCCTGCACACCTCCAACCTCTACCAAAGTGGTATCTCCGTCATGGATTTTGACATGCCTGAGTGAGTTTGATAATTGGTGACTTGGCCTGCACCTCCTCCCTCTTCCATGCATGGCAAGTCACCAAATTATCAAACGCACTCAGGCATGTCAAAATCCATGACGGAGATACCACTTTGGCAGAGCGACAGCCAGAAAATAGAGCTCTAAACACCCCTTTCAGTACTGGATAAGAATGATCACTAAAGTTAATATGCTCAGTAGACTACATGGCAAAATGTAACACCACAGCACTGATGGAGAAAATAGAAAATACCAGTTGGCTTCTGACTCCTCGCCAAGGCAAAGAATGCTGTAAAAAAAAAAAAAGATTGCATTACTTTTTCCACACATTGAAAATTTGTTGCAATGAGAATGCCTTTACACTTTCACACTGTGCAAATTTTGCTAGTTAGCAGTCTGAAGCATACTGTACTTCCTAAATAATTGGTGGAGTGCTAAAGAGAGAGTTGGAGGCAGAATGTAAATGAAATAATATTCAATGAAATTAGAAAATGGCTGAAACGTGTATTAATTCTTATCAACGCTCAATTTTTCAATTATTTGTATAAGGGTAATTTTTTGTCAACCTTAATGGCACCAGGGCACTTTACAATAAGGTCACATGAAATGGCATTAACTAATGTAGTTGTGAACTACTAACTACTGAAACGGTAATATCTACAGCTTTGTTAATGTATATTTACATCATTAATTCATGTTAAGAACTACATTAGTTCATGCCAATTCATTTTGGGATTAAAAAACAGTTAATGTACAGTATTTGTTAATTGTTAACTAATTAACTGGGGCGACATAGCTCAGGAGGTATATACGCACATACAGACAAATTACCATCAACTTCACTTTGGTAAGTTGATGGTAATTTGTTTAGCATGTTAGGCTTTCAGATGTTCTGAAAATATTAAGCACAGCTACATACAATAAGTAGTAATAATAAGTAAAGTTAAAAATTCAGTAATGGTAATAACTATAAAACATGACTTAGTTATTAGAAACCTTACCTGCACATAGATACAAAGGAATGATTACAATCCAATCCATTGTGTTGCAGTTAAGAGGCGAGGGAGGTGTGTAAGAATGAAAGAAAATGCACACAGCGTTGCGTGCTATTGATATTAAAGCCTGGACAGGAAATGATAGGGGGAGGAACAGAAGCTGGAGTGCAACAAAGAGGAAGGAACTCATATTTTTCAGAGCGACATAGCTCAGGAGGTAAGACCGATTGTCTGGCGGTCGGAGGGTTGCCGGTTCAAACCCTGCCCTAGGCATGTCGAAGTGTCCTTGAGCAAGACACCTAACCCCTAACTGCTCTGGTGAATGAGAGGCATCAATTGTAAAGCGCTTTGGATAAAAGCGCTATATAAATGCAGTCCATTTACCATTTAACTCAAGAACAGAAACAAAGCAGCCAGGGGAGGATATGAAATAAATATACATCATAAATATTTTTGTCTACTACTTACAGCAGTGTAGTCTAATGGGTAAGGAACTGGTCTGTAACCTAAAGATCACAGGTTCAATTCCCGGGTATCCCCAGAACATTGCTGTTGTACCCTTGAGCAAGGCACTTAACCTGCATTGCTTCAGTAATATATCCAGCTGTATAAATGGATGCAATGTAAATGCTAAATGAATGCTATGTGTACGTTGCTCTGGATAAGAGCGTCTGCTAAATGCCTATAATGAAATGTAATGTGATGGTTTACTACTGACCTGTTCATTTATTGCACAGCAAAGGTACTGTAGGAAAATTTTGGGATTTCCCATGATTGTGATGACATCACATGTCAAAGTTAGGGTATTCCCATCAATGTTGATCAAACTGGTTTCTCCAAACTCTCGATGCTCCATGCTAAAAATACATCACCTGTATGACTATTTACTCATGTAATCAATATGTAATCCAATAAACCTGTATCACTGGTTGCAGCTGAGCTTATGGAAACGCAAGAAACCACAGTATCAACTGTAGAGAAGAAGCAAGAGAATGCAGAAGGCCTAAAAACATTAGCAGAGAACATTAATCAAATTTTAGCCATACACTTATATTTTCAAACTGATCAACTGCTAATAAATATGTGCTAGAAGACTAATATTTTACAGCGACCCCTATGTAACCTGAATAGAATGGAAAATTACAGCAATCTATGACTTGTATTCTTAATGGAAAATTACAGAACAGAGACTAATATTTTTCAGGAAAAGTTGGGGTAAAAATTCCACAATGATGTTATCACCTAAGAACAGGAAATCATTGTGGTGCCAAGAAGGTCAGGTGATGTTTTAAGGAATGTTTTAGGAGGAGTTATGTTGAGCACAGTGTATAAAATGGATGTAAAACTGACAATCGAGGTTCAATTCTGCAGAGTTGATCCGGCTTTGTGCACCTGTGCGAATAAAGTCTGACTTTTCTGAAGAGCTTGCTGCTGTGGTGACCTTTACCTCGTGAAGTTGTTTTCTACAAATTAGAGATTGGACTTTGAATTCTGTCGATTCCTAGACACGACAGTACATTTGTAGTCACCCCACAAGCCACCAGTAATACAATAAATTAACAGCCTTTAGATGCCTGGTCCTTCAGCATCTTCTATGACCTCTTCACCCTCAATCACTTTGCAACTATTTTGTTCTCATATGACTGTGCATCTCCTAAGAATAACAGTAAGAAAATTCAGAAAATGTAAAACCATATTAATGTACATTTCCCCAAAAGGCCAAAATAATAGGCCAAAGTCACTCCTGTCATAAATCATTGTATCTCCATTAGCATTGTTCCAATGTAGTCTGAATTGTGCTTTGATATAGATTGAGGATTCTTAGAAAAAATGCACACAAAGCAATATTAATGTATGAAAAATATTCTGTATACTGTACAACAAATATACTTACAAATAAACTTAACTAAAATGAGAGGATTTAGAACATGCTACTATATATGAAGTCTGTGGGGCGACATAGCTCAGGAGGTAAGAGCGATTGTCTGGCAGTCGGAGGGTTGCCGGTTCGATCCCCCACCCTGGGTGTGTCGACGTGTCCCTGAACAAGACACCTAACCCCTAATTGCTCCCAATGAGCTGATTGGTACCTTGCATGGCAGCCTTTCACCGTTGGTGTGTGTGAATGGGTGAATGAGAGGCATCAATTGTAAAGCGCTTTGGATAAAAATGCTATATAAATGCAGTCCATTTACCATTTTAGGTTTATCCTATGTTTTGCTAATGTATAAATAATCATGTAACTAATAGGCTATATTAGTTAATGTATTTATTAACTACTAACTAAATTTCATGCTGAATTAATGTATTTGTATTTCATTAATTCATATTAACAGCTACATTAGTCAATGGCCATTCATGTGACCTTAAGTGTTACCCAACATTTAAGCAACCCCTATTTGGTACTTCTCTATATTAAATTATTAATAGTAGGAGTTGTGGGGTATGGTGTGATGTGGCGACTGCAAGGGTGGCACAGTCAGCCAGGGGTTCGATGACAAGAGACTACACTCCACACCACATCCCTCAACTAAAGGATATTCTTAATAGATATATAATTTAAGCTCAGTCTGGAAGACTCAGTGAGTGCCTGAGCCCTGGTAAGAGGGGGCAATGTGTTTAATAAAAGCTTGATTAGAGAACATTCTACCACCTGCAGTACTTTTGACTGTTCTAGGTATAGTAAGATGTCCTGTACCCTGTCATCAAAGAGATGATACAGAAATGAAAGGAGAGGGCAGATCGCTGAAATACAAGTGTAAAGCATATTTAAAGCCTTAAAAGTAAACAGAAAATGTTTAAATAGCTCATAAATTTAACAGGTTGCCAATGAAGTCCAATACAGGTGGAATATGTCCCCAGTTCTGATGAGTTTTTTTTTTTTTTTTTGACTGAAGTAAGATCCAACAGAATTATCTCAATCTGCTGTAATGTTGTAGTCAGACATTACTGGTGCCATCGCATTACTTTTTCACATAGTATTTGCACACAATGCCTTGGCTTTTGTAAAACAATCAGAAAAAGATTAAAGCAAAACCAGGTTTTTAATTCAAAATGTCAGATGTCACATAACAGATGCGCCCGTGAGAACCAGTACAACTGAACCACTATGTCACATTTTCAGTGTATTTTTCTCAAATTATGATGTAAAAGGTGTATTGATTGTTTAAAAAGAACACTCAGGCTGTAAACCAAAATTGCAAAAGTGAGGAGAAAAACAATGATCACATAAAATAATTTGGACTGAGAATCTGCTGGCCAATGGTTATTCAGAATATGCACATTCTTTTAACCTTCCTATAAAAACACATAATGTTTAGTGTGCATAACAACTGACCGGTCACATTTGAGATTTGGCAAATCAAATTATAGATGCACAGCAGCTTAAAAATAAATGAGAAGTGCCCAAGACCTTTTAGCAGAAACAGAGCTTATCTCCACAGTCAGAATCAGGCCCATGATAAATATTATGAAAAAACAATATGCAAATAAATTATCACACTCAAACAGATGAACTCATATCCTTATCTGTCATTCTGTGCTATTTATTCTTAAAATGTACTGGCTTTCTTCCTCTGACCCTTCGATTATTCAGTTTTATATGCTGTAAACAAAAAATAGTGAGCTCCATAATGGCACAAAAACATTCTTTCTTGTTTTGGCTCTGTACTCCACCAAAACTATAGATTTATAATCAAACAATTCACATGTAGTTAAAGGGCAGATCCACTTTTATTCAAGTGCATTTTTATACAATTTGGTTTCACCATTTTGAAATTACAGCACATTTTATACATATCCCCCACCATTTCAGGACACCACAGTGTTTGTGACAGCATGTTTACCAGAAACATGCCGTCCCGCATCTGCTGACTATGTTTGTTAATGTGGGACAAATAAAAAATGGCTGAATGAAAAAATTCTATGCATAATATTGACCACTTTTTAAGTTATTTTATTTCACAAATATCTCATCTGAATACTTACATCATAATTAGGTGCAGTGTATTGTGCAGGACAGATTTAGAACCTTAAAGTGGCAATCTCGAAGATTTTCATTTAAAAAAATGTCTGTTAAGTCACTATATATCGCTGAATTAAGTAATACAATGGTGATTGAGCCTATTATTATAGTAATTTATATTGTTATTATTATTATAATTTATGATTAAAGAACTGGGTGTCTGTGGCGACATTCCTGGGAAAAAATAACAAGCGGCGCACAGTTAGTGACGCGTTTTCCATCACCCATCAGTGGTTTGTCCGCCAGAGAGGGTAGGCGAAGCTAATGCAACAGGCTCACTCTTCAACTCACTTGTGTGTGAGCGGCGTACTGTTTTTTCCGGTGTCTGCCAGCGTTGCAATAACAGAGAAAGGGAGGGGGTTATGGAACCCTAAAAAGATTTTGTGTAACATGAGAGGTCATATTATTTGTTGATGTAGATTTCATATTACATTTGATGACAATGTAACGTTACTAAATTACATAGTTATTTGCACAGCTAACACTAGCTACCGGACCATGTCAAGAAAGGCAACATTAGTTTAGACAACGTTGTGCACAGTCAGCAGCCATCTCTCATATCAGGTAACGTTGCGTTAGCCAGCTAGCTAATGTAATTAACATAATCTAATGTCAGCTAACAATTAGAAAAAACGCTAGCTAACGCTACTGAATGGTAGCGACCTCGCAAACAGTCTCTCGAATGCAATGCTACCTTGTTGCAGCGTTACAACGTAGCTAACTAAAGGACAGTTCAGATCAATGATTCGCAACGAGACTGGATGCAACCTGCAAAATTCCAAGACGTCTGATTGTAAACGTTCTAAACTGCACTTGGAGATTTGACAAGGTGGGTCTTTTGAGACCCCAGGGCAGGCAACGGCTCTGCTACTAACCAGTTCACACCCCTGCAATTTTATCTGCAACATCCTAAAACCGTTTCGTCTCGTTGCGAATCATTGATCTGAACTGGCCTTAACGTTACCGTTATTTACATTGCCATCAAGTTCATCAACATATTATGATGATTGGAATAAAGCAGTCTTTACACAGAGCATTACCCCTGGGGTATAGGTGGCGCAGAGTCTGATTTCTTTGTAAAGATGTCAAGCCAAAGAAAACTAAATAAAAAAATACGGCAGTATGGATTAGTGTTGTTATTATTTTATTACGCTTCCCCATATGTTCCTTCAGCCTTGATGCTCTTTTTTGATGAAATCTCCTTTGTTTTTTGTTTTATTCTTCTTGTTCTGATTGCTAATTTAACACCCAGCTCAGCTTTATTCTCGAACAGTTTAGCTCGCAAAACCAGAAACACCAGGGGTAAAATTTTGCAAGACAGTTGTTTCAAAAATATCACACAACAATCATTCACGAGAAAGACAATGTTTATTGTGCACGAGATACATGATTGCACGAGCCACAGCGAATCCCGCGGATTCTTCTCTGCAGTGTAAACATGTTCATACCGGGCAAAAGGTGGATAAAGAACGTCTGTGGAAATTGATCATCACTAATTCTACCCCAGGTCTGCTACAGCATTTTAACCTGGCTCGGCAGTGTAAAGACAGCTTAAGTTAGCCTAATGTCAGACAATTAATATGTACATAATGTTACTTTTATAACAACCATTTTTTATTCAGTAAATAGTAGGCTAAGTGTTGTAGTTACCGTGGCCCAGGTGCCAGCTGACTGATGTCACACACAGGCGACACTTTTTGGAAGTTGGGAAGTGAGGTCCAAAAACACACCTGCAATGACCGCTTCTTGCCATTGGTACCGCCAAAGAGAACGAAACGGATATCTTCGAGATTGCCACTTTAACATTAATCCAAGCAAAAGCTTATGTCATTGCCCTTACCACGTATTTTGCTGGATGACCTTCAAATATGAAGCTTGCCCTGACTAATGTTATGACATCACATACATGAAATCATGTGACTTTTATTATGTGGTTTCACTGCAAGAATTTAGTAACAATTATTTTTGATTGGCTCTTCACAGAGCAGGAAATAAACATATCAAAGCTTAGCTGTCCCACATTACCTGATGTCCCAGATGACCTGAATTCACCCTATAACTATTCTTATTTTAGCTTAGCCCTGTACATTGATTGTGAGTTTGTGGCTCAATAGCCATTATGACAAATCACCTCGTTGTACCTGTCACACTACAAGAGCAATAATGAAAATATCAAACATCTGGCTTGGATCAGAAGAACGGGAAAACTATTAACAGGAGCGTGCTGACCCCCTCGCAAGCAACAATGCTTCTAATCAGGCTTGTGATGTGCCCTTGTCACTCTGATCTTTAAAATTTGTCTATGATGCCAAGATCAGTTGTGATATTCTGTAGTGTTCGCCTGGCCTTATATAATGGGACACATCAGCCTTTTAATAGTTATAAAATCAATGGCCTACAAAATCATCCAAAACATCAAAAACCCCTGACCCACCTCCAGCTCTGCTATCCAACCCCTCCCTTTGTCAATGCCCAGTTTCACAATTAACAACAACACTGAATTCAACTTCAATTGATAAGCTAGTGCCAGTAGCCTATCCTATAATTCTAGTATTATACGTACAGTTGAGGCCAAAGGTTTACATACACCTAGGCTAAAGACATTTAAACTCAATTTTTCACAACTCCACACTGGCAAACAAGCCTGCCACAGGCCACCGAAGTGGCTTTCCAAGGGGCCCTCCAGCACAGAGACACAGGGAGATGACGTTTAAACAGTCCACGTTTATTCACGAGGTTGGCAAGATGGTACAGCCAAAGAGCAGATGTTAACACTGTCATGACAGAGGCTCTTCTTTGTGTGGGTGAGGATGGCAGATTTAACCTGTGCGCACCGATTACGCACAGGTGCAGCCACCCCTGTTCCCGGGTCCAATTAGCCCAGCCAATTATCCAATTATCTAATTGGCCAGGTCTAATTAGCTTGACCCAGGGCAGGTGTGGCTGCTTAAACCAGCCATCCCCACACCACACACACATTTCATGTTACCATACATTTCTTGTGTTCAGTCAATTTAGGAATCTACTTTAATTCCATAAGAGGTAATTTCAAAATAATAGCTAAGAGACAGATTTATTTCAGCTTTTATGTACTATATCAGATATTCAGTGGGTCAAACGTTTACATACTTGTTCAGCGCTATGTATTAATGAAAAAGGGTGAGGATTTTAATCCGAAGAACACCATCCTAACTGTGAAGCAAGGGGGTGTTTTGCTGTAACGGACTGGTGCATTTCAGAAAATAGATGGCATCATGAGAAAGGAGGATTATCTAGACTATACTGAAGCAACACTGCAAGACATCAGCTAGAAGGTTAAAACTTGGTCACAACTGGGTCTTCCAGCAGGACAATGATCCTAAGCATACCTCCAAAGTTGTAACAAAATGGCTTATAGACAACAAAGTGAAAGTATTGGAGTGGCCATCACAAAGCCCTGACCCTGAATCCCATAGAAAATTTGTGTACTGAACTGAAAAAGCGTGTCCCAGCAAGGAGCCCCACAAACCTGACTGAGATACATCAGTTCTGTCAGGAGGAATGGGCAAAAATTCTGTCAAAGAAGTGTGAGAAGCTTGTGGAAGGCTACCCCAAGCGTTTGATTCAAGTTAAGCAATTAAAAGGCAATGCCACCAAATACTAACAAAGTGTATGTAAACTTTTGACCCACTGAAAATCTGATATAGTACATAAAAGCTGAAACAAATCTGTCTCTTAGCCATTATTTTGAAATGACCTCTTATGGAAATAAAGTAGATTGACTTAACACAGGAAATGTATGGTAACATGAAATGTGTGGAGTTGTGAAAAATTGAGTTTGAATGTCTTTAGCCTAGGCGTATGTAAACTTTTGGCCTCAACTGCATGTATAACTCAATAAATAATTCAATGATTTTAAACATAATGTGATGGTGATATTTCTGAGCATTTGTAAACAATATGTCATTTTTGGCTGGTTTCTAAAATGTTTCAGCCACTTCATGCATTGTAGTCTATAGCGAATGAAGCATTAGAGCAAATTACACAAGATGGCAACAATTTAATCTTGTGTTATTCATTACATTGTGGCATGTCTACATTGCATGAACAAACTATTTTTTAAAAACAAGACTGAGGTATGGTTTCATGCAATTTTGTAAAATAATGAAATGACAAAAATAACCAAACTTTGTAATAATTGTAGGCTATGGTATAAAAACAAAGGAACTACTTTTTCCCGATAAAATCATTGTTCTATCAATTCTATCAACCAGAATTTTGCTCGACAACGCTAAAACAATATTCCTAAACGGCAATGAAAGAATATTTCTATTTCAGCTAAGTTTATAAAAATCAAGCAAGATAAAAGTAAGTGGTAAAAACCACAGGCGGCTGACCTGTTATTGTAAAATAATGCACAATGGGTGTGGTCATGCGGCCCATCACCATGACCATACATATAATATATGTAGAGTGAGAGAGACTATAGGATGGGAGGGATGGAGAGAGATGCACTTCCTCCAAAATGTCCATAAATTCAAAAATAAGAAAAATATATTTACACATCTTTGATCAAATTAAAAATACCATAACAAACTCCCTATCACATAATAATACTACTAATTCTATTATGACCAGCTGTAGGGGAGTAAGTCCTTCTAATAGGATTACTAGTTTTGGCCATCATATCACTGTAAAATATTAAGTACTAGTTCACTTTCTGGATTCTATGTTATTATTTCAGTTTTAGTGTTAAGTTTTGAATTAGTATAGACATTGCTTACTTCCTGCACTGCTCTGTTCACTGTCAAATGTTCAACATTCTCTTAATTCATATAAATATATATATTTTCCTACATATACAGGTTCCTACCACCTCAATGTTATACAGTATTACTACCAAGAATTAAAAATGACCTTTCGTGATTAATTGTTTCAGAGACATTTCTCAAATGAGGATACAAGAAAATGCATTGCATTCAATGTAAAAAAAAAAAAATCAATATAGACTCCTTTTTATTCAGACCCTTCATAAAGATGAACAAAGACTGTATAAAGTACAGAATAAAATACATGTACTGAGGTATATTTTATGCTCAAAAATGCTGAAAAGTCCTTGTTCTCTCTGCCAGGAAACCATACATTGGCTGTTGAGGATCCCCTCCCCAAGTTCCATAACCTCATACAACACTACAGAAGGCAATGCTGCTACAATGACCAAGGGAGGAGTAAAAAAGTACTGATAACATGAGTGTTCTTAATTTTTCTGAGAAAAAAAATTTGTGAAATGTTTGATTGTGCCAGTGCATTAAAGAAAACTTTTGAGCATAAAATAGTACTCAGTACTTGTATATTTTATTTTATCAATTTTTTTTCCTTTATCATTGTCAAGGGTGTGAATTAAATAGTAGTCTGTTATACAGTCTGATTGGTTACAACTGCACTTTATTCATTATCAAAAGTGCTGTAAAAACACATAAATGAGGTCATGCTGTAGTGTTGCAGTGAAGGAACCCGTGAAGAGGTTAACTTAATAAATATGAAGCTATCAAAAACCCTTCACAATACATTCCAGGGTGAATTGTTAATTGAAAATTTACTGTGTATGCAACTTAAAAGCAATATATACCTTTACTGATTTATGTTGTTCTTACATCTTCTTAGATAAACTGATTAAACAACATGAAATGCATTAAAGTAATTAAAGTAGCATTAAAACAGTAGAAAACATAAAGAACAACAGATTGAAAAAGATATGATCTTACCTGTCAAAATGAAAAAAAGTATTTTCATACTGATGAGTGACTGATGAGTTTCGACCAGAAGACTGAGTGAGTGAGCGAGTGAATGAGTGACAGGCGACAATGCACTTGAACCCACTGTAAACAGTGAGAACAAAAAAAAAAAAAGCAGAAGAGGATATGTACTGCATACAGGAAATTATCCAACTGGCTTTCTCGTACTTTGGTTGAAGACATGACTATTATGTCCTCAGCATGAAAATGACTAGAGTGCATAGTTTCTTCTCTAGCTGCGACAAATATTCACTGCAAGTTTATTTGGAGCATGGGATACTACGTTCAATACTTTGTTAATCTACTAATTCCAAATTCACAAACTATTTTCCTCAACAATTTTCATTAGGACTTTTCTCATATCATGGAAGGACAGTACCAGAGTACTAAAGATGTTTACTTCTTTTATATATGACACGTTTGCAAAAGTACTGATGTAGACTACTTTAAAATCATTTTATAGTGCATGTTGGTGGACTGAGTTGACAATTACACTTGGCAACCACAATTCACACCATGAAATGACAAACCAGAATCACCCGAAGAGTTAAAAAAAGCAGGTGCTGTTTTTTTCCATCTAGGTTCTGCTTTTTACTAACCAACCATATAACTGCAAGTCAAAAAGTGAATCAGCAAGTCAGTCATCCAGTACAATATATAACAACTGAGACCTGTATATAAAAAATATAAATACAGTGATTTTCATGTTTGTGATAGACATTTTTTTCCCTCTTAAATTGGCTTTGTACTCCACAATTTTCAATTTAAATGTGGTTAAAGTGCAGATTCTCAGCCGTTATTAAAAGGTATTTCTATATATTTTGGTTTCACCATGTATAAATTACAGTACTTTTCACACATAGCCCTCCCATTTCAGGGCACCATAATGTTGGGAAATACATTATATATAACCAAAAATATGTGGAGACCGCTTGGTCTGGGGCTGTTCATGGTTTGGGCTAGGCCCCTTAATTCCATTAAATGCAAATCTTAATGCTACAGCAAGCAGTGACATTCTGTACAATTCTGTACCTCCCCAACAGTTTGGGGAAGGCCCTTTCCTGTTTCAGCTTGAGAATGCCCCCGAGCACATAACTATTTCTGTATGGACCTGGCTTTGTTAAAAATGGTGCAGAAGAACTTGACTGGCCTGCACAGAGCCTTTACCTCAACCCCAACCAACACCTTTGTGATCATTTGGAAAGTCAACTGTGAGCCAGGCCTTATCACCCAATCAGTGCCCGGCCTCACTAATGCTGTTCTGGCTGAATGGAAGCAAATCCTTCCAACAATGCTCCAACAGCTTGTACAAAGCCTTCCCAGAAAAGTGGAAGCTGTTATAGCAGCAAAGTGTGGACGAACCACATATTTAGGCCCAAAATTTTGGATGACATGTTGGAAGTCAGGTGTCCACATACTTTTGGCCATGTAGCGTATTAATGTTATGTAAATGAAAGTAGTCATGTTTAGTCCTTTGTCGCATATACTTTGCAATGACTGCTTGAAGTCTCTGACCCATAAACATGACCAGGTGCTGCTCTGGTGATGTGCTGCCAGGCCTGTATTGCAGTCATCTATAGCCCGTTTGATTTGAAGCTTTCTCTTCAGTGTCTGAAATGTATCTTCAGTTGCATTCAGATTGGATGGATGACTTGGCTAGTCAAAAATTTTCCTGTTTTTGGCTTCAAAAAAATCCTTTGTTGCTTTAGCAGTAAAATTCTGTACACTTCAGAATTTATCCTGCTACTGCAATCAGCAGTTACACCATCAATGAAGACAAGTGAGCCAGTACCTGTGGCAGCCACACATGGCCAAACCATAAAGCTGCACTTTTTAAATAAAACTTAGATACATTACCCTGGCGGTTCGTCAGAAGGTAGCAAATAACCAGGAATGTGCAACTGCCGCTAATTCCAATAGTGATGGTTCGGCTGTGGACCTGGTTAGAGTTTTGTACCAACTGAGAATGTGATGAAATTGAACAGTAAGCTGGATAACATGGGAGATAATTTCAGAATCAGGGGGAATGGCCACCAGATGAAGCTGGAAAGAGGAATTTGTATGTTGTCGTGTTTTAATGGTTCTTTGGTAAAAGATATTCCAAGGTGTATCCGAGGGGTTTCTAATATCACGCTCAACCAGAGAGGGTGTGCCACACCCAGCAGAAAGTTCATCATACAATAACGACTGATTGCCACAGCACAATGCCTATCAGTTAGTGACACAGATCTTCTGATAAGGTGTGGAGCTCAGCAGGTGGATTGCAGAGTTTAAAAAGTATCCAAGGACATATTTCTGTGACCAGGTGTTTTCAACCTTTCCTGATCCAGGGACCCCCAACGCAAGCTGAAAGGCTTCCAGGGTGGGCCCAGGCTGTGGGCAGACATGAGTTTGTACAATGCAGAATACACAATTTATCCTCCACTTCCCCCTGAAACCGAGTCTATCCTCATAAACTCAGGTTGCTGTGATGTCCCAAGGCTGCTCTCACCTCTTCTGAGTAAGTGCATACCTAACCTGGATCTGGCTAGAATAATGCAGGGGTAAAAAAAAAACTCTTTGTGAAGCTTTCTTTGTGAAGTGTTTTAATCAACCCACCACACGGAAAACTGCTCCCCCCTAGAATGTATATTCTCTTATACATTGATTTGTGAGAACCCACCCAACCTTTTCCCCCTCAGATTTGTAACTCCAGGCTGTACTAGGCTGTAAATGTAGAAATGCAAGGCAGAACACAGTACAACTGGAAATTCCAAATGGGAGGAACAAAGGGAAACTTTAAAAAAGCAGACCGTTTTCCACTCAAGCTGCACAAGCAGAAGAGGGCATCACTTACTGATGGAAGCTGCTAAAACACTGAGTCACTCGATGGCTTGGTAAACATAGCACCATTCCCCCCCATCAGGGTGTGTTGGTGTAACAGGACCTGTAGCGCAGGAAGTGGAAGTCACACATTTTAATTTAATTAGTTTCATACAAACTTTGACCTTCACAAAAAATTGTCCTTGACTTGGAGGATATACCCACACTATAGTGGTCACAGAAATACAGGACCTCAAATCTAAAGTCCTTGAAAAAATTAGGACTAATCTAGCACAAATGAACATATTAAATAAAAACAAGACTGGAGGGTTGGGCAGTGAGCCTCAGGTACAAGTGATAATGTGTACACCTCTCAGATCCTCCCTTTTCAGTCTACTGAGTCTCTCCTGTTACTGAGGATGTGATGATTCTCCTGATTACAGTCAAATCTCAATGACAACAGTGGTGTCTGGGGTTCCAAAATTATCAACGTACCATGTGTGCTACTCTTTTATGGCTATATTCAATTGACTTGCATTTGCATGGTCTGCTAGCTTTGAAGTGATTTGTATTCACACTCAGTGGAGAGTCTGTAGAAATGAGGTCACAAGGAAAAGAGCAATGGTAGAAACAAGAAAACCAAAGAGGATTGTGATGACTTGCCAAATAACACTTCCACCCAACAACCTAACTCCTCGCTGAAAGACGCCATATCTTATCAGCACTACCAAGCCGTTCTTTCTCTGATCACAGAATACTTCTACAAAGTGTTATTCAACCCAGCAAGCAATGTTACTATATTGTGCATGGTCCTTTACATGGTACACTCATTCGTTGTTTCTTCAAAAACCCACCCAAATAAATTCACTGAATTAGGTTAAAATACGATGTCTGCAAAGCCGGAATGAATGTCCTAAACTATTGTCAATCATTTAACTTGCGCCATTCCTGATCAGGGAAATACCCCACAGTCAACAAAGTGAGCTCTTGGTTCCTGTGGGATATTTTCCACTTCCGGCTAACTGCATGGGGACATGAGATGGTGAAGAAATATTTGGAAGAATAATACAGAAAAAAAGCATGACAAAATAGGATCAAATAAAATACAGTGAAAGAGACGATGAAAAACCAAGTACATGTAACACCAAGTGAGACAGATTTTCAGCAAGGGAGTATGATGTGAAGTAAATGCAAGTATACCGCTTTTTTTAACAAAAGGATGCAGTTTATTTATATCAAACATAAGGGAATTAAGTAAATACTTGTGGCATTAGCAATTTGAAGTGCTGATCCACAGCAGTTGACAATCCTTTGACCCCCTGCATCTCCAAAGAGGGGGAAGACATTATCTACAAAGTTGGAGGTGGGAGAATGGACTTGTCTGCGCTTTTACATTCTTATATTCTTATGTCAGTTCAGTTTCTGCTCAAATTCCAAATCGTGACACAAGTTTCTCTTGGTCATCCAGATCTTTCTGTACTTTCTTCCTCATGTAGAAGATAGGACAGTCTCGGCTGCAGAGTGGAAAAGAACACTGGGTTATCAAGTTGATAAACTGTGTGACAGTCCACTGGAGGACCAAGTATGGCAGGTATTAGGAGCTACTGGCACAAAATGGCCGTGACACTTACCTAGTACAAAGGACGTCTTCATGCAGGGATCCCTGGCAGCGCTGACACTGTGTCCAGAGTCGAGAGAAGCGCTCCTCCAGAACACTAATGTGGGAGATCTGAAGGACATAGCCTCATCATTTGAACATGCATGTAATCAGGTCATGATAGCCATCTCTAGTTGAGCATGGTCCTGACATGCTTTCTCAAGATGATCTCTGATCAAGTCACTTTATACATGCATGCACACAGCTTTTTTGCTGCATCAAAACATCTTCCACAATTTTAAAGCCAACGTCATTGCAGTTTGAAAGCAGACACCCTGCCCAACATCTAAGATACCATTTAGGCATTTGGATCAAGACTTATCACCAGCATTTGAATGAAGTGGAAGCTGATGGTAAAACAATGCATCATCATAATGATCATCATTATCCCCAGATTGCCCTCACAATCAGAGTGCTTAAAAGTTCATACTCTAACATAGACTATCCACTTAAAACCCATTTAATGGTCTCTAACTCCAGCATCATACAACCTTATTGTCAAGAAATCTTGCCATTTCCTGCACTCAATACCAATTGTTGCTGTAAAATAAGTGCTAATATTTTCCAACGTGCAAAAAGCCTCAAGCCCCCTTATGAACACATTGTTTAAACAACCATAAAACTCTTGACTTTGATCACATCCATTTTATAAATCTTGTGGGTATGAGTAAGATTACTTTTGCAGAAAATGAAAAACTGCAGGAAATAGTTCAACCCCCATGACCATAGAAATATCCTGTGCCAAACACAAACGGTCGCTTGTCACAGTCCCTAGATATTAAAAGAAACCCGCTCTTACTGCGGTCTGATTCAGTTGTTTCAGTTTATAAATGAGTCTGCAGATGAGATCAAATCTAACAAAATAGATTTAAGTTTGGTTCCAAATCTAAGCATGACGGTGCATGCAAAATGGCTGGCAGTCAGTTTGTGGTCTTCTGCAAGAAACATATGGACTTACCTCTTTCTGATACAGCTCTGACTCTCTTTTCTTACAGAAGTCACAGACAGCCGCTAAGAAAACACAGAAGAAGAAAATGTAAAATTAGAGAGAATGCTACGATAGCTGCTAAGAAAATGCACATTTTTAGAAGGTCCGGGGTAAAAAAAATTGCCTTCAAAGGCCACAGTAATACTTATTAAAACATTTGTTGTGATGACGATTACAACTGAGACAGGAGAAAGTAAGAGCAAGAGAGAGAAAAAGACTGACATAATCAACATAAGGTGGTTATCAAGCTGTACTACTCAGTTTTGTGTTATGATATAGCCTCGACTTAAAGTGTCACCTTTGTTATCTGAAAAAGTAAGCCCATGCAGGTAAATCAATGTCATGTGACTTCAGTCTTAATCACCACGACTGATATTTAGTTTCAAAGCCAGCTTTAATCTATTGAGCTACGATGTCAAATAATTACAGCAAATTAATAACAATTATCCATTCGAGTTTCAGTGAAATGCAATGTTACAATATTAGCTCTCTTGAGGATGGACGCAAATACTGGTAGAAAATGAACTAGAAATACCGCCTCGCGGTTGTATGCCTCCGCCGCCAACCAGTAGCCAGTTTGGATATAAAATGCCATCACTTCATCAAGGCTTCATGCATGTGGTAATTCACTCCTTCCCTGGTTACTTTTCCTGGCTAGATCAACAATTCTTCACATATTATATTTTCTAGTCAGCCAGGGTTGCTTTCCAATAGCTCTCGGCACCTAAGTCTCAGGGGAGAGCTTGCATTTGAAAGGGCACAGCTTAAGTACTCTCTAAACAATGGGGTATAGCCAGGAGGAATGGCTTCATGCATGTGATAATTCACTCCTTCCCTGGTTCCTTTTCCTGGCTAGATTGACCGTTCGGATATAAAATGTCATCACTTCATAATTTTATCTTATTAGACATTTGTGTGAAACTTTCATAATTAGCGCATGAATTCTTGAGTTATGGCCAAAAACGTGTTTTGTGTGGTCATAGTGACCTTGACCTTTGACCATCAAAATATAATCAGTTCATCCAAGTCGACATTTGTGCCAAATTTGAAGAAATTCCCTCAAGGCGTTCCTGAGATATCACATTCACGAGAGAATGGGACGGACGTGAGGTCACAGTGACCTTGACCTTTGACCACCAAAATCTAATCAGTTCATCCTTGAGTCAAAGTGGACGTGTATGCCAAATGTGAAGAAATTCCCCCAAGACAAAAACATGTTTTGTATTCCCTCAAGGCAAAAACATGTTTTGAGAGGTCAAGGCATTCCTGAGATATCGCGTTCACGAGAATCGGGACGGACGGATGGACAGACAACCCGAAAACATAATGCCTCCAGCCACGGCTGTGCTGTCGCACAGGCATAAAAACATTTAGTGTTATACTGTCTACACGAGATCAGCTAAAACAGGAAATGCAAAAAATGCAGTTGGTGCAAGACTTAAGTGACTGGAAAAAATAAGAGGAGGAACTTGGAGGACTACCTTCATTGGGGGTACTAGGGCAACTTGTTCTGGGCACATGATAGATTTCCACAGTGCAGGTAATGAGTGCTTCTTGAATGAACAACTTCTAGACTGGGGTGTTATTTTTAATGAGAAACTCACAAACTGCAACTTCCCTTTCAAGACACTAAACCAGGGCTGACTAATCCTGTTCCTGAAAATCTACTGTAAGTTTTCATTTCAACACAACTCAACACAACACCCTCTGGGACTGAGATCATATACTCACCAATATCATTATAGTTTTAGGTTTTTTATATTTCGTTTTTATTTCTACTCCACTTTACATAACGTGTTAAAATTTAGTTAAATAAATTTGTTTTTGTTAGTTGTGTTTGTTAGTTTTTTTGCTTCTTAAGTTTTCTGTTTTATTTTATATTTAGTTTCTCAACATATCTGATTTTAGTTTTAGTCATTTTATTATTTTCCTTTTGATTTGATGCTATGCACTGCACTGCCTTCAACAACTATGCAGCTGGATTTGCCAACCAAAGCATTATACTCAAAGTACTCCCACAGCGGACTTCCTCCCAGTTTGCAATTTAACACCAGCCACAATGGTGGCGGTTAACTTACATGCTAGTGAGCAAACAACAGGAGTAGCAGTGAGACCGGCAACTCTCAACAATCACAATCATCAGGAAAAGGATATGATTCATGTAAAAATATACCTCTCGTACACACTTGTGACAGGAACATAAAATTAAAAATAATTAATGATCATGTTTATGATTTTTAAAAATCTAAACCGTAGTTGCAGTTTTTTCCCCACATAAAACATTTTCATAAACTGAAACAAACAAAAATGAATACTTCTGAAATTGAAATACCTCGTTTTCTTTTAGTTTCAGCTAACAATAATAACCTTGGTACTCAGTAGCTCAGGACTGATCATTGGTCAGTGCTCATCTTCGCGGACGAGAACATGCAGATATTTTGAACTCAACCACTGATCGAAGAAAAGAAACCACAAGTGGAATAAATTTGCACGTAGCTCTGCTCACCATCCGTTTTGAGCACCGCCTTGCAGCCAATACAGGTGCTTCTCTTTTGGGCGAAGGCCATGAGGCCGCCCACCCTGGAGGTCAGCACGGTCTTACAGCGAGTGTGGTCTCCCTCTGAAAAACAGGAGGCAAGGAGTCAGGCTCCTGAGGTGTGCGCTGGAAAGAACCTCTTTCCCCGATTCACAGATCAGGTAAATAATCGTACACGCCGAATACAGAATGCACCGTGTAACGAGGGGCTTTGACCCCACATCTTCTCTGCACTAAACCCAGTTGTGGGTAAGCAGGGAGACGCGCTGCGCATGCAGGAACTAGGGTTAGCAGCCATGGATACTCACTCAGCAGCACACTCTCAGCCTTGCTCTCCCCCAGGATGGGCTCAAAGATTCTCAGCAGCGGCTTGGAGAGCTGCTGCTCCAGGTAGTACTGTGTGTCTATGGGGATGTTGTTCTCCAGCACATAGATTGGGTCCTAAAACACACATAAGAGCACAAAATAGAAAACGGTTAAATACAGTTAAATACAAGGCCACCTATGGTTAAAAAAAAAAAAAAGTTTCAGTTTCTAACCACAACAACACAAAAGGTTTTACTTTAAAACAAAACAAAAAAAAACCACCCCAGACACAACCTTCCTCAAAATAGCCTCCATTGGCTTTAATTACAATTAAACAAATTATTAGAAGTCTGCCCAATCATTTTGCAAAGCAGGACATGGAGGGAAAGTTAAATTTACTGAAATCTTATCGACCTTATCTTTTTTAAAACCACAGGTAGCCTCACACCTTCGGCCTGTAGTGCAAGTAAAAACAGGCAAGTTTAAAGAAATATGGCAAAGAAGGAGTTAGGCTTAGATGTGTGGAGCCAAGTAAACACCTTGTGGCAAGGAGATTATACCCAATGAGAAATTGCAAAGAAGCTTAAGATTTTGAGGTGCAGTGTTCAGTACACACTCAGAAGGGCCCAGTTGATGCGAAGTTATGTTAACAGAAGACCGGGAAGAAGAAGGATAACATCAGAGGCAGAAGCAAATATGTTGTGGTCTAGCAATGCAACTAGAGAAACCAGTTCACCTGACTGACCTGAAACGGCAACCACAACCTGCTTGTCTAAAAGGACAATTAGTCTTGCACTGATGCACTGATGTGGAACTTTTTTTGTGTGGAACTTCAAAACGATAACTTAGTGTTATGTGCCTATTTTACTTCGTCAAGAATTTATGGCCAGTTTGCTTTTCACAATAAATGAACAGCAATTTTATATTTTATACATGTCCTGTAAACATATTACCAATGCAGATGAGTGTTCAGCAAAACAAAGTAAGCACAATTCAATACAAACCTCAGATTTCATATAAGCTGCCACACCCTTGGCTGCTTTGATGATTACATAAGGCACTCGGTCTCCCAAATTGGGGGCACTTCCTGCATCTCTCTTCCTCATTCTGCAGAGGAAGAAAATAAGAGAAGGCGCTTAGCTTCTGCACACTTTAAAGCCTCCAGCATTGAGCTTAGACAGGGCATGTCTCTTTCATGCCTCCATCCTGTTTCCTGCTCACCTCTCAGCCAGCTCCACGTGGGCCTGCTTCCCAGCATACTCCTGGGCAGATCTCGTCAGCTCCTTGGTGATGACCAGCTGGGAGATGTCGATTCGGTTACACAACAGGTCTGAGATCACCTCCTTGGCATGCTCCACCGCTCCCTGTGGGTCCCTGACAGAGGGTGAGGGAGGGGCATTGTTATCCCATCACATTCATTTTAAATGTCTTGCATGAGCAGTTTTTGCTATTTCACACTTTGATGCAACACAAAGGTAGAATGACCACATTGTCAGAAGGTAAGATTAAAAAACATAAGGCCAAGTTTAAGATTCAAGAAACATTGAGAAGCAGTGCATTGAAATACAACTTGTTTAATTTGTGTGAGGTAAGACAGCCAATAATGTTTCTTGTAACCTGGCATAATTGTGATATCAATACTTTTAATGGCAGGCCTAGATTTTTCCAGTTTGAATGAATGACTAATAGACAGTGCTTTGTATGCGTGAGTAACTTCGCATTTTTGTATATTGAAAACATATTTTTCATCAAATACTGCAGACGAATCCAAGTCGTACTATGGTGAGCAGTGTAGAGATTTAATGCAGACTTTCCAGCATGACTGAATGCGCAAAACCCAGTTGGCCCCAGTTTGTCTGGGCTGGGGGCAGCAGTATGCTTTTATAATGATGCCAGTATTACTGGTGTAGGACTTCAGGCATATTCTGCACTTCTTATACTTCAGCTATGCAAAACGTTTTTTTTCCCCCTCTTTCCAGTTTGAATTTCAGGTAAGAATAAGGCCAAGAAGCAGACAGAGACTTGTGTGTCTTCATTTTTTGTAATGTAATAATACAGTTGAAGGCATAAGTAAAACCAGAGGTGCGGCAGGAGTGCCCCACTCTTTTGCAGTGGTATACCTGTCAATCAAAATTTTCTGAAGACAAGTGTTGATGAGATTGGCTACTAGGGGGCTGTTGTCTCTGCGCACAGTCTCAATGCCTTTGCAGTCCATCTTGTCATGGGTGTCAGCACTGGAGGAGAAATACAAGCCAGCATATCGCTTCTTGTTGATCAGTAGATAAGGGTAATAAACCTGAAAGATGGGGAGAAAAACAAAAAAAAACAGCAAAAAATCAATAAATAAAAAAACTCCTGAAGGGATCAAGGAATATATGCAATAAAGAAGCCTAACTGCTTCCTACCACAAAATGAGAAACACCACATTAAATTATCCAGCTAAATCACGTATTATATGACACACACACCTTCTCAAACTCCAGTTTGATGGGTGGGATAAAGTGACTGGAGACCCATTCGGCTGCTTCCCTCCCCAGCTCCATCGCCTCCTTTACTGTGGAGACGCCAAGCTTCACCATCACAGAGTCCGTGTCCCCATAGATCACCTGACAGAGAGAGGAGATGCTCAAGAGACTGTGCATCGTGCCAGAGGCCCCTTAGACCAGACAGCACAAAAAGGCGACCATTACTGGGACAACGAGGACAGGAACACAGACATTCAGAGGACCATAACAACTGTATCTTGCCTTGGAGTTGGCTTGGTATCCGTTGCTAATGGTATACTGGGATTCCACAAGGTTTTTGGTTTGTTCAATCATCTGTCTACCAAAACCTGTCACGCTCTTGGGAGACAGAAAGAAACAGAACATTACGAATTAGACACAGGAAGCACTCTGCAAGCAATCTTTGGCTTGTAGTTCCGGGGTCCAACACACAATTACACAGACAATCTTTATGCTTGCAGAAACTGAGGGAGGGGTGCTCTGAAGTTTACCTGTGAGATCTCCAGGCAGGGCAGCTTACCAACCTGGGCCCCAGTAAAGCCATACACAGAGTTAGCGCTAATCTTCAGGGCCAGCTGTCTCCCATCCAAAACCTGTTTCTTAAACGGGTCATTTTCTCTTTTTAATTCTGCTTTTGCCCTGAAGAAGAATACACAGAAGTATAAGCAACAAATTTCATGCAACATACTTCTCTTTTAACGAGAAGTGTGACTTAGCCTCACCACAAAGACTTCCTCTATTCCCGTTTTCATATAAAGGCATTAATTAAGAGAAAACATGTGACAATGCTCAAGACATGACAAGGCGCCACAAATATTCTGCAAAAATCATCCTGAAATACAACCTATTAGCTACAGTGCCCTCCAAAAGTACAGACAATCTACACTCAACGGCCACTTTAGGTACACCTGTTCAACTGCTTGTTAACGCAAATATGTAATCAGCCAATCACGTGGCAGCAACTCAATGCATTTAGGCATGTAGACATGGTCAAGACGATCTTCTGAAGTTCAAACCAAGCATCAGAATGGGGAATAAAGGGTATTTAAGTGACTTTGAATGTGGCATGGTTATTGGTGCCAGGCAGGCTGGTTTGAGTATTTCAGAAACTGCTGATCTACTGGGATTTTCACGCACAACCATCTCTAAGGTTTACAGAGAATGGTCCGAGAAAGAGAAAATATCCAGTGAGCGGCAGTTCTCTGGGCGAAAATGCCTTGTTGATGGCAGAGGTCAGAGGAGAATGGCCATACTGGTTCGAGCAGATAGAAAGGCAACAGTAACTCAAATAACCACTCGTTACAACCAAGGTATGCAGAAGAGCATCTCTGAATGCACAACTACGAAGAACCTTGAAGCAGATGGGCTACTGCAGCAGAAGACCACACCGGGAGCCACTCCTGTCAGCTAAGAACAGGAAACTGAGGCTACAACTTGCACGGGCTGAACAAAATTGGACAAAAGAAGATTGGAAAAACTTTGCCTGTTCTGATGAGTCTTGATTTCTGCTGTGACATGCAGACGGTAGGGTCAGAATTTGGCGTAAACAACATGAAAGCATGGATCCATCCTGCTTTGTATCAATGGTTCAGGCCAGTGGTGGTGGTGTAATGGTGTGGGGGATATATTCTTTCTTAATTGAGCATTGTTTAAATGCCCCAGCCTACCTGAGTATTGTTGCTGACCATGTCCATCCCTTTATGACCACAGTGTACCCATCTTCTAATGGCTACTTCCAGCAGTATAACGCGCCATGTCACAAAGCTCAAATCATCTCAAACTGGTTTCTTGAACATGACAATGGGTTCACTGTACTCAAATGGCCTCCAGTCACCAGATCTCAATCCAATAGAGCACCTTTGGGATGTGGTGGAACGAGAGACTCGCATCATGGATGTGCAGCCGACAAATCTGCAGCAAGTGCGTGATGCTATCATGTTAATATGGACCAAAATCCCTGAGGAATGTTTCCAGCACCTTGTTGAATCTATGCCACGAAGAATTAAGGCAGTTCTGAAGGCAAAAGGGGGTCCAACCCGGTACTAGCAAGGTGTACCTAATAAAGTGGCCGCTGAGTGTATATGAGAATGGGGTGAGAACACAAAAACAGCCATTTCCTGTAAAAAGGAAAAATGAATATACATATACAATAGGCATAGAACAGGTATACCATGATATAAAAGCAGATTTTCCCATGCTTCTGTCTCATATTCATCTTTTGGACTCAAATCCAAATGCCTTAATTATATAGCAAAAACAACATATTTCACTGTGTTACCATACTTTTGGTAGGACTGTATTAAAGCACTAAACACAACTTAAACTCTGCCAACCCAGAACCACAAAGCAAAAATTGTAGATTCATACAGGGAACATCAGTATAAAACCTAACACTTGTAAAGCAAAAAAGAATTCAGTCTGAAGTCTACATGATGCTTCATGGGTGCTTGCTTGTTTAACTCCCACATGGCCTCGGTCATCATAGTCCAAACAATACTTCCCATCACCCCTTTTCTGAGGTCATTTGTGACTCAACGTATGGGCTTGCCACTTCGTAGTTTTTTACTAAAACTATATTTCCCCTAATGCTTTGTACCACTTCCCTTCCAACGAGCACTATTCAGAGATCTTCCTTCCGAGATATGCAGCTGTACATTTTTCTCAACTCCTAACAGCACCAGCTCGCATCGTTGCGGTTAGGGACGTGCGATGCACCGTAAAGTTTAATGCTTCTGCTCACCTCTTCCTCGCAGACAGCAGGTTCTCCAAGATCTCTGGCAGCAGCCCCTTCCTCACCGAGCTCTTCACAAAATGGTCCCCAGTGGGCGTCTTGATGAAGTCCTCTGCAGAGAGGCTGAGGGAGACAGCCCGCAGGGAAAGGTCAAAGGTGTGCACATGTCCAACAACCCCCCTCCCCAGCGTGAACCCATGACCCAACATCTCCTTTCCCTCTCATCATCGCAGGGCCTGTAGCACTCAAGTGCGCAACTTTCTTGTGCATGACAAGTTTTAAATTAAAATAAAAAATGAATATATTTCACCAGCTTCCCACTTCAAAAAGTATCAATTTCATCATCTAAGCTTTTCAATCTCGCTGAAGTGTGTGGCATTGGCCCTCAATGCACAAGTCTCATACACTTCAGGTCCTATGTATGTGTGGATGGGTTTTTTCTGTTTGCCACTATATAGTAATTGATGTGTCTGTGATGGCAGCTGAAGGCAACTTTCCTGAGGGAATGACCGAGTTAACAATTGGTAAGTTGTATTCTGAAAATAAAGGAGTGTAATAGAAAATGACTCTGAGAATGAGTTCTATTTCAGTTGGACTAATAAGTCAATAGGGAGGTGTTCTCAAACTGCCCAGCTATTTCTGTTATTTTTCAATGCTTTACCTGCACAGGAACATTGTTTAACCCATTTAACATTAGACCTTGTGGCTATTAGATCTGCAGTTCTCACAGTAGCAATTTCCTTGCTCTAATTTTACTTTTGGAAAGTCAACAAATGTATTTCCTCTTCTGAATTGCTGTGGTCATGTCTTCCGTTACTGCCGTTGCTGAAAAGCATGTGTGGTGGGGTGGGCGTGGTGTGGGCGTTGGCTGCAGAGATAGAGTGAGAGGAGCGGCTCTCGGATCCTTCATCACAACTGTCAGGTGGATAGGTAATCAGTGCCGATAATTATGCCACCTCTATAATCACAGCATATTTATATTGCATCTTTGTTTCAGAAAATATGTAACTTAGCCATCTACCTTGCCTGAGAATCTGAAAGCCAGTTCACCAAATTGGAATATTTATTTTATTTCCAGAAGCAGATAAACAAAATCTACGCACACCTACATGACAAACTATCAGTGCATTGCATACTTTTAATATATTATATTATAGAGGCACTGGACTCAAATATTACTTTCTACAGTCAATGGAGACCATTTTGTGTGTTCAGCATGTCTGGGCTGGGCTGACAGCCATTTTATTGCGACATGTAAATACAATCTCAAGGGCAATTATACACAAAATAATCATCTTCCTCCCTCTGACCAATATCTGAGTACAGATGACAACAAGTGTATTCCATTTCCAGCTGCACCACTCCCTCACTCACTGAACTTTCTTCTGTAAGCATTCACACGTAGCGTGCATGTTACACGGCATGAAGTATTCTGACTGGAGGAAATTACAACACTGAACAAAATGGAAGGGATCCTCGGTGCAAGCATGTCTCACCCCAGTCTCTCTGCTGCCCCCTTCTGGAGTAGAGTGGTATAGCAGAGATTGTGGGCCATCATGATGGAGGGGTACAGCGAGGAGAAGTCCAATGTGGCAATGGGTATGCTGTAGTACCTGTGCACACATATGCCAAGTATAACCATTGCTGACAGAGAGTGAAGGTCATATTTTTTCAGATATGCAGCACCAAAAAGGCAGTAGAACTGACCCCTTCTCTGGCTCGATCACTGTGGCTCCAGTGTAGTCTTCCCCTCCCTCTGTCTTCACCACAGGCATTACAAGATCCTGCTTCATTGCCTGCAGGCACAATACAAGTCATCACATGAGACTCATCGGTTACACCGTCCACCTCGATGACACTTGCTAGCCGGCTTCTCTCATAGACCCCAAGCTTATACGAGGTGTGGCTAAAAGGGTTTCAGACAACGTGCAACTAAATATGAAAAAGTAAGTAAAACGCAGACACTCACATCCCAAAACAGGCAGATTTAAATCACGTCATCATACATGTGTTACTGGAAACATGCCTTAAATCACCTAAATTACTCCTCTGGCCAGTCCAATTTAAGTCCACTGAAAGAAACCAACCATTCAAGGCACGACATTAGTCCCTCCCGCTGTTGAACGAGTAATGAGTAGCTTTAACACAGCAAAACAGCAAAACATTTACAGATCTCGGTTTGGTTGGTTTCTGAAGGCAAAATAATAATAAAAAACAAACAAAAAACCCCCGCCTGCTGATTGGAACAGAACCCTGTGAACAGGGCGGCGCGGGCGGGCCCTCAGACCCGACCGCACCTGGCTTCGCCGCCTCACCTGTCGGAGCAGCTGGGAGACCACCTTGATCTGCTGGCCGCGGGACAGCAGGTAGGAGAGGGGCACGCCCGTGACGCGGGCCATCTCCATGTAGTTGATGACGCACATGAGCTTCTGCAGGAGCCGCAGGGGCAGGTAGGCGTCCTTCAGGCAGTACACCGCCAGGCGCCGCCGCGTCTGCTCGTTGCCGTTCTGAGGGGAGGTTCGCGCAGAGAACAAAGCGTTCGCCTCAGTCCGCGGAGCAAAACGTACATGCGTTCGCCTACGCTACGCGTTTATTGTGCTTGGGTGATCCATCCATCCGTCCATTATCGATACCCGCTTATCCTGGGCAGGGTCGCGGGGGGTGCTGGAGCCTATCCCAGCGTGCACTGGGCGAGAAGCAGGATTACACCCTGGACAGGCCGCCAATCTATCGCAGGGCAGACACACCATTCACTCACACACTCAATTACCTACGGGCAATTTAGAGTCTCCAATTAGCCTACCTGCATGTCTTTGGACTGTGGGAGGAAACCGGAGTACCCAGAGGAAACCCATGCGGACACGGGGAGAACATGCAAACTTCACACAGAGAGAACCCAGGACCTTCTTCCTGTGACGTGACAGCGCTACTCGCTGCACCACCGTGCCGCCCCTGCTTGGGTAATATTCACCCCGTTTCCCGCCAAGAAGTCACGTCGCATTAAAGCGAGCGGGGGTGAGCGAGAGACTGAGAGGTCACCTGCAGGTCAGTGATGATGGAGTGCTGCACGTCCTCCTTCTGCTCCTGCAGGAAGTGGAAGCTCACGGCGTTCAGGGTGTATGAGCGCAGCTTGTAGTCCCGCAGCAGCACCTGACGGAGAGGAGGACCGGGACAGCTGAGAAATCTTTGGGCGCCTGCGTAAGACGGCGCCATTTGGATGTGGTTACATTATCCAACAGGTCATTCTGGCAGGATAAATGTCTGTCTATAACTAAGACCATTCATGTTATTCCTTCCGTTGATGCATCCGGTGTACTCGGTTTGTGTCGGTTTTAGCATGGCTGCCACATAACTGCTTGTCGGGCGAGGATAAAGAGCGACTGCTTGACTGATCGATCGAATGACCAGAGGCTGCAATCACGACATTTAACTGGCACTTGCGTCATCTGGTCGAGCTCGTCCCATTCTCCGGGCCATCTATGAGTACGGTGAGCGATGCAGTACATGCAGAGGACGCGGAGAGGGCACCTACCTGTAGGAGGTCGAACTGAACCCTGCCCTCCATGTTGACCGCCTTGTTCTCCCTCCTACCCATCTGCTTGCTCTGGAAGCTGGAATCCCGGATCACTGACTTAATGCCCCGCACTCGGCCCAGGTAGGGGAACAAATGCACCTGGAGGGGCAGAATGTGAGGTCCAACAGTGCAGAACAGTGACACAATCATGACAGCATCGCTTACAGAGCAGTGAGGGCTACGTCCAACATGGCCACCTACCTTTAGTGCAGCTGCCCTGTTCAGTAGATAAGGAAGGTCAAAATTCTGGATGTTGTAGCCAGTGATGATATCGGGGTCTACAGTCCTTACAAACTCAGCCCATTTCTGACAAAACAGGAAGATGTCAACTGTTAACATTCGGGACTGCTTACACTAGAGCAGGGCTACCCAATTCTGTTCCTGGAGACCTACCATCCTGTAAGTTTTCATTTCAACCCTAATTTGGCACACCTGATTCTACTAATTAGCAGCTCAGTAAGATCTCTAGCTGCTGAATGAGGTGTGCTTTGCTAGGGTTGGAGAGAAATCCTACAGAACGGTAGATCTCCAGGTAAAGGAGCCCTGATGTAAAACATTTCAGGACATTTAGAATGCCAAAGTAGTCCAATCCAAACTAACTGACAGCATCCTGACAGTTCTCTCATTCTTCACTGTTTCTTGTAAATACACCATTTCACTTGCCTTCACCTCTCTCCTCAACCCTTCTCTGTACCCATCCCCACTCTCCATCTGTACCCATCTCTTGCTTTTCCCTGTACCTGCTGTGGATGGGTATTCTTTAGATTTTTTTCCAGTACCGGAACCAAAACGATACCGGTGCATAAAGGGTGCCTGAACCTTCTTTAAAATAAATAGCTAACTTTAAAGAACACCTTTTTATTGCAAAGGCCAAGAAAATGAACAATATAGTAACTGTTAGATGTTTACAATATACAAGCAAATAAAAACAAAATACTATAATTAGACCGTTTTGCTTTCGGCATTCTGAGCAAGCTGAACATTAGCTAGCTTGCTAACGGTACCTGCTGTCGCTGACTAAGCGAGTGCAACATTAGGTAGTGAAGGTGTGCGTTGAGGGCATGGATGAGCGACGGTTCTGCTGCTGAGCACCGGAGGGTGGTGGAAAACTGCACATTTACATCAGGAGCTCAGCCACTGTATTCTGAAGTGGCACAGAAACAAGCCACCGAAATCTGCTCAGCGATTCGGTCCGGTCCGGTAGGTACCGGTTGTATGGGCGCCGGTGCCGTGGTGTTACGGGGTCTCGGGACCGAACCCTAGTACCTGCAGCAGTTGTCTCTCCTGGGAGAAGCAGAGAAGCTGTGAGCCCACAATGCTGGCGCACGACTGCAGGGTGAAGACGGTTCGGATGAAAGGCTCCTTCTCCCCTTGGCGCTGCACCATCGAGGCGATCTGGATCACAGGGTCCACGTCCGCTTCCGGGAACACGCCTACAAGAGGGGGACAGGCCATTTTGAAGGCTCTGGCATATACATACACACACACACACACACACTGAGGGAAGACACACCACATCCAGTTCAGAGATCGCATTAACACAGAATTCTGTGTTTTATACCTGCAAGTAGGAGAATTAGCTAGTTCTCATAACTTATTACAGAATATCTGTCAAGCTACCCAACTTGCCACATATCCAATAAATAGGCAAAACTTATGCTACCAAATTTCTGCCACCATGTTAATGTTATAATGTTACCTCATTAATCCACAAACAAGGAGATGGATGCTGCACTCACTCATTCTGCAAATCGTCTTGCTATTGTTAGCAAGGTACGGCAGCTAAGTGCCCAGCTAACTAGTTCAAAACCTCACATTTAAAGCTGGCGAGTTAGCCAGTTTAGTAAATATTTAATGCAAGTGTAATATTGGCTGGCTTTTGAGGCACTACTGTCGATATCATTTAACACACTCTCACCTTTTCTCCCGGCGCACTCAATGTCAAAGCTCAACACCCTGAGCGGAGCAATCCTCTGCCACTCTCCTTCGGCTGGGTGGCTGACCAGGTCTGTCCATCCCACGTCCACCTCGTACTGACACAGAGACACCTGGAGAGGGAGGGAAAAACACTCTTTACAGTGTATCCTTGGTCACACCCCGTATCGCTGGGGCCCTCTTTCCCCACACCAGCACAAACTCCATCAGTAAGTACCTTGCTGGGGTGGCGGGAGTCAACCTCCCCGGTAGTCTTGTCTTCCCTCACTCTGTATTTCCCAGCAGGCAGTTCAATCCAGCAGCAGCCCACCACATCACTGTCTACCATGAATCTGTTAAAGAATGAGGAAGTGTAATGTTCAGAAACTTGACCATACTCTACTATGGATTGCCAACAGGAGAAATTCAGTTTTGGATATTCAACTCTGTTCCATGAAGACAGAGTACCCATCCATCCATTCACACGTTGACTGAAGTGCGTAGCAAGGTACAGTCAATAATGCAAAGCACATTACATAGAGCTGTAGATCAAATGCACCTAATCTCAAAGTCTATGTTGGCCTCAAAGGACGCATAGCTCTGTGTGGGAAAGGGGCCAAACTTGAATCCCTGCTCCAACAGCCTCTTGGCTGGGGCAATAAGTCTGGGTGTTGCCATAGTGATGCGAAGGAAGTCCAGGGGACGATTTCCATGGTAGCCGTACATGCCTGAAACACAGAGAGGTCAGTATAAGACAGGAAGGACAGGTCCTGATGGGGCGATTACACGCAAATTAAGGGATGCCTACGCCCTCCAGATTACGACGCATAGCTGTGTCAGAGCAGGGACACAAGCAACAGAGTAAAGTCCAGGCTCTTACTCACTCTCTTTACGGGTGATGTCGACAGCAAGCACAGTTACAGACAGGTTCTCCTTGTTGGAACGCATATCCTTCAATACAGCAGAGTTCAGCTCCCTCTGGAAGTCACTCAGGTGAGAGCTGGTGAAACCTGTAATGTTGGTGTGAAAAAAAAAGGAATGATAATACATGAGTGCAAATTAATTTATTAAATGGAGGCTGCTGGTGATCCGCTGATATGGAAGTCCACCTGCACACCGCAATCAGGACCCTCCTAAATTTAATATGCAGCTGCGTACTAAAAACTGAAAACGTGCTGCAAGTGAGTATAAACAATATTAACAAGGCAGTCACCGCTCAAAGTAATTCACTCACCTGTCTGGGCATGGTGTCTTCACACACTAAAAGCAGTGAATGCAAGCATCATTGTAGGCCACGACACAGCGTATTAAGTAATGGAGTGTAACCAAGTCCTTACAAACATTTACATGAAACGGAGTATGGGGAAGGGGGAAGACGCACTCACCAGTGGGAGCAGGTGTGTAGAAGTACGGCGCAAAGCCATGAACGTGACAGCACACAGAGTGACCACCATCTGTCACTCCAAACATACGGATGACGGGGACGCTGCCCTGACTCTGACCAGGCATGCCAGCCACTGCAGACCCTGCGAGATAAACACAGGCTGTGAGTGAAACAGGGGAGGGAGGTTGTGCATGCAAAAGAAGCGGTGAGCTGCATGGAGTAGGCTAAGTATAAAAAAACAACAGTTTTTCAGGCAAATGGGTTCTTACCTAAATAGTAGTCCAGCTCCATCTGTTGGAATGTGAGGCGGTCCGTCTGGACGTTCAGAGGAGGTGCAAGGGGGCGACACCATCGTGGGTTCAGATCAGCAGAGAAGAGGTCACCTTACAAAAAGAAGGTAAGAAGTAGATATAGATAAATATTCGATGCTTTTCTTAACATGCTTCACATTTGCTCCACAGTGTGCTACAAATTCTGCAAACGGGTGACTATAGACAATAGATACACAGGCTGCAAGTAACAAACCCAAAATTCACAAACTTACCATCTGGTATGACATCATGTCCAGCCTGTCCTTCTCTTGACTCCGCTTCTATTTCTGCTTCATCCAGCATGGCTAGCTCCTCCTCGAAGATTGAGGGGCTGTCGTCCCGGTCCCCACCCATTTTGCTTCGCTTCGGCTGAGAAGCTCCTCCGATTTTTTGGCCATTCCTTCTTTTCACATCCATGCCTCTTTTACAAATAGCTTCAGTAACAATCCACTGCAAATCAATTTATGACTTTAACCACCTTCATTAATAATTCAACGGACACAACAGTACATACTTGTAAAGCCAGATACATGATGAATATCCCCAGTACTGGAATACCTAGCTGAATTTCAAAAATTGAAGCGTAGCAAGCCATCCGCTATCTCTCTCACATGTTTATCTTTGCATACGTTCTCAGGGCACATTATTTAGCTAGTTAAGACACATTTGGAGAAGTTGTATTTTATTCTATGAACAGTTGAACAACAGCTGTCGAAGACAGGGAATGGCCCTCTATCACCGCGAAATGTCAACACTGTTACACTGACAACTGACTGCGCATATCCACTCAACTTAGCAACGTACAACCGTTTAGCAAACGTGCAATAAAAACCGATAGGTACCCCGCATCCGGAGCGCAGATATGCAGATAACTGTATACCTACAGTTAACAGAGCCACGACCAAACGCTGGTTAGACAACAATTTTTAGGTGGCATCCGCTTGATCCAAGCTAGCTTGCCAATTCTGATTCCGTATGAAACGGTAACTTATGACTTTAAAATGTTGTTTCAACTCAAATACAATAGAATAAAATAGCTAACTGGCCAACTAAAGCTGGCGGTACACTGACGAGAAAAATCTAAGAGCCAGCTAAATGAATACTGCCTTGTTAGCTAACTAACAAAGTCATAAAACATTAATGCTGCCATAATAATCCATAATCGTGAAAACAATCGAATCGCTTGCAAACATATAACACATTACATGGATGTGCTAAAGTAGGCTTGCTTCTGTATTCATAAAAAATAAAAATCTAAAATCAGGAAAGGAACATTACCTCAGGTTAATTCCGTACGCAAGACAGATTTCGCCCCAAATTCACTTAAACTCCCGCCAAATCAAGTGCTCTTGTTGCTGTTTTCCTATTCTTCGACGTATTACTTTCATGGAATTCACATGACATACGCGCATTACTGCCATCTAGTGTATTGGAAGGTGAGCTCGGGTACCGTGTGTTATGTTAGGCAAAGACTACACCACTGTGCAGTTCATTGGTACGGACTACACCATAGACTGTATAAAAACAGGACTACACTCAGTCTATTTTGTCCAGATACGTATAAAAAAGAAAAATCTTAACACTGCCTAGAACACCTTCGAACTAGAAGTGCAATCTGAGTGACTTTTTTAAGCAAACGCACAAACTCTTTCATCTCTCAATTGCATGAATATGCGTTTTATTATTTCTCAAATACTGCATGCAACATCTAAAGCGACATATTGTTTTAGTTCGTTTTTTTCTACTTGTCCCTCGATAATTGAAATCGCCATTCTTGCATTAAACATTACACTTTGTAAGCTGAAGGCAAAGGTACGTGCACCAGACTTATTTAGCTCTTCTCATTCAATTTAGTTTCTCCCGTTGTCCTGGGCTGACTTGTAGCCTACTTATGTCCTGAATTTTGGAGAGATTAGGTCCATCCTACCAGCACTGAGGAGTTTTAATTATTGAAACCTCTTCTGAGGGCTGTATTAATTTCCAGTTGTATGGTGTAGTCTCAGTCTCTCTTGGCAGAGTGCTAAGGTGAACAGAAACAATGTGCCAGCAATATTACAATGAACAAGTGGTTTGAACAAATGACTACTTTGACGATAGCCAAATATCTTCAGTTGCATGTAAACGTATTAGGCCTGTGCAGTGAAATATTCATGTGCTACCAATATGCCTGTTGGCTATGCTGAATATACGTACAATATATACGTACTGTATCTCTCTTTTGCAGGACATTTATTCATGCATATATCATTTTAAGGGTTTACTATTTGGGATAGTGTGAAGCTACATTATTCTGAATTTGACCAAAATCGGGATAAGGAGTGCTATCCAGAATACAGTGTGAACCAATGTGAATACAATGTGTTACCAATGAAACAAAAATCTTTCCTCTTCATGTTGTTGTTCGCGCGGGCAGACAATCCAGTGGCTATTGTATCTTGTTGCTAAGTCCACCATCTTTGGTACAGCAAACACAACGCTTTGATCACGTTCCGCACGAATCCAGGAAATAGTCGACCAATCATCTGTCACCCGCTGAGAAAACGCCCCTCTTCAGGCTTCCTCGTTTAAGCTTTTGGGGGCGTGGATGTAAAAAAAAACACGCTTTTTTAACCTTGGCCGAACGGTTTTCAGGTATGGACCGAACCAGCTTAGTTCCACCCTCTGTGTTACAGCAAGACGAACTACTCCCACGTCCGTCAACTTGATGTACTTCGCAATGGACCAATTGATATGATATCCTGAAATATGTGCGCAGCCTCCACAAATCCACCAATGATGCTACTTCACCCCAACAAAACTTAGATTTCCTACATATTTAGCTCTCTTAACCATCACTATAAGGTGAGTTTTGTGGCAAAAATAAATGTCCCCTGTTCCGCAGTAATGTATGATGTAATATTGCAAATGGATGTACCACCAGTTGTGATGATTGATTTGTAAGGTTAGATAACCTGCTAGCTTGCTAACTGTACTTATACAGTACATATAATGTATACATGATTGTTCCCATTTACATACGTGTAAAAATCAGCTTGCCTGGAATTTGTCGTCGCTTCTTTACGTAACAATCATTGATAGACCGGTAGATACTCGAAAAAAAAAAACATTTAAATGGTGCGTCTCTAGTTTGAAATGTAAAATACATTATTAAGAGAGAGCAGCACAAATGGAGGGTATAAGTCGTCACTGCATTCCCTGTTATCTTTTTGAGTATGCTATTTTTGAATTAACATGCTCAAAAACATTAAACGAAACGAAATTAGTTTATTTTGAATGTCATGAGGCGTATAAATAGCTGAAGTTACCTACGTATGGTGCAACATACGTGGTTTGAAGAATGAATGCGCTTGTACGCAATGTTTCTGCCTATGCACGGACGCATCTCTTGTCGCCCTTGTGTGGTGGTTTGATTGTAACTTAGAGGACAGGACTGTTAAGCATAGCTCTTCCGCATACCAATTTTTGGAAAATTGAGAGGCAAGTATTGTCTTGTTTACGAGTTTACCATTGATCGTAAAATATCTGCACGTATATCCTAGACAGTAGAAGCCCAAATAAGGAAGTCGACAGGAATTTTTAAATGTCAGTTTCCCTATGAAAGGAAATCGACTTTGCACTCCTTCCTGCATACATCAAATCCGTTCATCTTTTAGGTAGTCTAACTACAGCAGCAAAACAAAAAAATTTCTCTGTAAAATATTTTTGAGATATATGGTCATCTAAGATAGTAGCATCTTGCCAACTCCTTGCAAGTGATCGCCTTTTCATTTTCATTTCAGTCCTTGTAAACTTAGTGTGCTCTGTTATGTTTTTTTAAAACACATACTTACTGTATGCATTACTAAAGAAGGAGTGTTTTGGTTCAACAAAATCCAACATAAGAAAGCACGAGTTGATTGAGAAATTATAAACATAATGCCTGGCTGACAGTATGAGTCCATTGAGCAAATTGTAGAGCAGATGTGCACACACACACACACACACACACACACACACACTTTCTCTCACACACACAGGGGACCAGGACCACCCAGGCTGCACATACATACTGGATTTGTTTAGGTGATGATGTACTGTACAATTGAACAGTAATGTAGATGTAATTGTTGTAATTGTTTCTAGATCTGTCACCTGCATTCAGTATATGTAGGAATGATGCCCATAAATTTATCTAATAGTCCGATTGGCTAACTTTCGGCTATCAGTGGGAAAAGTTGAGTTAGAGGTACTGTGGTCTATTTTTAATGGACTATGTAATATTCATGATGTAAAACAGCTACGTTTACGACTAAATAATTAAAATGTTTGTCACAGTATAAATGTCACCATGTACTCATGCAATACACGCCTATGTATGGCTGTTGCAGTAACAGCATAGCACAGGGTAATGCATTGTTTTTTTGTTGCTGTTTATACAGTACTGTGCAAAAGTCTTAGGCACCTGTAAAAAAAATGCTGTACAGCTAAGATGCTTTCAAAAATAATGAAATGAAAGGTTATAAATATTGAAAAAATAATATAAAGAGCAGAAAATAGTTAAAAACTAAATTAAATCAATGTTTGGTGTGACCACCCTTAGCCTTTAAAACTACATCAATTCTCTTAGGTACACTGTCCGGCAGTTTTATGAGAAAATCGGCTGGTAGGTTTTTCCAAGCATTTCGGAGAACTTGCCACAGTTCTTCTGCAGATTTTGGCTGTTTCGCTTGCTTCTGGCTCTCCAGGTAATCCCAGAGACCCTTGATCAAGTTTTTATCTGAAAAGTAGTCTATTACTTAAAATATTACTTTATTTAACAAAATACAAAAATGTATCTGTAAAATTTCATTTTTTGGAAAATTCATGTTTGGAAATCTCAAATTTGTTGTTTTCTTCTGACACACTAATGCAGAAAACAAAAAATAAACATCTAAGACCAAATATTTACTATATATTATATTCAGAAATCTAGGGTGCCTAAGACTTTCGCATAGTATGGTATATCTCTTCTCTGTGCATTAATGTATGGGCTTGGTGACAGCCCAAGATGGACTAAATGGCATACGGGATGCAGGTAGTTTCCCAGCTAACATGAAATGTTTTCACAATGTTACTGGAATGTTTTCTCAATGTTATAACATTGCCAGTACATTGTAGCAACATTGTGAGAATACATTGTGTTATCTGGTTTCATGGTGTATGAGGCTCAGTGGGACTGTGCGGCTCACTTCCTGCCCCTGTCCCTGGGGAGTATTGAGTCAGTGTGAGCTTAACCATGTTAGCCACTTCCTATGCTACTTTCTACCTGCTCAACTCAGCATGATTGTGCATTTCTCAAAGACAGTGTACTTTGCATGGCTATGTTTGATGAACAATTTCAGTTTCATATCTATTATGTTCAGAACACTTTTTCTGCTGTCAGTTTCCTTCTGACTGATTTAATATTTGAAGTGACTGCTGTTGTTTTCATAGACTCACTGCCATAATAATAATAATAATAATAATAATTATTATTATTATTATTATATTCATCATATACTATATTTTCTGGCACTACTCTTGAGCTATTTTAGCTAGTCAATGAGAAAAAAAACATGTTTAGATGATAGATTCTTTGTATACAAATGAGCCTACTCTGTTATTATTCTATCTACTGCTACTTTTATGTTTTTCTATGTAGTACATTCTCTCATTTCTCTCATTTAGTCTCTGTGTGAATGAACAAATTAATAGTATTAATCCATAATCCTCTTTGGTGTTAATGCATTGTGCTGTCAGACATTCACTGTACTAATCACGTGAACACATTTTAGTGTTCCGGCAGAGTCCAGTCAGTCGCTGTGTGTGGGCTGTGTATGCCATGTGCTGATGGTGTCTCTGCCCTTCTCAGCCAGCATGCCCCTGGCTCGCAGTCTGTCTGTGACTTCTCTCTCTGGCCTGGAGGACTGGGATGAGGAATTTGACTTGGAGGGTGCTGTTCTCTTTGAGATTGCATGGGAGGTGGCAAATAAAGGTACTCTCAGTGTCCATGCTAGTATGCTGTCCTGTCTAGCCAGCTGGTGTTTCGATGCACTTATTAAAGCTTCCCTTCCTGTCTTTCTGTCTCTTATGCATACAGTTGGGGGAATCTACACCGTAATCCAGACCAAAGCCCGTCTCACCTCAGAAGAATGGGGTGAGAACTACTTCCTTGTTGGACCCTACATGGAGAACAATGTCAGAACTCAGGTGGAGCTCATCGAACCCACCAACCCTGCTCTGAGTAGAACTATAGACAAGATGAACTCCAGTGGGTGCAAGGTACTACTGTGTCCTATCCACACGCTCTCAATCTCTCTCTCTCACACACACACACACCCGCATGGACACACTTTCAGCCCCAGCTACACACATGCACACAAATATACAGTGCCCACCAAAGTATGGGAATGGTAGAGTGAAATTTGCTATTTTTGCTATATACTTAAAGGTGCAGTATGTAAGTTTGTTTTAGAACACTTGTTGATATCTGCTTAAATTTCATTCACACCCTGACAGATATTAATAAATTAAAAGCTTTAAGAAAAAATTCTGGTCTCTCTGACTACCCTAGGCTCTGAAATCAGCCACTCCAAATTTCACCAGGCCTGAATCTTAAGAACCAATCAGGACAGCTCACTGCAAGGAGGCTTCCCTACCTGCCTGTCAATCCTCTTGCTTGTTCACAATGCAGCCTGAGTAGGCAGGGTGGGGCTACACAGATTAGAACAGAGCAGAGGTACTGCAGAGATGCTACTAAAGCTAGACCTCCATACGACACACAACTCCGGTAGTACCTTGTCATCTTGCATTTAAACTTTTAAAACTAACTATATTTTTACTCTGAATCTGACATTAGGACATACAGATAATGAAAGAAAAGACATTTCCAGATGAAACTCAATTCATTAGCCGGTTGCCTCAAAAGCAGCTAATGTGATGTGACTGGTGAGCCTCAAACATGCATGAAATCCCAGTCCTACCTTGTCATCTTATGTTTTAAAGCTTTAAAGTTATATTTTACACTGACATTGAAACATAGAGATCATGAAAGATTTAATGTAGTCGCTACGTGTGACTGGTGACAAACGGCAGTAGCTATATGCAACCTAACGAAACTCCGGTGCTAGCTTGTCCTCGTATATTTAAAACCTTTAAAACTATATGGTAAATGGTAAATGGACTGCATTTATATAGCGCTTTTATCCAAAGTGCTTTACAATTGATGCCTCTCATTCACCAGAGCAGTTAGGGGTTAGGTGTCTTGCTCAAGGACACTTCGATATGCACAGGGCGGGGTTTGAACCGGCAACCCTCCGACTGCCAGACAATCGGTCTTACCTCCTGAGCTATGTCACCCCTATATTTTACACTGAATTTGACATGGAGACATACAGTTTAAGAAAGCCAAGACATTCGAGTAATATCAGATGAAACCCATTAGCTTGTAGCTCTGAAAGCAGCTAATTGTGTGACTGATGGTAAATGGACTGCATTTATATAGCGCTTTTATCCAAAGCGCTTTACAATTGATGCCTCTCATTCGCCAGAGCAGTTAGAGGTTAGGTGTCTTGCTCAAGGACACTTCGACATGCCCAGGGCGGGGTTTGAACCGGCAACCCTCCGACTGCCAGACAATCGGTCTTACCTCCTGAGCTATATCGCCCCTGATGAGCTGGCTAGCTTCCAAACAATGTAAAAATGTAAAATTCTGGTACTGTCATCTTAAGTTTCAAAGCTGAAAGGCTATATTTTTACTCAGATAATTATGAGATACAGATTATGAAATGCTAGGAAGCTAATAGCCTAATCACATTATAAAAAAATTGATTTGCTTCTTTGTAGCTAGGGCTCCTCTTTACTCTCATCCTCGCTACCTAGTAGCTACCTGGCCCTAAAATTTCACCACCAAAACCAGCTAACAGTTGCGTCGTTCTGCATCAGCACTTGATAAAAAATAGACACTTGACATTGGGCAACAACATACACAGACATATTTTGCAGCAATCTTTGCATATCAAAAAAGACAATACAAGGTTTATCGCCAAAGATAGTACAACAAATAATGTTTTTGCTGAACTAATGGTTTATAATGCATACAAATTGCGTATTGAGTCTTTAACATAGCTTGTGCCATATGCATCTGGCTGAGGATAACCCGTGCAGGACCATGAATCCTTTATTGCTTGTCCATGATGTTCATTCTCTGATTGGTTGGCCATGACGGAGGCTAGGGCCACAGCCCCTGGTACCATTTGCTGATTTATTGTTGAATTAGTGTGATTCTCCGTGCATCTTCAAGTTTGAGATCCCTGCTTTAGTGCATTGCACCACAGAGAATTCCTGTGTCGCAGGACGATGCTACTCTTTAGTGCTTTACACTAAGCTAGCTCATCACTGTTTCGTTCGTTAATTGCAGGTATACTTCGGACGCTGGCTGATTGAAGGGAGCCCCTATGTGGTCCTGATCGACGTGGCCTTCACCGCCTGGTCTCTGGACCGCTGGAAGAGCGAGCTGTGGGAGAGCTTCAGCGTCGGGGTGCCCTGGTTCGACCGCGAGGCTAATGACGCTGTGCTCTTTGGCTTCCTGACTGCCTGGCTGCTGGGGGAGGTAAGGCACAAGGGTAGGGAAGGGTCCCTGAGAGGAAGGAATGAAAAGATTTACAAATCTTGGCGAAGGACAACTCTTGAGGATCATTAGATTTGACTGGCAAACTGTCAGAATATGCAGAGTAGGAATTGCCTATTAAAGCTGGGAGGATACTTGCTGCGAAAACAAACTAAGTGATGCGTTTGTTGAGAAAACAAAACTCCCCATTGACAGCCACTGCAGTCTGCACATCCTGGCTGGTCAGAGGTGATGAGATGTTTGCACACCAACGTAAATGCGGAAATTGTTTGTAATTGGTCTGAAATTTCACATGGGTGGCTACGTTGTTCTACATCCCATCTTCTCTGATTGAGTGAATGAACATATCATTTTCTCTTTCTTCTTTTCTTTATTGCTGCACTAAATAGACTGAAGTGACTTAAGAATCAAAATAATAATCTGAAACAATCAACATCCATCTGTCAAAGTATTTGCCCCTTTGCCCACAGCCATTATTGTTTTCTGGGTTTGGAGTGCTGAATGTTGTCACTTCTGTCTTTTCTTTTCTGTGGGTATCACAACCACAGAAGCGGAGTCTCCACCCTCCACTGGCGTGGTGTCACTAAACAAACAGTTCAAAGCCACAATCAGTATAGGCCTACACATGTTTCTGTGTGGAGCTGTGTTCGGCTGTGGTTCGATATCAGCTGAGTTTTCCTTCTTATCAGGCATACTCCCAGCTTAAATGTATTTTTCCATCTCATGCTGTCCATGTTGAGAGTGTGTTTCTGAGTGTGTTTTTGCAGCCCTAACACTGTTGTCCCTCCTACAGTTTGCAGCACAGTGCGAAGAGCCCCCTCACATCCTGGCGCACTTCCACGAGTGGCTGGCAGGGCTGGGCTTGATGCTCTGTCGGCAGAGACGGCTTCCTGTAGCCACCATTTTTACCACACATGCCACCCTGCTGGGCCGTTACCTGTGCGCCGGCAACGTAGACTTTTACAACAACCTTAGTAACGTAAGCGTGCGCGTTTGTATGAGCATGATTATGTATGTGTATGTGAATGATCGTGTGTGCCTTTACGAGTGTGTGTCTGGGAATGCACGTCATTGCAGGTTGTAAGCATATGCTCACATCATGCTTAACTAAATATGCACACGTGTGCATGTGCGTGCAGGCTGATTTTTTATAAATATTAGAAAATTTCTCTTGATGGTTATGGAGAATTGGGAGTTTTCCCCTTAAAATATACCATATCTATCTCTTTTGGTTTGGTGATGTTTAGGGATTCACAATAATATCAGGGCCTTATCGGTATCAGCTGATAATTGCTTAAAACAAATTTATCAGTATCAGCGTGACGCTAAGATTATGGTTATGATTGGCTGGTATGATGATACAACATGCATTTGATATGTTGCTGATGCTATAAATAAAATGAAAATCTCATGTTCACAAAATCTCCTATTCATAGGCATGTGAATAGCTTTTATGAATTTATTATTTTTCTTACAGGCAAAGCTATACAAATACTTTATAGACATGCTCTCTGCTTAATAAAAAGGTTGAAAGGTGAAATATACTGTCATACAAATACAATTTGTTACATCTTTACTTGATAAGTTCATATCAGTGATCCTCCACTTCTTCTGTGAAGGTGAAAACTTGCACTTTGCATTTGTGCTGTAAGGTAAAACAGTTATGGATAGACCCAAAATTTTCTTGTTGTAAATCCCTAGTCTTGTTGAGTGTAACTGGCATGCTCTTCTCCCTTTTGGCCAGTTCAACGTGGACAAAGAGGCAGGGGACAGACAGATATACCACAGGTACTGTCTGGAGAGAGCTGCCGCACACTGTGCCCACGTCTTCACCACTGTCTCTCAGATCACCGCCGTCGAGGCTGAACACCTGCTCAAGAGGAAGCCAGGTGAGTCTAGTGCAGAACCGGCTTGCAGCGCTGCCTCTGATAGTGAGTTAAAGATGTGAATGTGGAAAAAGAGGCGAGGGGGAGAGAGAACCATATTTCTCACTGGTCATCATCTTTTTGGCAGCTGAGATTTATTTTACCACAAAAATAAGTATCTGACATGGGATGGAATTATATAACTTTGAATGTTTTCCAGAAGGTCTCCTTAAAGGTCTTGTGATATTGACTGAAGTGCTTGCTAGATTAAAGGCAGGTTGTGTGGAATAGCCGGCAGCTGAAATATATTACCCTCTAGCACCCCCTGCTGATGATGGTGTAAATTTTACTCACTGTCCATGTAAAGGCTTGAATGTGGAAAACAGAGGGTGCCATTTGGCTAAGGGTTACTGCAGTACAACTCATGCTGTTGTCACCAAGGTGAGGATTAATTGAAATATGCTTAATTTTCCGAACCCGGCAGTATTAACCGTTAACACTCTCCTTTGACATCTGGCACTCTGAATACCAAACACAAGTGCATCAACAGATAAAACACCTCACTTATCCAACATGTAAAATATATTTATTTGATATAATTTGGTAATTATTATTAAAGATATAAATTATCAATTCAATTGCCAAATTAATTGATAGGCAGAGAAAACTATTTGATCAACCTTTATCAAAATGTACAACTCACAGCCAGATGAAAATTAAGAAATGTATTGAGTTACACCAAATGTTCATGTCCAATCTAAAGATGAGGTTCAGCTACCTTGAAACAATTAACAAAGGTTACAGACATGGAAGTCATCCAAGAAATGAAAGAAAGCAGATACCAAACCACTGCGTATTTGTCCCAAAGTAATACAGAATTCAAAAACCAGAAGACAGCAGAATATTCCAAAAGAACCAGAGATGAAATGTGGAATGCCAGACAAAGAAGCAGGACTCAGATGCCCACTTCCAAATGTTACAAACTTCTTCTTTCCAAGTTGCACAAACAGACTACTCATTAAAAGAAAGCTGCATAGTTTATCTAGTGAAAGAGAAGAAGCGGGAAGGGAGCGGACACCCACTCTCACATGCACGCACACACACACACACAGACCCACAATCACTACTGACACACACATTCACACCTCTAATAGTTACCCCTCTAGTTCCTGCTCTGTCTTATCTCCAGGCTATGCTGGCCATGTGCTTTGAACCTTCCTATGGCTGAGAATGGCCAAATGGTGAATATCTGACTGTCCAGGCGGTGTGCTGGTACACCTCTGATTGCATGCTTCTGTCTCGCCCTCTGCTCTGCAGATGTTGTCACCCCCAATGGGCTAAATGTGAAGAAGTTCTCTGCAATGCATGAGTTCCAGAACCTGCATGCACACAGCAAGAGCCGCATACAGGAGTTCATTCGGGGACACTTCTATGGGTAAAAATCTAATGTTAATTTAAAAAAGACTACTTAAAAACTTAACCCGTACTGAAAATACTAAAATACTTACAAGTCACTCTGAGGGCCTGTTTATGCCCAATAACATGATAGGCTATTTTTTATGTCTGAAGCTATTATTTTTCTAAAAGGAAACATCAGAAATACATGTAATACAACAAATTATTATATGACACCTCCTATATGAGAAACCACTTCCATTTTTAAAAGATACGATTAATTTGAAATGCGCCACTAGCAGTTAGTAAATAGTAAGAGTTCTACTTCATTTTTATACCTCGTGTGTAAATTTCAGGAGGCATGTAAATAACTGTAAATAACAATGGTAATTCATTAGATTAATTCTTAACAAGGTGAACACACTATGAGAAATTCACTGGCGCACAGCTCCCAAAGTTATTGTCCGATATAGGTGGTTTATGGTTAGAAAGTATGGTTCGTTACACTTATGCTTTGTGCCACATTTGGTGCAAATCGGCCAAGAAACAAAAAGATTTAACAAAAAAATGCAAATTAGCAAAACATTAAATATGGTGAACTTTCATGATCCATGGAACACATGTACAGGTGCTTCCTGGGAATACTCTCACCAAATGTAGTGTGAGTTGTACAAAGGATGTGGGAGTTATGCCCTTTAAAGGGGTATAATTTAGAACGTTAATTATGGCGCCCCATGTGGCTGATTGAGGTATATTTTACATTGTCTTTATTTCACATATTTGTGATGACAGTGCCAAGCTTCAAGTCTACGATTTACCATCTCACAGGAAATTGAGCAAAAGCAGAGAGGAAAAAACAATACCATTAGAAAACAATAGTTGCTTAGCCCTACAAGTTTAAACCCCTAGTTAGTGCTGCTGTTAAAGTTAACTCATGTCATGAAATGGTTATTATGAATGATAATTATATTGTTTGATATCTAGTTTTTAAATTATGCTCTTGCTCTATCCCTGCTCTCCCCTTCACAAGCTTCAAACTTCAAATCCTTGGGGCAATTAAAAGCCACATTGCTTATCTTTATACTAACCTGGGGTGTGCTGGAGTTTTCTCTCTTGAAAATTTGATTACTTTATAACCTGCTGGAGGGAACACAGAACATATAAACTATAGGGTGGCCAGAGAATACCACATGGATCATGTTCCATCTTATTTTAAGTCTGAATGCTATATGTGACAATTAATTGAGATAAATGATTGGAAATCATAATGTCAATATGGCTAATGATTGTTGAGGCCTGATAGTGGAAATCTACATTTTTAGAAGCAGTTCCAGTATCAAGCTGAAACCAACACAGTGAGAATCGGTTTTGTTACATGGAAAGTATTTTGCCTGAAGATGGAGATTACTACTTCCTTGATTGAATAGTTATTTGTCTACGAATATCCCGTGTTGTTAGAAGCTGAAGTAAACTTTCGTTTTTTTAGAGGTATTCAATGGCTGAGCTGGATTACCTCCAAACATATTCATGCTTGGTCTCATTACAAAGAGGCTAAAACCATGAACCGTTTGATAATAATATCATAGTACTTAGCCCTGCTTCCAACAACATTATGGCAACTTTACTACATAAATTTGCTAGTTTTCCAATAAGATAGCCCTTGTCTGACCCTTCTCCCTCACCTCTACCCTTTCACACCTCACCCAATCAACGCAACCATGCTCCCCTGATCATTAAGTATGCGTATGCTCCTCTTGCACTACAAAAAATGTAGACTTCTCTTTACAATTTTTGGGTGCTTAACATCAGCCAGTTAACACCTGTTGCGGTGGACATTTGGGGGTTTATATCTGCTGTTGCCATCTGCCATCTGGTTGCCAACACCTTGCACTGCGCCTGGTGTTTTTTGGTGTTTGGTGTGCATAAACATATTTTACTCAATCTTCACTGTCTCGAAAATATAAATGATTTTTTTTTGGGTAAGATGTGTTCTGTTGGTAGATAGAATTTTGATATAACCGTTCACATACACATGTCATTCACAAGAACCTGAAACCTATTGCACTTAGTGGAAGCGCAATATGACATGTCAAAAAGCAGTGGTTCACATTATGTGCACATTGCAGTGGATGTCCCAGGATGATCTACTGTATGGTTTTGTGTAATCCACTTGTGTACTTCCATTGACAGACATCTGGATTTTAACCTAGACAAATGTGTATTCCTCTTCATTGCTGGGAGATACGAGTTCTCTAACAAAGGAGCCGATTTGTTTCTGGAGGCACTTTCTCGGCTCAACTACCTTCTGAGGGTCTGTACTTTATTCTGTTGCATTTAGTGCGTATTTCTGTATGTATTTGTCTGTGCATTTCTGTGCGCAAATGTTGTTTATGCTATACTAATTGTACTAATATAGGCATAATTATATTAGTATAACAGCATTTTTCTTGTGAAAATCTTTCAGTGAAAGCAAAACGAAGGGGTCTGCCAAATAGTAAAGATAATATAATGATAATCTGGATATAAAGAAACCATGTTTTCTCTCTGTATATAGTAGAACCACGGAAATGTGATCCTCAGAGTTGCAGACTGACCAGATAACTGAATCTTACACAATACGTAGCATACACAATTACACTTTTCAAGCTCCATATTATAAGACACACAGATTTTCTTTGTTGTTAAAATTGATACATAAAGGTGAGTATTAAACAAAAACGAGTCACTTTCCATTGATGGGAAAACGCAGAATGACATCTCCCCTTCTTTATAGCTGTTTGTAGCAGTTTACGTAAAATCTGTGTATTTTTCAGGAGAGCAAGTTAGGGAGCAGTATAAATTAAACAAAAACAACAGTATATGAACAATAAAACACATTTAATGCTTTGTTTTGCAGTTTGATGGATGGATTTTTTCCTTAATATTTCTAGAAGCAATTTCAGTTTAAGTGGGTAGTCCTCTTATCTCCCCTTTTAGTATTCCCTCATTGATGCTAGGTTTTTTATGACCCAATAAGAATCATCTCTAGCTTTAGAATTCACAGTCCAGCCTGTGTATCTTTCTGCCGAAATCTTACTACACTTTGTGATTTCTCACATTGTTCTGTAAAGCAATTTGGAGTTTGCTTTTTATTGGTTTTGTGACCCTTCATTTAGTAGCTTAGTAAGGGGCTTTTGAAAACTATAATTCTCTCTCCTCCCCTTTCTCTGTCTCTCTCAGGTGAACCATAGCGACGTAACTGTAATAGCATTCTTCATCATGCCTGCTAGAACAAATAACTTCAATGTGGAAACTCTCAAAGGACAGGCTGTCCGGAAGCAGCTCTGGTAATGCTGCTTCAAGAGAAGATGACAACTATGGGTCCATTCTGTCGTTATTATGGCTATTATTGCTTTAGAAACTATTCACATACAATAGATCGCCAGCCTTGTTAAATAGGCTGTTTGGGGTAACATTCCCAGCTCAGTCACAGGATTGGACATTGATGTGTTGTACATTGCCACTTTGCCACTGCGTTTTTCAGGGGTCGTGATACGCAATGTACAGTACACATATGCACCGTTTCTGTTTCTCTTTGTCTCTTACCCAGGCCAAACCTGCTATTCTCCATAAGACTATTCTTATTAATGTTCTTGTAGAGGATTTGTGTACCCCATGAGGCAGTCTTAACATAACCAGGCAGATTCAAGAGAACAGTTCAGCGTCATCTTCAGGATATTCTAGCAGGTGTGGTGAGGTTAACCCGATTGGGGGCCTAACCTGTATTTTTTTATGGAGACATCCAAACACGTAAAAGGGCTATAAATCACAGGGGTGTTTTTCTACTATACATAATCAGTTTTTTTTTGTCTTTTCCCCACTAAATGTCCTCTCTCTCCTTTGTGACAGGGACACAGCTCAGACTGTGAAAGAAAAGTTTGGGAAGAAATTATACGAGTCTTTACTTGTGTAAGAGCTACAGTCTGCCTCATTATAATTATTGATCTTCTTTGTCTTATTATAATCCTCTGCCTTCAGTCATGTTCATGTTGTATTCAGTCCTTCCGTCTTAATTATTTCTGCTCCATGTACTCATGCCAATGTGCTGTACTGTTGTCTGTCAGCCATTCTCTTTACACAGGTAGGTTTCTGTACTGTGTTGACTCTACCTTTCTTGTGGCCCAATTTGTTTTTTCTTAGCAAGAGAATGTTGACATCTGATTCTGAGTCAGGATTTCAGTTTTCATTTACTGCCCAGACCTTTATTTTTCAAATTTTGACATGTGAATTTCATAGAAATAGTAGAAAGTATGTGCACGACTGCCTGTTGAGCAGTGTTTCTCAGCTATAACTTACCTCTCCATTCCCCTGCTCAGGGGCCAGTTACCAGATGTGTCAAAGATGCTGGACAAGGAAGACTTCACCATGATGAAGAGGGCAATATTTGCCACTCAGAGGCAGTGCCAGCCCCCCATATGCACCCATAACATGCTGGAGGACAGCAGCGACCCCATTCTCAACTGCCTCCGGAGAATTGGCCTTTTTAATGGCTCCTCGGACAGGGTCAAGGTACAATAATCTCACCTGCTTTAGGGGTCAGGACTGGTCATTTTAGTGGCTGTCCATTGCCTGGATGTCTGTTTAGCCCTTGTCATAGTCTGTGGGAATGAGTGGACCAGCCTTATTCATTGTCTTATGGCTCTCTGTTCGTTCAAATGGGAACATGTAAAACTGTACGCACCATACTTACTAGGCATGCATGATAATATCTGGGTCTTATTGGTATTGGCCAACCGTAGTTAAAAACAGATTATTGGTATCGGCCAGATACTAAGATTATGGCTGATATGATTAGACAACATGCCTGTGCCAGACAAGAAGTGCATTTTATAAGACAACATACATGTGCCAGACAGGCAGTGAATTTTATGATTTTGCTGTATATTTCGTGATTAAGTGATAGCCAAGGGGTTTTGTTATGCAGTTCTCCCACTCAGCATTAATGTCTCTCTGTCCCTTCCTTTTTCCTAGGTGATTTTCCACCCTGAGTTCCTGTCCTCCACTTCTCCACTCCTCCCCATGGATTATGAGGAGTTTGTGAGAGGCTGCCATCTTGGAGTATTCCCCTCTTATTATGAGCCCTGGGGATACACGCCTGGTAAATCTCCAGTCTGTGCTCATGCTCTCCTCAATGTGGCTCTTTGATTTTATATGTTAATCTGAGTGTTATGTTTGTATGGGCATACATGCCCACGTGTATGGCTGTAGGTGGGCATATGCTAATCAGTATTTTAACAGTTTGCTCAATCACCCATTTTTCCCCTCTTCTTCCTCACAATGTTGTTTAGTTCAGTTCAAGTTCATTTAGGTTTTTCTGAGCAGACATGGCTGTGATGAATATAACAGAATGCATAGCACTTGAATGCAAAACTTGAATGCTTTGACTGTCTTGTCAGCGGAGTGCACAGTGATGGGGATTCCCTCTGTCTCCACCAACCTCTCTGGCTTCGGTTGCTTCATGGAGGAGCATATTGCTGACCCCTCTGCCTATGGTTTGTCCTTTTGGATTCTTCCTCTACTGCATGCAAATTACAGATTTGTTTATTTCTGACTGTTATAAATATAACTGATATGCACGATGTTCCTTTTGTTCTGCGTTTCTTAAAGAAAACCGTCACTGATGCTCCCTGATTATGATGAAAGCTCTTTAATCCGATTATCACTTTGAGTCTCTCTTGCCCTACCCTCTCTTATTCAGGGATATACATTGTTGACCGACGGTACCGCAGTGTGGACGAGTCGTGCAACCAGCTGACCTCCTTCCTGTTCCAGTTCTGCCAGCAGAGTCGGCGCCAGCGCATTATCCAGAGGAACCGCACAGAGAGATTGAGCGACTTGCTGGACTGGAGATACCTGGGCCGGGTGAGAGGGGAAGGGAAGATGGGGCAGACAGGACTTTGGTTTTTGATGGTCGCTCACTGAACCATTGAAGGTCTATTTGTTTAAAATTAAATATAACAGCATGTTACATTCACCAACCATACACAATCAGACATAAGTAATTAAAACCCCTCAGAGAGATGACCATCACCCTGTGTTCATAGTACATCTACTGTGCATCCATTCTCATCAGCCATACAATCGTAGCCTTACTAAACTTTTCAACATTTTTTCTGTTTTTGGGGCTGGTGTTAATACACTATATGAGTATGTAGATGGGCCCCATAGTCTGTTATCAAATCCAGAGTGTACTAGTGCTGACTGTGGCCATTAACCCCACAGTGCTACACAAAGTTACCTGGTGTCAGAGATAAGACATTCAAGTCCATTTTCAGTCCTTATCAGTTCTGGACAGGTTGTATAAAGTATGAAGGTGCTGGTTGGAGGAGAGGATGGGGTGGGGGTGGACAGCTGCCTCAGGAGAAGTTCAGGTCAGGAGAAAGTCACATACCCCATCAGTGGGAGAGGGAAACAAGAAGCTGGAAAAGGATGGGTAGAATCATGGGCGTAGGACCCATTATCCCCCCACTTTTCAAAAATGTTATTTTCTCCCCCCCAATTTTGGTTGTTGTTTCCAAACGTCACCTTTCATCGTGCGCCAACAGACGCAATGTGGTTTTTAGGCAGGCAGGGCACTATGGTTGCTTGCAAGATTTATCTGTTCATGTGTGTAGGAAAAGCCAAAATAGGTACAAGAGATTGCCAATAGTCAAGCTCTAGAGTTTATGCTACAAAGAAAGTAGACCTTCAGGAGAGGTTGCCAATAGTCCAGCTCTAGTGTTTATGCTACAAAGAAAGTAGACCTTCAGAAAATAAATGATTAACACTAGAATCCACCAATCCCTGCTTAGAGACGATTGCTATATACTACTTCCTCCAGCATCTAGCTCCGACATTGTCTGCAACAGTATAGTTGATAGTGAAAAAAACTTTAGTTAGCTGGCTAGCTACAAGTTACCCTGCTTCTGCAGATGGTTAAAAGCTAGTTACCCTGCTTCTGCAGATGGTTAAAAGCTGCTGTTGCAAAACCGACATGTGTTACCCTGAAGATTTTATTATTATTTTTATTCCATTCCTCATGCCGAAAACAAACTTGAAAAAGTGTCTGTTGGACACATGCAGTCAATACCGCAGACAGATACAGCTTGCTACAGTTGCACGAAGGTTAGCTGCAATGTTCCTATTAATAACATTAGATAACGTCTAGTCTATTAATTGGAGTTAGCTGAGTGATTAAATCAAATCAAATTTTAAAATGCGCCGTTAACAATACAGCTGATAGGTAGTTGTTAGCTGGCAATGAAATGCTTAACGTTAGCCCACGAGCATCGTTGTGCAGCTGTTTGAAGGGAAAACATAGCTAGTGGCATAAGCACCTATAAGACTTTTTATGTTGTTTTGACAGAGTAATACCGCTAATTATAGTTTAGTAGCCATGTGATGCTAGCTCTTGTGCTACCTAATGCTAACTTTGCTGGCTAGTTCTTTATAGCTACCTGTACGCATATTGTTAATTTCTCAGTGAATGTAAAGGTTGTGTTACTTAGTGGTCCTAAGTACAGTTGAATAAATATGTATATTCTGTATCATTTACATAGGCATTTGAAGCTGCTATTTATATGTGGTGGATCTGTCAGATATTCAACACTAGTCATATCATGTAGAGCACCATTTTAATTCCTCGATCTTCGTCATTCTTATCTCCTTGTGTTTGCAGTCAGTGCATTTATTTATTTTAAGTCCGTGAAAAGGAAGGGCCCAGACATTAGGCATTTCTTTGAAAAAAGTTTATGGTCAAATAATTCTAGCTAATAGGGGGGCAATTGTTATTGTTATTGACTAATCAATAATAGCATTATTAAGGCAATTATTACATTTTTAGTGTTGCTTGTTGACTATGTAATAATAATACATCAATAAATAAATAATAAATAAATCACTGCATGAAAGATATCTTTGCTGCAACAATGAGTGCACCCCTTTCCTACAATTCCCTGGTAAACTGAACCATATCAATTCATGTTAATAATACCGATTGAGCTATGCTGTTTTTTACGTGGAGGTGTCCCATGGAATAGCACTCCAGTCAGGAAAATACGTTAGACGAGTCTAGTTCTCAAGATGTATCTTAAGTTATGTAAGTTTTTGCATTAATTAGCTGTTTTCACAAGAACCATGTGACCTTCTTTCATCCACAGTAATTTGTATATTCTGTTCTCAAAAGTAACCAGAAATAAGCATGTACTGTAAATGATTAAAAAAAATTTTTTTTAAATGTCCCCCCGAGGGAGCATGCCCCCGGACACCCCTAGCATTTAGGTGTCCCCTCCAGGTTCAACATCACTCCTGTGCCCCTGGGTAGAAGACAAGGATATTGTGTGGAGAGGGGAACATGTGACCCTGCCAAGCGTTTCCTATGGCATCATAATCTTTAGAACATGAGTGTGAGGTGCATGTCTAAGCAAGCTGAACTTGTGGTCTGTTTTTGAGGACAACATGTACTTGTCTGTACTCTCCAAAATGAATAAAAAATGTTACAGCAATGAGCAAGGCTGGCGAATATGATAGAGCATATCAAATTTGGAGGAAGAGGGGAGTGGCAGCGGAAAGGTACTTCACCCTATGGAATAGAGGCAAAATCCCTTGGGATCCTCTGTTGTGTTGTTGATCCTGCACCCTGAATTTAGTTCTTCCTAGTTGGCCAATTACCAGTTAACTTGCTGAAGCAGAACGTTCTAAAACGAGACCTTTTTGGAGAGTGGGGAGGTGAGAGGAATGTGGAGTAAAATAGAATGACGTGAGAGGGTGATTGCAAAGCAACACAAATATTGTTATTTCACATTTCATGTGCATACTTTCCAGGTTTGAAATGTGTTGTCGATTAAAATAGCCCCTATTCCACTAACCTGTTTCTCTCTGTCTTTTTTTCTTTTTGTACCGCAGTATTATGTTTCAGCTCGTCACATGGCACTGGCAAAAACATTCCCAGATACTTACTTCTATGAGCCTCAGGACCCAACTTCTGTAAGTTAGGACACTGATCTGTATTGCGTGTCTGCTGGAGTAGTGCTCAACGTTTAAACATCTCCTCCCCTCTCCTGCTCTTCTCTTCAGAAACAGGGCTTCTGCTACCCCCGGCCTGCTTCTGTTCCACCCTCGCCTGCCCTTTCTCGCCACTCCTCCCCCCACCATAGTGAAGCAGAGGATGAGGACGATGAGAGATATGACGAAGACCTGGAGGCAGAGAAAGACCGACTCAACATTCGCCAGCCTTTCTCCCTCCCTTACCGAAACAAGAACGCTCTGCCATGTGTGTCACCTGTGCCCAATGGCAATAGCACCCCCAGCTCTGCCACCTCACCTCCCAGCTCCATTACATCACCCCCTAGTTCTGTCTCAAGTGAGAAGAACTGAGCTTTCACCGAAAAACATTATCCTTAACATAATACACGTTAGACATACGGTCACACACACACACACACACACACACAAAACACCCCCCACACACATTCACATTTGACACATACATAAACACACCACATAAAATACCCCCCCACCTACACTCCAACTGCACAGGCAATAGGCTACACAGTTCAGCTACAATCAGTGTACTCCACACAAACAAAACACACAAAACACTCACTGTAAGAATTAAACCTCAGTGAAAAAGCAGACTGTAAATGACTGGTATGGAAGAAGATGGAAACAGCTGACTTGAGGAGATGTCAGACACACAAGGAAGATGGGACACAAACGTATCTAGACAAATTATACTTGATACGATAAGCAAAGAGCAAGA